>NC_045793.1:36830253-37161811 GCF_009873245.2 Balaenoptera musculus
GAGTTCACATGCCACAACTAAGAAGCCCAGGAGCTGCAACTAAGGAGCCCGCTTGCCACAACTAAGACCTGGTGCAACCAAATAAATGAATAAATAAATATTAAAAAAAAAAAAACAACCAGTGGGTAATCATTAGTCAGATCCATTTCACCTGCCTTCACTAATCAAGGCCATTTTAAAACTTGTATATCCTCCAAGCAGTATAACCTAAATAATAAGATATTTGCCCAGGTTGTTTTCTAGGAAATTGGTGTCAACTGTGTCTAGTTCAAGCTGAGCTGGTTAAGACTTGGTAGGATCACTGGCCCTCCAACCGGGCATAAGCAAGTGTCCTCTTGGTGACATTTTGACATCAGAGGACAGAAAAATCTGTCCTCAGATCTTCCTAAGCACCTCCATTTTTTAACATGCAGAGGCCTGTAGCCTAGTTACATCTGTGCAGAATGACGATTACTGCACCTTTTTCCAAGCATCTTTCCCCATGCTCTCCACACTCCCCGTGCCTCAGACTGCCCTGCTTCTTTATTCTTTATCCCATAAATACCCTGAGTCTCTTGCCTTGGAAGAGACAGATCTGAGACTCTTTTCCCTTATAGGTTATTACAAAATATTGAGTATAGCTCCCTATGCTATACAGTCAGTCCTTGTTGGTTATCTATTTTATATATAGTAATGTGTATGTGTTAATCCCAATCCCCTAATTTACCCCTCTCCCCTTTGGTAACCATAAATTTGTTTTCTATGTCTGTGAGTTTCCTTCTGTTTTGTAAATAACTTCTTTTTTTTTTTTAAGATTCCAGTATAACTGATATCATATGATATTTGTCTTTCTCTGGCTTATTCACTTGGTATGATAATCTCTAGGTCCATCCATGTTGCTGCAAATGGCATTATTTCATTTTTTCTAATGGCTGAGTAATATTCCATTGTATATATATACCACATCTTCTTTATCCATTCATCTATTGATGGACATCTAGGTTGCTTCCATGTCTTGGCTATTGTAAATAGTACTGCAATGAACATTAGGGTGCATGTATCTTTTCAAATTATAGTTTTCTCCATATATATGCCCAGGAGTGGGATTGCAGGATCATATGCTAATTCTATCTTTATTTTTTTAAGGAACCTCTGTACTGTTCTCCACAGTGGCTGTACCAATTTACTTTCCCACCAACAGTGTAGGAGGGTTCCTTTTTCTCCACAACCTCTCCAGAATTTATTATTAGTAGACTTTTTGACGATGGCCATTCTGACTGGTGTGATGTGATACCTTATTGTAGTTTTGATTTGCATTTCTCTAATAATTAGCGATGATGAGCATCTTTTCATGTGCCTGTTGACCATCTGTATGTCTTCTTTAGAAAGATGTCTAATCAGGTCTTGTGCCCATTTTTTGATTGGGTTGTTTGGTTTTTTGTTTTGTTTTATTTTGTTTTGATATTGAATTGTATGAGTAGTTTATATAACTCTTTATCGATCATATCATTTGCAAATATTTTCTACTATTCAATAAGGTTGTCTTTTTGTTTTGTTGATAGTTTCCATTGCTGTGCTAAAGCTTTTAGGTTTAATTAGGTCCCATTTATTTATTTTTGCTTTTATTCCCTTTACCTTAGACAGATCTGTCTCTTCAATAAGCAGTGCTGGGCAAACAGACCATTCTCTTACTACATGTAAAAGAATGAAATTAGAACATTTTCTCACATTATATACAAAAATAAACTCAAATGGATTAAAGACCTAAATGAAAGACTGAAAACCATAAAACTCCTAGAGGAAAACATAGTTAGAATACTCTTCAACATAAATCATAACAATATTTTTTTTGGATCTGTCTCCTATGTCAAAGGAAGGAAGACTTTTTATAATTCAGGGTCTCTTCCCTCACTGTTATGTGGCCACAGGGCTTCAACTGTCCACTCAATTTAGGAACTGCCAGACTCATCCTGCCCTTGTTGCCAAAATTGTTGGGGAATATAATTAACAATAAACTCTCTCTCAAACCCAGAAATCCTCTCCACAGAGGTAGTAAAGAAAAGAGACACTTTTATTATTGAATGAGCATTCAACCAGAATGTGATTTCATCACAGGCAATCTGCTAAGAGATTGCAAAGACAGAAAGGAGTCTCATCCTTGTATATAACCAAGCAGATACTACAATTACACATTTCCAAGATAAACAATAACTAGTCCTCAAGTAAGCGGACCATTTGTCACACAGAGTTCATCCTAACTTTATTTGGTAATTGGTGTATTCAGCCAGAAGAAAACAAACTTTTCATGTCTTTATGATAGGAGGTAGTTTGGCAAGCTGGAGCAAGACACCCATTGAAGTTAGACTCCTATCCTACCACAGAAGCTGTATATAGGAATACAACCTCCCTTGATGTTTACATTTCACAGATATGGTTCTCTGGTCCTTGTGAAAAACACAGCTGGGGAAGAAAGCCAACAAAAGGCCTATCTAGTTGAAAAAAGGATTCATATACATTTTCAAGGAAGGAGAAAGTGCTTATAATTACCAGTTTTCTAAAATAAATGCTCTAAGAAAAAATTGGGATAGATGTCTTCCCTTCTTTTCAACAGGGAGAATTAGGCTTCTTATTTTAAATTTATTTGCCTTTAGTGTATGCCAGGTTATTATTTTTACCATAAAATATAATTTCCCCATAACATGTAAATAAATAGGAAAATTAACAAAGAACATCCAAATAGTGAAGTTATTAATTATTGATTTATGCTGTAAAATTCTTTTTCTCATCTTTGGGAAAGCAAAAACCACAAACTTGCTTGTCTATGTTAACAATTTTACCCCCTTATGCATAGATAAAACTGATAATCTACTTAATAGACTTAATAGAAATGGCCTCCATGGTTTATAATCACTCTCCCTAGTTATAAAATTCTTATTCTAAATAGCTGAAAACTAATATAAGTATTGGTAACAGCTCTCTTTCCCCTACGCTGCTCATTATTTTCATCATCACTGCATGGATTTTAACATGCATTCAAGCTTTACGGACTGTACTGTTCCTATCCACAGCCATCCAACTAATGGATTCTCTTCAATCTTAACATTACTCATACAAGCAACATATTTCACTGATTATAGAAGTTAACTCAGCTAATGATTCAATTAAAGCTACTAAGGGAATATTTAATTTTTGAAAAGAGATCCTCCATACAGCATACAAGAAATATCAGAAGTACTTATATCTGTATGATATTCTCCAGTGTGTTTTAACTTTGGAAAGCTTTCTTGGACTTCACAGCACATTAAGAAGAATGAATATGACATAAGGGAAAATTACCAGAAGTTTCAATGTTTTGTAAGATGTAATGACATATTTTATGGTAATGTTAAGATTACTGTATTCACGAAAGGGAAGTTATAATACAGTCACACATTTTTTGATAGATCGAAATAAATTGCATTAGATAACCAATAAAATCTCTTTTTCTTTCTCTTTTTAAGAAAAGAGTAAATTGACTTAATTCCAATATTTCTTTCAGACCTATCTCTCCTAAAAATTAAGTTTGAGTATATATGTTTTTTTAATAACAGACTTGTCATAACACCAATATAGTTGGTCAGCACAGTCAACAGTCTAATATTTTAGTAATATGTTCATTCATTCTCACTTGATTGACTTTCAGATTACCCATTTAGTGATGCACAGAACACATGGCCTCTACTGAAACCACGGGGTGAGATGAGGGGTTGTCCTCATTAGTGCTGAGGTGTGCTGAAAGTTCTGAGTCTCCACTAGGCTTCCTCTGCGCAGCCACGGCAAGGAGTGGAAAGGGTACCTCCTTACTGTTAGGTGGAGGTGAAAGTCCATAGTTTGGACTTGGTCTCCACTGACCCTGAGAGTAAGGTTTTATACTAGCTGGTGGGGTTGGAAGTCCTGGTCCCATACTTGCTTTCTTTGACACCACCCAGCAGAAGGTGTCCCCACTTGTCCTTGCTGGCATGGATGGAGGTCAGGCCACAGCCTGTTTTACTCATGTCTTAAAAATCATATTTGAGTTTTAAATCTATTTATTTCTCCAGCTAAAAGTTAAAAATAAGGCTTGATGGAGGTAAAGGAAGAATGGGCACTCTGATGTCTATCAAACTTACCCAAATAGCCACTTGTCACCTATAAAAGGTATATGTCCCTCCAGCTCTTGTTTGTTGGGTTGAAAACTGGCCCCTGTACAGACAGGGCAAGGGGAGACCAAAGAAAGAAGCAGACTACTCCAGATTGGTAGGTGGCAATTTCAGTAAGGGAATTTACTTACAAGGCTTGTCTCGGGCTGCAGCAAGATGAGTAGATCTCCTCACCCACCTACCAGAATCTTAAAGTTTATATAGAGGTCTTAAGTGGGTTCAGTCACTTATACAGTCCAGGTGGTCTCAACACCACATCACTATCTCAAGGCTGTGTCCTTGGGCAGCTTCTAACATGTGTAAGGCAAGTGGAGGGCACATTCCAAGGACAGAGGCAGGGGTGAGGAGCCCCTGATTCCCTGGGTCCAGATTTCAGGTCAATGGGCAGTCACATCCTCTCAATGAACTCTTCCAACACTGATAAACCTGTACGATTATATCATTGTATCATAACATGCTCAGCGTTGTCATTCGTGGATTGGATACTCTTGACTAGGTGGAAAATTATCATTTTCTGTCATCTCTTTCTAAAAAACGGGGAAAAAACATGCTGATGGTATACTTTTATTGTCAAATATAAAAGTAGTTTCAATAAAAACTGCTCTGCCAGCTAATTACTGTCAGAATAATTTTAAAACTCAAATGATCATTTTTGGCAGCTATCCTCTAACATTTAACTGGTATATATTTATGAGTCCTAGAGAGTAGGTAAAATCATTTAGATACTTGGAGATATATTTTGAAACCTGTTCCTCTTAGACTGTTTCTCTACTTGACATTTTGCAACCCTTGGGTATGACGTTAAGAATTTTTAATGATTGCACTGGATGTTTGAAATGCTTTTGACATTTCAAGGCTAAAATGTTCATGTAATACCATAGAGCCCCAAACTTTGAGGTTTTGATTGACACATAGTCCAGGATTCGAGCAGCTTCAGAGTTATGTTTTGAGGAAATATTGGTCCTGCTCATAAACACAGCCTTGTCTTACCTTGTACCATATGTGAGATGGCCCTCTACTCAGGCATGTATCCTGATTAGGGCATCTTATTTTCATAATATTTCATTCCAAACTTCAATAAATCAATTGTTTGCCAAAGCAAATGCGTATGACCTAAATTGTCAGCTTAGATGATCTGTAATTGTTTCATGGAAACTTGCCTAAAGGAAAAGCAGTCCATTAATTCTAAGCATTTTAACTTTTATCTTTGAATCAAATTGAGCCATCAACAAGCTACAATCCTGAAACATGCAATTTTGATGGTTTATAGAATTTTTTTATAGAGAATGGACTTGAGGACATGGCGAGGGAGAAGTGTACGCTGGGACAAAGTGAGAGAGTGGCATGGACATATATACACTACCAAATGTAAAATAGATAGCTAGTGGGAAGCAGCCGCAGAGCACAGGGAGATCAGCTCGGTGCTTTGTGTCCACCTAGAGGGGTGGGATAGGGAGGGTGGGAGGGAGGGAGACGCAAGAGGGAAGAGATATGGGGATATATGTATATGTATAGCTGATTCACTTTGTTATAAAGCAGAAACTAACACACCATTGTAAAGCAATTATACCCAAATAAAGATGTTAAAATTTTTTTTAAATAATAAAATAAAATTAAATTAAAAAATAAAAATAAAAACAGAATTTTTTATTTGACTTTTGATTAGGTGTTGTTTAAACTTCCACTGAGACACATCATATGTGTAATCCAAGTGTCACCAGTTCCTACAGAGCATATCATAAGTTGACATAAATTCAAATTTGGCCAGCTAGTTTGGCTGGCTTGACCAGCACAGCAACAGGCTGTCCAGCCCCCTGCAAGTGTTACATCCTCTTACACCAGGTATATCTCAGAGTCCAGAGAAGGTGTCCTATCTATGTCCTACTTCCACAGTAGCTGTGAGGCTGCGCCAGGAGCTATCATTTATCAGAAGCGGCCTCAGGATGTCTTAGCCCTTCTGCCTCCTCCACCAAGCACAGTATTTCTTGTGGTCTGTGCCATCAGGGCCTCTGTCTTACCCCTTCTTTCGTTTCACATTAGGATGCCAAACCTGACGGGTAGTCTATAATAGTACTAGAGAACATGAGCCTCCTTTTTATGTCTTCCTTACGTTAGAGGAATTTCAAATCAGTATTGCTTGAACCACAACAAATTACATAAATAGCTATTTCAGTTTTATTTACAAGCTTCTGTATCCTTAGGACCTGAACACTTACTAATGTGAACAGGAACATTATTATTAGTGCTTTTCTGCTTTAGTAATCTCGACAATAGTGATGGCTGGCTATTTTCAGAGTCATGTCTGGCTCTTCTGTAGCACTTTCCTATATACCCAACAGAAACTATTCTTGCTTCTCCTCTGGACACGACACCATGGCGCAAAGCTTCCCTCCAGGGTGATGTGCAACGCAGGGAGGGGGAAGAGCTGATGGCTCTCTCCTCAAGCACTTGTCCTGAAAGTACTAATGCTTGCTCCCATAGTCATTTATGAACACAGCTCATGTTTATGATGCTAATTCATCTCTCTACCGAGTCCCCCAAACCAACTCAAGAATGAAACAGTGTCTGTAATGATAGCCTTTTCATTCTCTCTGTTGGTTTTGCTGGCTGATGTTCCTGCACCAAAACAAATCTCTTTCCAACCTCACAAAATCTAAAGCATCCAAGCAGAACACCACATGCAAATCAACACCAGTAAGGTCACAGGCCCACAGGCTCCAGAAACAGTAATTCATTTTCAGCTCAGTTAGAAGTCCAGTCTCTGGCCAGAAAACATAAATTGCAAAAGTAATGAATAAAGAAGCTAGAATCTGGTGTCTGCAGCTCTGCCTTCCCAGCTTCTCGCTACATCAACTGGGTTTGTCTTTCTGACCTCCAATTTGTTGTACTCCCATGCTTAGTTGCAGAACCAACTGCTTTAATTTATTGTTTCTGGTTTAACATTTCTCAGACAATGCTCTGATTCTGAATAGGCTTTAAGGCCCTTTTTCCTGAACTGTCCCCCAGAGGCCATAGGCTGGCATTGCTGTGCATGTCCAGCCTTGGAAGTTTAGTGACCTAACATGTAATGGCAGGCACAGTGGCAGGCACATAGTAGGTGCCTGATGAAGGTTTGCTGATGATTCTGAAGTCAGTGCCAATAATAAATTATTTTATTACAGAATTGCACTGTTCTGCAGCTGTTTCTCATCGATTTCTGTTGCACTCTATCTTTGAGTCACATTCCCCAAGGCTTTGGCTGAACTACAACCCGACTGAAAATTGGACATCTTTGGAAAATGTGCTAAACTTTTTTATGACAATAGTTTTTTTGGTGGGGGAATAAAGGAGGACAGTTGTTGTGTCATTGGTGTTGTGTGAAAATGAATACAGCTTTGCCAATAGAAATCTGTTAGATAGCTCAAAATGCCATATTCACTGGGTAGTAAAGACTGAGACAGCATTATACATAGCCAAAGGCTTTCCTAGATCTAGCAAAGTACATTAACCAAAAAGCAGCCTACTTGGAAGAGTTGCACAAATGTGCATTAGATCTGTTCTAGTTATAATCAAACACATAGGAAGTAAATCTGTTTATATCTTTAAATATGAATGACATTCCTATGCACTGCTACTTTGAAGAAATATCAATTACCTCAGAGTTACTGAAATTGCTTTACCAAGGATATGCCTTATATTTTGAATCCCAGTTGAAGACCTCACTAAGCATCAGTATAGCTCTTAGGAGACCTGAAAAATGGCTACATTAATGCCATGTCATTAACAAGCTCTACTGCTTACAGGACAGTGGCAACTGACCATTTCTCCTATTTAAGCTTAGACATTGCACAACCTTTGGAAATCCCTCACCTCCACAATTTAAAATGGACCTAAATCATTTACGAATGTTATGCAATGTCAGCGTGTGCTACATCTCTATTTAATTGTTAGCTCCTCAAGGGTAAAGACATCATTTCCTACCCCTCTGTTCTGTTCACTGTGTTACCTACAACAGGATTATTTCTTCAGCAGCCTCCTAATAAACACTGGTGACTGTATTCCTCCTGAAACATAGCACTTTCCCAGGTTATCTTTGAGTTGATTTGTCAAACTCCATAAATCAGGGGTTCTTAAACTGAGGCTCATGAACAGGATTCAGGAAGGTATATATTCTGATATGGAAAAGGCTAACATTTTTATTTTCATATATCTCTACTGAAATTTAGCATTTACTTCAACTATGAAGGAAGGTAACAGCACAGAGTAGTATTAATGGTATCTATACCTTTGTAACCAATAGAAATCAGAGGTTATTTTACATCGCTTTATAGTAATTTCTGATCTTTAAGTTTCCTTCATACTCAACTATCTGAAATGACATGAATGACTGGGGCTGCCACTAAATCACACATGATTAGAGTTGTCCATTTACGGATATGCTAGCATAACCTAACCGCCAAACTGTGGGCAACTCTGGGCCTGGTGATCATTCAAGCAACTAACAATAAAGTTGCATGTGTTTATATCAGTGATTCAGATATCTACCTTCTTTCCAGTATTCCATGTGTACAGTTGTTTATTGATTAATATATGGAATGAAGTCAGTCAAGGTCCACCTTAGCCCTCACATTCCCCAAGGCTTTGGCTGAGCTACAACCCGATTGAAAATTGGACATCTCTGGAAAATGTGCTAAACTTCTTTATGACAATAGTTTTTTTGGTGGGGGAATAAAGGAGGACAGTTGTTGTGTCACTGGTGTTGTGTGAAAATGAATACAGCTTTGCGAACAGAAATCTGTTAGATAGCTAACACTTTTAGGTAAGTGTTCTTACCTAAACTAAGCAACAACAGTTGGTACAATGATGTGCTTAAAAAATTTAAATTTAACTTTTAACTTGTCTTGTTTGTTAATGGATTATAAAGAGGTATATATCTTAGCAGATCACAAAAAATTTTAAGCATTTTGTCTTAACTCTTTTAGTATGCTACAAAACTTTCAATGAATATATGTTCCAAGGAATAGAAAATAATGGATGTGAAAGCAAGTCCAGATCTCTCATATCAGTGACGACTCAGAATCATTGATTAATTGACCTTTTTATTTTACTTTCAATCTTCTAATTGATTAATTTGTCCACAGAAGAGAAAAACTTGTAGTCATGTGTTAGTATGAGCCAAAGAATTCCATGAAGACTTCCCTGTATGGCTACTGTAAAAATTTTCAACTTTGAGAAGGGAGAATTGCTCTTTGCACCTATTAACCTTTCAACAAGTGGATAGAGTAGTAAATGGTGAAAACAGAAAAGTACAGTTAAACCAAATATTTGGCTTTTAGACAAAAGAAACATTTTCTCAAGGAACTGAGTCCAGTGAAATCAATTCTGGGGTATAGATGGAATTTTTATGATCATTTTAATTGAATACACATTTACGGGCCCATTTTTCAGGGATTCACTTCCAAGGTCTCTGTGCTACATTAATATCTAGAATTTTCCCAGTAAGAATCATCATTTATTCAAGCTGAGCCTTTGAACTGAACTGAATTCAATGCTCTAGGAAACAAAGTCACACTGAGTGAAAGTCAATTGTTGAGCAATCAACTGAAACAGAAACTTCGTGTATGAGACCCTTGATTACTTACTATCAGGCTGGATAGAAAAGACTTTACTATAAGCGTAAGATTTGGTCACACCATATGGACATGACGGTTCTATATAGTTGTTACTTTGACAATAGACTTTGCCATAAATAAACAAAGAGACAATTTATCTGAGGCATTAAGATTCATCCCAGTAGAACACTGCAATTATGCAGTTTCTCTGTGACAGAATTACTTACATGAACTCATAAATCTATTACACACCATTTCCTATAATACTGCTTTCCCATAATTTCCCTTAGCAGGTAAGACCCCAGCCAGACATTTGATATAAACTGTGATGAGAGCATCTGGGTTACTAAGGAGTTCTAATAAGTCTTTGAAGATTACAGGAAGTAAATAGAACTGATAACAATGTTTTTAGTTCTGGACTTTGTTTCTATTTTACCAACTGACTAGAAACAACAATTAGACCATAGGGTGACAGATTTTGGAAAATATTCACAATGAGAGCAAATTTTATTTTACTATCTTTTGTATTTAGTTTCATTTACCATAACACTAGAGTTTAAATTATACCAAATTTGACTCATTTGGCTTAATTTCACACTTAAGAGACAATGCAAATTTGGAAATCACACTTACACGCAGCATAGAATTTAAATGTCATGCTTATTGTTTTTGTTAGTTTGCTTTCTTTCCAAAACTCCTGGCAATTAGTAAACAATGGACAAAGTGTATAGTTTAAAAATAGAGCTCACCAAATTGCCTAATAGGCTATACAAGGATGTAAGAGAAAGTGTGGAGTCCAGATAACTTCACAGTTTGGGTCTGAAAAAACCGGATTTACAATAATGAAGATTCAGGAAGGAGGAGATTCAGAAGTAGAGTTAACAACCCAGTTTTGGATCTCTCAAATTTAGATGCCTAGTAGATATCTAAGTAGAGATGGTAAGAGGGAATTTGGTTTTAACAGTCAAGAGAGGGGTTAAAAACTGGAGATACACACTGGAAGCCCACAGCACATAGATGTAAAACTTAAAGCCATAATCAATGGATAGGGTCTCTTAGAGAATGAATGGTTAGACAGAAGAGAGTAGGTTCCAGGCCTAAGACAGAGACCACGCTAAAACTTAAGAACCGTAAAGGTGAGGAGGTTCCAGCAAGACACTGGAAGGAGTGGTCATTGTGTCAAAAAAAATCTGGAGAATATGGTGTGAAGAAATGTTTAAGGAAGAAAGATGAAACCAGAAGTTTCAAATGCTACAGACAGATCAAGTAAGATGCAAACTAAGATTTGCCCTTCAAATCTGGCAACAAGCGTATCACCAGTAACCTTGATAAGAATGGTTTCAGTGGAGTAATGGAAAAGAGAGCCTGTTTGGAATGATTCAATACAGATTAGAAAGTAAGGAATTGGAGAGAGTGAATATACATACACAGCTCTGTCTAGGAGTACTAGTACAAAGGGAAACAGAGAAAGGAGAAGCCCGTGGGAAGAAGATAAAGTTTCAGGATTTGCACTTGTTATAGTTGTTTTAAAATGGGAGATATATACTATGTTTCCATTGTGATGGAAATGATCTGGTATAGTGAGAAACACTGATGATTTTAATGAGTGGGAGGATAATTGAAGTATAAAAGTCTTAAGTAGGTGATGAGGGATAGAATCCAGTACACAAATAGAGTGACTTTGGACTGGGGGTTGTGGTGGGGGAGGCTAAGTGAAGAGAGTACATTCGTTGTAATGTAAGAAAAGGAAGTATATACAGTGTATTATACATACAGGTCACTTTCAGGAAGATGTACAGGTTCTTTGATGATTACTTTAATTATTTTGTTGATTTAATAAGATAGGTCATCATCTGAGAGTAGAGAGGCAGGAGGGATAAAAGATTGAAAGAGAGTAGACAAGATATGAAATAGTATCCTTAGAGAATGGGGATGTAAATTGTTTACGAAAATGTCATAGAAGTATTAGACAGCATTGGGAGTTGAACTTGAATTCTGTGATTTAGAACCTGAAGTGAGACAAGTCAGCTTGGCTGTATTTTCTCCAGCTGTACTGCTCTGATGTATATCTGAAATAGGCAGAGAGTTTTGATTTTAACAAGCTTTGGAGTTTTGTCAAGAGGAAAGGAGAAATTAAAAAAAGAATTACGGATATAAGCAAAAGAGTGATTATAATAGTGAATCATGAAACCTAATTCTGTATAAGAAAGGAAATGAGGATATAACATGGGTGACAGTGGAAAGCTAATGAGAATATATTGGAGTAGTGAGTCCAAAGAGTAGTCAGAATTGAGGTGCTAGAAAAAGTAAGATGGAAAGATGAAGTTAGTTGTCCAAGACAGGGACACCTGAAGTTAAGATTTTAGATGGGTTGTAGCTATTGCATACAATAAGACCTGTAATTCATTAGATTATTTTGCTGTGGTAAGTGGAGGGAAAAAATCATAGAAGTGAACAGGTCAAGAAATTAATAAGTCAGAGTATTGAATTTTTATAGATGATAGATATGAAATTGAAATTACTCAGGTTGAGAATGGGAATAATGGTGAAGAAAATGATCTTGAGACATTTGCTATTATCATCAATGAATGAGGATAAAGGGCCATTAGGAATGAAGATGACTGGGAAAAGGAGGTGTAATAACATGAGAATCAAACCTGGGTTTTTTATAGAGGATGAAGGAACAGGAGAAATGAGGAAAGGTGGATTTAACACACCTCTAGTAATCTGTAGAATGCCACCACCTGAGAAGGCTGCAGAGGAAACTAGCTTTCAATTAGAGCAAAACCGAGGATCCGTTTATGGAATATGCAGAGCCAGGTGGTAAAAAGATTCTGAGTAATGAGAGACACCTATGAGCCTTGGACTTCTTAAGTCTGTTGACTAGAGTAACCAGAAATGGGGGACATCATGAAGTAATTCTCTTAGGGAGAAGTTCCTATTTTAGTTTCTATCTTGGGACAGTTCTCAAGCTGTTTGTAGTGGTAAGTCAGAGAGCGTACCTGATGGTGATAAAATTGATCTTACCAAGAACATGGAGTACTCTATGCCCTACTCCAGTTCTGTAGAGAGAGACTGTTGAGAGTAGGGGGACAGCCTCACTAGGAGCATAAAAAAAAATCAAAGGTTATAAAATGTAGCATTTATATCTCAAAACTCATCAGATCCTATAGGGCTTTGCAATTACAATGAAGTGCATTAGCAGAATATGGTGAAGATCTGTTATTGCATTTTCTAAGTTAATTCTGAGTTGTTAAATGCAAGGTTGCTCTTTTATGGAAAATAGCAGACTTTTGCAGAAAAAAAGGTTAAAAAATCTTTTGTTAGTAAAAGTCATGTTTTTTCATTACTGTATTCTGAGGTATAACTAAATATTTAGTGGAGGTGGTAAGAAGGAAACAGGTGACCCTGGAGGGCAGTGGAAAGGCAATGAAGAATTCATTATTACAGAAAAAAAAATGATCTGTATGCAAACAAATCAGTTTCTGCAAAAAATTCAAGACTAAAATAAAAGTAATTTCATTATTTCAAAGCCTAATAATATGTGACTTTAAAAAATGTTACCAAGAATAATTTCTGACAGCCCTCTACACAGTCTACCTCTCTGAACTGAATGACAAACTACGAGTCTAAAAACATGTCCAATGTTCTGTACCAATCTGCAGAAAGATTGTCTAACATTGGATAGATCATTATAGATGAGGTGTGACTATCAATCAATTGGACTTGTTGTTCCAAAAAACATCTGAGCCCATTATTCAAGAGATAAGATTTCCATTTCCGTTGCTGTCTTTCTGCCTACAGGTCTGTGCTGCTCAGAATACAATATGTGCATTAGAGAGAAATGCCCAGTTTAGAGAAACAGCATCATCTTCTTTCTAACTCTCTAGGAATAGGATGGCAAATTATCAGTAAAACATAGACAGGATTTAGAATGAAGTCTTATAAGTTTTATTTCTACCATCCATATGAAGAAATTCTGTAATTTCTTTAATTCTTTAATATGATTCTTTAATTAGGAAATAATTTTTCTAAATGTAATTATGAATTTATTCATTGACTCCTTTATAATTATTTTATTAGCATCCACTCTTACCACACACTGTGCTAGGAACTGCAAATATAACAGTTAACAAAACAGACACAATTCATTCAGATAGACAGCCACAACAAACAGACACAACGAATAAATAAATAATTGGAGATTATAATTAATATATAGACAAATACCAGGTTGTCTCAAAAATTACAATATTATAGGGACATAGTTTAGAATGTGAAGTCAAGAAAGTTAAATTTAAGCTTATATCCCCACAAGTTACTTGTTATTTACTTTTATTTACTAAATATACACCTGATGGATGGAAGAATGGATATTACCTGTACGGAGATTACTACAGGCAAAGAGAAGAGGATGTGCCAAGGTCCTGAGGCAGGAAAAAGAGAAGAAAATGTCATGCAACTAAACTAAAAAGAGGGCTTAGGCCTTCCCTGAGTTGAGAAATTTTTCTGCTGGTGTTGAAGAAGACACCATAAATTCTACAGCTGCAAGTAAATGCATTCTGAAAATAAATATGTGATGTTGGAAGAGGATCCCAAGCCTAGGATTATACTGAGACTGCACTGACATCTTGACTGCAGCCTTGTGAGAGCCTGAGCAGAGCACCTAGATAAGCCATGCCTGGACTCCTGACTCACAGAAACTATGAGATAATAAATGGCATTATTTAAGTTGCTAAGTATGTGGTAATCTGTCACAGAGCAATAGAAAACTAATACACTACGCAAATGAGTTAAAACAATCTTGGAAAAGTTGGATGACTCTACCTGATTTCAAGACTTAGTATAAAGCTTCAGTAATCAAGATAGTGTGGTTTTGGTGCAAATATACACAAATAGATCAATGAAACAAAATAGAGAAAGTAGAAATAATCACCAAAATAAATAGTCAACTGATTTGTGACTGTCACCTAGGCAATGCAATAGGAGAAAAAGTATTTTCAGGGAACAATACCAGATAGAGAGCTTCAAGATGGCAGAAGACTAAGACGCGGAGATCACCTTCCTCCCCACAAATACATCAGAAATACATCTACATGTGGAACAACTCCTACAGAACACCCACTGAACGCTGACAGAAGACCTCAGACTTCCCAAAAGGCAAGAAACTCCCCACGTACCTGGGTAGAGCAAAAGAAATAAGAAAAAACAGAGACAAAATAACAGGGACCAGACTTGCACCTCCGGGAGGGAGCTGTGAAGGAGGAAAGGTCTCCACACATTAGGAAGCCCCTTCACGGGCAGAGACTACGGGTGGCGGAGGAGGGAGTCCTGTCTGAGCCGGAACAGATGCCCTCAGGTGACCTACACGCAGAGGCGGGTCCAAATCCAAAGCTGAACCCCAGGAGCTGTGCGAACAAAGAAGAGATAGGGAAATCTCTCCCAGCAGCCTCAGGAACAGCAGATTAAATCTCCACAATCAACTTGATGTACCCTGCATCTGTGGAATACCTGAATAGACAAGGAATCATCCCAAATTGAGGAGGTGGACTTTGGGAGCAACGATATATATATATATTTCCCTTTTTCTCTTTTTCTGATTGTGTATGTGTATGCTTCTGTGTGTGATTTTGTCTGTATAGCTTTGCTTTTACCATTTGTCCAAGGGTTCTGTCTGTCTGGTTTTTTTTTATTACTAAAAAATTTTTTTTTCCTAATAATTATTTTTTATTTTAATAACATTATTTTATTTTATTTTATTTTATCTTCTTCTTTCTTTCTTTTTTTCCTCCCTTTTATTCTGAGCCGTGTGGAGGACAGGCTCTTGGTGCTCCAGCCAGGCATCAGGGCTGTGCCACTAAGGTGGGAGAGCCAAGTTCAGGACACCAGTCCACAAGAGACCTCCCAGTTGAACGTAATATCAAACGGTGAAAATCTCCAGAGATCTCCATCTCAACGCCAAGACCCAGCTCCACTGAAAAACCAGCAAGCTACAGTGCTGGACACCCTATGCCAAACAACTAGCAAGACAGGAACAAAACTCCATCCATTAGCACAGAGGCTGCCTAAAATCATAATAAGGGCACAGACACCCCAAAACACAGCACCAGACGTGGACCTGCCCACCAGAAAGACAAGATCCAGCCTCATCCACCAGAACACAGGCACTAGTCCCCTCCACCAAGAAGGCTACACAACCCACTGAACCAACCTTAGCCACTGGGGACAGACATCAAAAACAAAGGGAACTACGAACCTGGAGCCTATGAAAAGAAGACCCCAAACACAGTAAGTTAAGCAAAATGAGAAGACAGAGAAACACACAGCACATGAAGGAGCAAGGCAAAAACCCACCAGACCTAACAAATGAAGAGGAAATAGGCAGTCTACCTGAAAAAGAATTCAGAATAATGATAGTAAAGATGATCCAAAATCTTGGAAATAGAATGCAGAAAATACAAGAAACAATTAACAAGGACCTAGAAGAACTAAAGAGCAAACAAACAGTGATGAACAACACAATAAGTGAAATTTAAAATTCTCTAGAAGGGCTCAATAGCAGAATAACTGAGGCAGAAGAACGGATAAGTGACCTGAAAGATAAAATAGTGGAAATAACTACTGCAGAGCAAAATAAAGGAAAAAGAATGAAAAGAACTGACGACAGTCTCAGAGACCTCTGGGACAACATTAAATGCACCAACATTTGAACTATAGGGGTCCCAAAAGAAGAAGAGAAAAAGAAAGGGACTGAGAAAATATTTGAAGAGATTATAGTTGAAAACTTCCCGAATATGGGAAAGGAAATAGTTAATCAAGTCCAGGAGGCACAGAGAGTGCCATACAGGATAAATCCAAGGAGAAACACGCCAAGACACATATTAATCAAACTATCAAAAATTAAATACAAAGAAAAAATATTAAAAGCAGCAAGGGAAAAACAACAAAAAACACACAAGGGAATCCCCGTAAGGTTAACAGCTGATATTTCAGCAGAAACTCTGCACGCCAGAAGGGAGTGGCAGGACATACTTAAAGTGATGAAGGAGAAAAACCTACAACCAAGATTACTCTACCCAGCAAGGATCTCATTCAGATTTGACGGAGAAATTAAAACCTTTACAGACAAGCAGAAGCTAAGAGAATTCAGCAACACCAAACCAGCTTTACAACAAATGCTAAAGGAACTTCTCTAGGCAGGAAACACAAGAGAAGGAAAAGACCTACAATATCAAACCCAAAACAATTAAGAAAATGGTAATAGGAACATACATATCAATAATTACCTTAAATGTGAATGGATTAAATGCTCCAACAAAAGACACAGATTGGCTGAAAGGATATAAAAACAAGACCCGTATATATGCTGTCTACAAGAGACCCACTTCAGACCTAGGGACACATACAGACTGAAAGTGAGGGGATGGAAAAAGATATTCTATGCAAATGGAATTCAAAAGAAAGCTGGAATAGCAATTCTCATATCAGACAAAATAGACTTTAAAACAAAGACTACTACAAGAGACAAAGAAGGACACTACATAATGATCAAGGGATAAATCAAAGAAGAAGATATTACAATTGTAAATATTTATGCACCCAACATAGGAGCACCTCAGTACATAACGCAAATACTAACAGCCATAAAAGGGGAAATCGACAGTAACACAATCATAGTAGGGGACTTTAACACCCCACTTTCACCAATGGACAGATCATCCAAAATGAAAATAAATAAGGAAACACAAGCTTTAAATGATACATTAAACAAGATGGACTTAATTGATATTTATACGACATTCCATCCAAAAACAACAGAATACACATTCTTCTCAAGTGCTCATGGAACATTCCCCAGGATAGATCACATCTTGGGTCACAAATCAAGCCTTGGTAAATTTAAGAAAACTGAAATCGTATCAAGTATCTTTTCCGACCATAATGCTATGAGACTAGGTATCAATTACAGGAAAAAATCTGTAAGAAATACAAACACATGGAGGCTGAACAACACACTACTCAATAACCAAGAGATCACTGAACAAATCAAAGAGGAAATAAAAAAAATACCTAGAAACAAATGACAATGAAAACATGATGACCCAAAACCTATGGGATGCAGCAAAAGCAGTTCTAAGAGGGGAGCTTATAGCAATACAATCCTACCTTAAGAAACAAGAAACATCTCAAATAAACAACCTAACCTTACACCTAAAGCAACTAGAGAAAGAAGAACAAAAAAACCCCAGAGTTGTCAGAAGGAAAAAAATCATAAAGATCAGAACAGAAATAAATGAAAAAGAAATAAAGGAAACGATAGCAAAGATCAATAAAACTAAAAGCTGGTTCTTTGACAAGATAAACAAAATTGATAAACCATTAGCCAGACTTATCAAGAAAAAAAGGGAGAAGACTCAAATCAATAGAATCAGAAATGAAAAAGGAGAAGTAACCACTGACACTGCAGAAATACAAACGATCACGAGAGATTACTACAAGCAACTGTATGCCAATAGAATGGACAACCTGGAAGAAATGGACAAATTCTTAGAAAAGCAAAACCTTCTGAGACTGAACCAGGAAGAAATAGAAAATATGAACAGACCAATCACAAGCACTGAAATTAAAACTGGGATTAAAAATCTTCAAACAAACAAAAGCCCAGGACCAGACAGCTTCACAGGAGAAGTCTAGCAAACATTTAGAGAAGAGTTAACACCTATCCTTCTCAAACTCTTCCAAAATATTGCAGAGGGAGGAACACTCCCAAACTCATTCTACGAGGCCACCATCACTCTGATACCAAAACCAGACAAAGATGTCACAAAGAAAGAAAACTACAGGCCAATATCACTGATGAACATAGACGCAAAAATCCTCAACAAAATACTAGCAATCAGAATCCAGCAGCACATTAAAAGGATCATACACTATGATCAAATGGGGTTTATCCCAGGAATGCAAGGATTCTTCAATATATGCAAATCAATCAACGTGATACACCATATTAACAAATTGAAGGAGAAAAACCATATGATCATCTCAATAGATGCAGAGAAAGCTTTCAACAAAATTCAACACCCATTTATGATAAAAACCCTCCAGAAAATAGGCATAGAGGGAACTTTCCTCAACATAATAAAGGCCATATATGACAAACCCACTGCCAACATCCTCCTCAATGGTGAAAAACTGAAACCATTTCCACTAAGATCAGGAACAAGACAAGGTTGCCCACTCTCACCAATATTATTCAACATAGTTTTGGAAGTTTTAGCCACAGCAATCAGAGAAGAAAAAGAAATGAAAGGAATCCAAATCGGAAAAGAAGAAGTAAAACTGTCACTGTTTGCAAATGACATGATACTATACATAGAGTATCCTAAAGATGCTACCAGAAAACTACTACAGCTAATCAATGAATTTGGTAAAGTAGCAGGATACAAAATTAATGCACAGAAATCTCTTGCATGCATTCCTATACACTAATGATGAAAAATCTGAAAGTGAAATTAAGAAAACACTCCCATCTACCATTGGAATGAAAAGAATAAAATATCTAGGAATAAACCTACCTAAGGAGACAAAAGACCTGTATGCAGACAATTATAGGACACTGATGAAAGAAATTAAAGATGATACAAATAGATGGAGAGATATACCATGTTCTTGGATTGGAAGAATCAACATTGTGAAAATAACTCTACTACCCAAAGCAATCTACAGATTCAATGCAATCCCTATCAAACTACCACAGGCATTTTTCACAGAAATAGAACAAAAAATTGCACAATTTGTATGGAAACACAAAAGACCCCAAATAGCCAAAGCAATCTTGAGAAAGAAAAACGGAGCTGGAGGAATCAGGATCCCGGACTTCAGACTATACTACAAAGCTACAGTAATCAAGACAGTATGGTACTGGCACAGAAACAGAAATATAGATCAATGGAACAGGATAGAAAGCCCAGAGATAAACCCACACACATATGGTCACCTAATCTTTGATAAAGGAGGCAAGAATATACAATGGAGAAAAGACAGCCTCTTCAATAAGTGGTGCTGGGAAAACTGGAAAGCTACATGTGAAAGAACGAAATTAGAACACTCTCTAACACCATACACAAAAGTAAACTCTAAATGGATTAAAGACCTAAATGTAAGGCCAGACACTATTAAACTCTTAGAGGAAAACATAGGCAGAACACTCTATGACATAAATCACAGCAAGATCCTTTTTGACCCACCTCCTATAGAAATGGAAATAAAAACAAAAATAAACAAATGGGACCTAATGAAACTTCAAAGCTTTTGCACAGCAAAGGAAACCATAAACAAGATGAAAAGACAACCCTCAGAATGGGAGGAAATATTTGCAAATGAAGCAACTGACAAAGGATTAATCTCCAAAATTTACAAGCAGCTCAACATTAAAAAAACAAACAACCCAATCCAAAAATGGGCAGAAGACCTAAATAGACATTTCTCCAAAGAAGATATACAGATTGCCAACAGACACATGAAAGAATGCTCAACATCATTAATCATTAGAGAAATGCAAATCAAAACTACAATGAGATATCATCTCACACCGGTCAGAATGGCCATCATCAAAAAATCTACAAACAATAAATACTGCAGAGGGTGTGGAGAAAAGGGAACCCTCTTGCACTGTTGGTGGGAATGTAAATTGATACAGACACTATGGAGAACAGTATGGAGGTTCCTTAAAAAACTAAAAGTAGAACTACCATTCGACCCAGCAATCCCACTACTGCGCATATACCCTGAGAAAACCATAATTCAAAAAGAGTCAGGTGCCAAAATGTTCATTGCAGCTCTATTTACAATAGCCAGGACATGGAAGCAACCGAAGTGTCCATCAACAGATGAATGGATAAAGAAGATGTGGCACATATATACAATGGAATATTACTCAGCCATAAAAAGGAACAAAACTGAGTTATTTGTAGTGAGGTGGATGGACCTAGAGACTGTCATACAGAGTGAAGTAAGTCAGAAAGAGAAAAACAAATGCTGCATGCTAACACATATATATGGAATCTGAAAAAAAAGAAAAAATGGTCATGAACAACCTAAGAGCAAGATGGGAATAAAGATGCAGACCTACTAGAGAATGGACTTGAGGATACAGGGAGGGGGAAGGGTAAGCTGGGAGAAAGTGAGAGAGTGGCATGGACATATAAACACTACCAAACGTAAAACAGATAGGTAGTGGGAAGCAGCTACATAGCACAGGGAGGTCAGCTCGGTGCTCTGTGACCACCTAGAGGGGTGGGATAGGGAGTGTGGGAGGGAGGGAGATGCAAGAGGTAAAAGATGTGGGGACATATGTATATGTATAACTGATTCACTTTGTTATAAAGCAGAAACTAACACACCATTGTAAAGCAATTATACTCCAATTAAGATGTTAAAAAAGAAAGAAACAATACCAGAGTAATTGAATAAGGAAATGGAAAAACAAAATCAGCTTCAACCTTATCTCACACTATCCACAAAAATTAAATCAAGATAGATTATAGTCCTGGGCTTCCCTGGTGGCGCAGTGGTTGAGAATCGCCTGCCAATACAGGGGACACAGGTTTGAGCCTTGGTCCGGGAAGATCCCACATGCTGCGGAGCAACTAAGCCCGTGTGCCACAGCTACTGAGCCTGCGCTCTAGAGCCCACGAGCCACAACTAGTGAGCCCGCGTGCCACAGCTACTGACGCCCGCGCGCCTAGAGCCCATGCTCCGCAACAAGAGAAGCCACTGCAGTGAGAAGCCCGCGCAGCGCAACGAAGAGTAGTCCCCGCTCGCCACAACTAGAGAAAGTCTGCGTGCAGCAACTAAGACTTGATGCAGCCAAAAATAAAATAAGATAATAAATAAATAAACTTAAAAAAAAAAAGACTTAAAAAAAACCGATAGATTAGAGTCTTATTTTTAGAGCTAAATCTGTAAATCTCCGGGAGAAAACATAAGAGAGTATCTTCAAGATCTTAAGACAGGAAAGGTTTTCTTAGATACAATGTAAGATGCACTGAAAATAAAAAGTTAATAAATTGGGCTTTATCAAATGGAATCTTCTGCCTATTAAAAGATTCCATTAAGAAAATAAAAAGGTAAATTGCAGTCTGAGAGAAAATATCTCAATACATATATCTAACCAATATATAAATAATCACAAAACAATACTAAAAATACAACAACCCAATTCATAAATTGGACAAATGTCATACATGTCCCCAGAAAATGTATGTTAATGCCAATAAGCTTATGAAAAGGTGTTCAACCTCATTATTCATTAAGGAAATGCAATCCCACCAATTAGAAAGGCTAAAATTATAAAGACTGATAATACTAAAGGCTAGCAAGGATCTAGAACAATAATATGCACTTCTCAGTAAACATTCACTATAGAATTATTTTAAGTAGTGAGTTAACTTTAAATCTTTATGTAAGTTTTATTTTTTTAAAATGTTTTCAGGAGTCTAACCCTTATATAAAAGAAGGTACAGGGGCTTCCCTGGTGGCGCAGTGGTTGAGAGTCTGCCTGCTAATGCAGGGGACACGGGTTCGAGCCCTGGTCTGGGAAGATCCCACATGCCACGGAGTGGCTGGGCCCGTGAGCCACAGCTGCTGAGCCTGCGCGTCTGGAGCCTGTGCCCCGCAGCGGGAGTGGCCGCGATGGTGAGAGGCCCACGCACCGCGATGAAGAGCGGTCCCCGCACCGCGATGAAGAGTGGCCCCCGCTTGCCGCAACTGGAGAAAGCCCTCGCACGAACCGAAGACCCAACACAGCCAAAAATAAATAAATAAATAAATAAAGTAGCTATAAAAAAAAAAACAACGCAGCTTTCTTTAAAAAAAAAAAAAAAAAAAAAAAAAGAAGGTACATACAAATACATGCACAGGTAGAATCCTTTAGGTTTGATTCCAAAAGAATGTTGATCACTTTTCTGCACAGGTTAAGTGTGGAACACGAGAAACATTTTATACCAAATTTGGGAAGCAAAAATGAAGCATCAGCCATATTCTTTTTACACTCAGAAGGTTGATGCTAAGCACCAGGAGTCATAGCAGCTCACACATGCTGCCATTTATCTGCTGGCTCAACCTGGTACGTTGGTGAAGCAACTAAGTCAGTAACTCTTCCAGCTTATCTTATCCAATAGATCTCATCTTTATCTGACTCTTGGGTCAGCTGTGTGTTTAGTTTTTTGATGAAAGGCACCAAGTTCTCTAATAGGTCACCCCCAGTGTTGAAGTTGGAGGCTTGGATTCCAGTCCATCCTCATGGGTTTCTGCTTGTACTTGCACATTCCTGTTTGTTCTTGATCATTCCCCTTACCCATTTCTCATTCATCTTCCCTTCCCAACTTCTTGTCCTGCTTCAGGGCCGAGAACCAGAAACATGAGCAACAGCATCATAGAAAGTGTTTAGCCAGCTTTCAAAGTTCCGTAGGGTCAAATTCCTACAGAAAATAACTTATCGTACATCATTCCTATGATTTTGCTTGTCTGACTGCATCTTGACTGATGCATTCACCTCCCCTATGACCCAACAATTCTAGTTCTAGATATTTGCTCAAGAGAAATGAAAATATATGTCCACAAAAGTTTCGTACAAAATGTTTTAGCATCTCTACTCATAAAAACCAGAAACTGGAATTAGATAAATGTTCTTCAACAGGAAAATAGGCAATATAGTACTTAAACACACAAAAACAAGGATGGGTCTCAAAAACATTATGTTGCACGAAAAAAGCCAGGAAAAATGACCGCATACTCTATGATTCCATTTATATAAAATCCAAGCACAGGCAAAAACTAACATCACAACAGAAATCAAAATATCACCACCCTCAGGGAGCACTGAAAGGGGCACAAGAGAACTTTCTGTGTTATGGAAATGTTTTGTATCTTGATTGGAGAGTCAGTTTCACAGGGATGTATTTGTCAAAACTCACCAATGACCTATTCATTTTACTGAATGTGCATTTTACCTGATAAAAACGTAATAATAAAAGTTATAGAATATTATATATTCTATAATTTAGGTATTAAAAAAGTGATAAAAAACTATGAAGAAGAAATTAATTCTGCTTGAGGAGATTAGGGAAACTTAATGGAAGGAGGGGCTTTTGTGCTTGTGCTTTAGGAATGAATAAGAATTTGCCTGGCAAGCAAGGTTGAGGAGGAAATCAGAGGGATTATCATGAGGAAAGGTCAAGTGCCATGCAAGTACGTGAGAGAGTGGGAACTCCATAGAAAAGAAGAGAGTTCATATAGTTAAAATGTACAACAAGATAGGGACCAGACTAAAGCAAGGAATTTGGGCAGAAGCAGGTTATAAAGGGAAGTCTAGATTATGCTAATAAATTTTAGTTTTATTCTATCATGAATGAATTATTATCAGTAGCTTGTGTGTAGTAGAATTGCTTGGTAGTGTGGAAACAAACACACATGGTAACTGGGAGCTGAATTATAGCATATATAGTCACATCCAGATTTTATGTACCTGGGACCTACCACACCTAGTTTTCTCAATATTTTTTGACAATAATATTTACTTATGCATAAGACTATAACTTTCACCACAAAAAAGTCTATGATTACTTTACTCAAAAATGCTTCCTGGGACTTGGTAGAATGTCTGGCACATAGTAAACCCTCAGTAAGTATTTGTTGAATGAACGATTTATAATTAAGAAGAAATGGAAATACAGATTTACCAACAAATAATTATTGAAAAAATTCCAAGCTGGTACACTGAGTTGTTTCCCAAATGTGCTGGTCTATCAATGAAGAGAAAATGCAGGACAAACCATTAGGCATAGAGCAGTTATACAAGAAGCTGAATTTGAATGATTACTCTTCTTGGATAGAATCTTTAAAATAATGGCCCCAAGAACTGTATGAACACATGCCAGAGTACTTGACACTTAGTTTGGGTAATTTTTCCAGGCTTGTTGCCTTCTCTAGGCTTCGGATCTATGTGTTAGTTAACTCTCCTCAGCCTGTGTCAATTCTCCTCAGAAATGTATCTCATTTCAATCATACACTGATAATTTGCCAAACCTTCTTTTACATTGGCAACCCAAACTTATACTGTTGGCCTATATGTTATCTTGTGATGTTTTAGAACAATACATCCAGATCTGAGTGTCACAGTAAAGGGCACCATGTCATATATTTGAAACATTGCCTTGAGCTGGCCCATGGTTGTTCTCAAATTTTGCTTACTAGGGAAGGGGGTCCAGATGGTACCAGGAAGTACAGTATATGGCAAAAACAGTAAGCCAAAGAATGAGCAGTTAAGACAGAAAATCAAATTTAACCTACACTATAAACAGCAAGGACAATAGAAGGTGCCATAAAAAGAACAGAGTAATGATCACCACAGATTTGTCAAGGCCTCAGATGCCAAGCCATCTGGTCTATTCTGTCATTTGAATACAACATATTATCTGTATCTTCACAACTCACAGAGCTCTGACTAAAGTTTTGATTGATTTTCCTGAATTTCTGACCAAAATTGCAGGATGTTTCTGGACTCCTATGGACGTGCCCTGAAAGAACAAAAGACGAGGAATAAAATAGGAAGTTCGAAAATAAAAAAAACAATCACACCCCAGTAGGGATGCAGCAATAATGAGCCAACATCCTTAGTTAAATGATGTGTTGAGACAATCTAAAACCAGTGAGGTGAGAATAGCAGGTAGGTTTGATCAAAGCTCACATACCTAGAATGTCAGTAAAGAAAAATGTCATGAACAAATGCCCTGAAAATGGCTCAAGGAAGGAGCAGGAAGGATGAAAGAAGAATTCAAAACAAAAGTTAGTAAAAACAGTACCGTTTAAAAGCAAAGAAAGAAAAGACATTAGGATATGTTTAATATTTGATTGCAGTGAGGATCTCATGTATATGTTAAACATATATGTGTGTGTTAAAACATCAGACTGTACACTTTAAATCTATTCAATTTATTGTTTGTAATTATACCTCAATAAAACTGTTAAAATCAATATATTTGTGTCTTCTTTTATCTCAGAGACTTAGCTTGTGAAACATTTGGCCTAAGTTCCTTATCTGCTCTGCTAAGAAAGCCAATACTTTAAAAATTCTTGGTTCTAATGAGGTAAAAATCTATACCTTTTGGAGTGAGAACTCTCATGTTAGCTGTAGGATTGATAACCTGAAAAGTTACAGAGTTGCAGAAAAATATCCTTTCCCCAAACACAATCTTAAGAAAGTCATGTAAAAGAAAAAATAGAAATGTAGTTCAAGAAGTTACCTAAGAAAAATGTGTTTAAAGATAATATCACAGGCAACATTTCAGATGACAATTATGGAGTTTTAATTGGTCTGCAAGCTTGCAAAATTCTCTGTAGGTAAAATGTAGTAGCAACAGGTGGCAGAAAATTTAGACATCACAGTAGCAGGCACAGCATCTTAAAATGTACATATATACCTAGAAAAAATTTCAACAAAGCCTTATATGGAACACTCTTACCCAATGCACATATTTAAAGCAGGTTATTTTTCACTGATAAAGTAACTTTAATGTGGATTTCTCCAAGAGAAGCCTGTATCAATATTCTTTCTGATTCTAAAGAAAAAAAAACTGTCTTTGTAGATTTGGTGTCTTTCATGATGATAAGCATTTGTTGATGTGGAAATTTTCTTTTTCTTGGTTTATCACTTAATCAGAGACATTGAAAGAATTTAAAATTCCTAAACTAGACCTATATTACTCACACACTGATCATTAACCCAATGAGTAATTAAATTGCCTGACTTCTTTCTATAAGAAATTAGAGACAGTTAGACTGAAGCTCAATGATTTGGTTGATTCATTCATTCATATATTCCTACAATACTGTTGAATATTTAATATATATCAAACACTAGAATAGACAATGAGGATTTAAAGACAAGAAAGACCCAGAAAAGTCCTGTGGCCAATAAATCTGCTATCTGTTCTGAAGTTAGAAACTAAATAGAAAACATGATTTGATAAGCACTGTGATAGAATTCATGCACTTGGTAATGGGTAAACACAGCCAAGTGCACCTATGCTGGGATAGTGGACTGGGGTGAGCTCAGTAAAGTTTGTACAAAGAACTAATGGAACTAATGAGGCAAAGAAGGAGTGGTAGAGGATACAGAACATACAAAGTCAGGAATTTAGTGAGCACTTTTTCTCTCTTTACAACAAAATGTGACTGCCCTTATACTAATTTTTCTATATTGCTTACAGATAAACCAGTGAATAAGTTGGACTGAACTTCTAATAAAGCAGTTGAGACATCTGCTCAGACTACTTGGCCGAAGCTTCATTGACAAAGCAATATAAGATATGATGTGTCTAAATGATTAAATACATATTCAATTAAAGCTCAGTGCAAAGGATATTCTGAAACTTCTTTATCTGCTATTCCATTCAATAAATTCCCAATTTGATCTCATAATATTTCCTTCAGTGAAGTGTGTCTTCGACGTGGGCTTTGGAGCCCGAAAGACCTGGATTTATCTCCCAATACTGACATCATAAATTGCTTGAATTTGGGCTTAATCTCAGCCTCGGTGCATTGCAATGTGAGTATAGTACTATCCACTTCATGTGGTTGTCGGTTGTTGTAAGAACCAGATGAGGTTAAGTGTGTTAAGTACAGTAGCAGTTACTTGTAAGAGCTCAGTGAACAGCAGTAAGACGATACACTCTATAAAATGCACAGCTAAGAAGCAAGAACTACAATCCTGCAGCCTGTGGAACAAAAACCACATTCACAGAAAGACAAGATGAAAAGGCAGAGGGCTATGTACCAGATGAAAGAACAAGATAAAACCCCAGAAAAACAACTAAATGAAGTGGAGATAGGCAACCTTCCAGAAAAAGAATTCAGAATAATGATAGTGAAGATGATCCAGGACCTCGGAATAAGAATGGAGGCAAAGATCAAGAGGATGCAAGAAATGTTTAACAAAGATCTAGAAGAATTAAGGAACAAACAAACAGAGATGAACAATACAATAACTGAAATGAAAACTACACTAGAAGGAATCAATAGCAGAATAACTGAGGCAGAAGAACGGATAAGTGACCTGGAAGACAGAATGGTGGAATTCACTGCCGCGGAACAGAATAAAGAAAAAAAAGAATGAAAAGAAATGAAGACAGCATAAGAGACCTCTGGGACAACATTAAATGCAACAACATTCGCATTATAGGGGTCCCAGAAGGAGAAGAGAGAGAGAAAGGACCCGAGATAATATTTGAAGAGATTATAGTCGAAAACTTCCCTAACATGGTAAAGGAAATAGCCACCCAAGTCTAGGAAGCGCAGAGAGTCCCATACAGGATAAACCCAAGGAGAAACACACCGAGACACATAGTAATAAAATTGGCAAAAATTAAAGACAAAGAAAAATTATTGAAAGCAGCAAGGGAAAAACGACAACATACAAGGGAATTCCCATAAGGTTAACAGCTGATTTCTCATCAGAAACTCTACAAGCCAGAAGGGAGTGGAATGATATACTTAAAGTGATGAAAGGGAAGAACCTACAACCAAGATTACCTGGCAAGGATCTCATTCAGATTCTAAGGAGAAATCAAAAGCTTTACAGACAAGCAAAAGCTAAGAGAATTCAGCACCACCAAGCCAGCTCTACAACAAATGCTAAAGGAACTTCTCTAAGTGGGAAACACAAGAGAAGAAAAGGACCTACAAAAACAAACCCAAAACAATTAAGAAAATAGCAATAGGAACATACATATTGATAATTACCTTAAACGTGAATGGATTAAATGCTCCAATCAAAAGACACAGGCTTGCTGAATGGACACAAAAACAAGACTCATATATATGCTATCTACAAGAGACCACTTCAGACTTCAGGACACATACAGACTGAAAGTGAGGGGATGGAAAAAGATATTCCATGCAAATGGAAATAAAAAAAGCTGGAGTAGAAATACTCATAACAGATAAAATAGACTTTAAAATAAAGAATGTTACAAGAGACAAGGAAGGACAGTACATAATGATGAAGGGATCAATCCAAGAAGAAGATATAACTATAAGTATATATGCACCCAACATAGGAGCACCTCAATACATAAGGCACCTGCTAACAGCTATAAAAGAGGAAATCGACAGTAACACAGTAATGGTGGGGGACTTTAACACCTCATTTACACCAATAAACAGATCATCCAAACAGAAAATTAATAAGGAAACACAAGCTTTAAATGACACAATAGACCAGATAGATTTAACTGATATTTATAGGACATTCCATCCAAAAACAGCAGATTACACGTTCTTCTCAAGTGTGCATGGAACATTCTCCAGGATAGATCACATCTTGGGTCACAAATCAAGCCTCAGTAAATTTAAGAAAATTGAAATCATATCAAGCATCTTTTCTGACCACAACGCTATGAGATTAGAAATCAATTACAGGGAGAAAAATGTAAAAATCACAAACACATGGAGGCTAAACAATACGTTACTAAATAACCAAGAGATCACTGAAGAAATCAAAGAAGAAATCAAAAAATACCTAGAGACAAATGACAGTGAAAACACGATGATCCAAAACCTATGGGGTGTGGCAAAAGCAGTTCTAAGAGGGAAGTTTATAGCAATACATTCCTACCTCAAGAAACAAGAAAAATCTCAAATAAACAATCTAACCTTACACGTAAAGGAACTAGAGAAAGAAGAACAAACAAAACCCAAAGTTAGCAGAAGGAAAGAAATCATAAAGATCAGAGCAGAAATAAATGAAATAGAAACAAAGAAAACAGTAGCAAGGATCAAAAAAACTAAAACCTGGTTCTTTGAGAAGATAAACAAAACTGATAAACCATTAGCCAGACTCATCAAGAAAAACAGGGAGAGGACTCAAATCAATAAAATTAGAAATGAAAAAGGAGAAGTTACAACAGACACTGCAGAAATACAAAGCATCCTAAGAGACTACTACAAGCAACAGTATGCCAATAAAATGGATGACCTGGAAGAAATGGACAAATTCTTAGAAAGGTATAACCTCCCAAGACTGAACCAGGAAGAAACAGAAAATATGAACAGACCAATCACAAGTAATGAAATTGATACTGTGATTAAAAATCTTCCAACAAAGTCCAGAACCAGATGGCTTCACAGGTGAATTCTACCACACGTTTAGAGAAGAGCTAACACCCATCCTTCTCAAACTCTTCCAAAAAATTGCAGAGGAAGGAATACTCCCAAACTCATTCTATGAGGCCACCATCACTCTGATACCAAAACCAGACAAAGATACTACAAAAAAAGAAAAGTACAGACCGATATCACTGATGAATATAGATGCAAAAATCCTCAACAAAATACTAGCAAACAGAATCCAACAACACATTAAAAGGATGTTAAAAAAAAAAAATGCACAGCTATACATTCCCAGCCCAAGAGCACTTGCTTTGACATGGTGTTTTAGAATCCAGATAAATTAGAAATAGGCTTGAGAATCTTTTCCCTAAGATGGGAAGTACAGATATGTTGAACATGTGATGCAGCAGCCTAACAACTTTGCTGTTTCACAAGGCCATTTAGATTCTTATCTGAAATATCTGGAGCTCCATAATGTTTGTGCCAACCTAGAAAAACTGCATTAACTAGACTCTGGGCATATGCTGAAGATCAGTAGTGCAGGTTATTAAGAATTAATTTATCATGTGGTTCTAACCATCATGGAGTGCCAAAAGCAAGGTAGTGTCATACCAGATGTAGTCATTTCTAGGTTCATCCTTCCACCCTGCTCAATGCCTTTTCCTATGGTATGAGTGCCCACCTGGTAACTATATTTCATCAAGAGAAGTGGTCTATGAAAGAAAAGAAATTTCCGCAAACAGAGTAATTTTTCTATAGTGTAGAGTGAGGTTACAAATTTAACTCATACTACAATCTGGATATTTAGAGAAAAAACAAACCCCTTTTTCTTTTTTTATAGATTATCTATATACTTGTACACAAGTCCCCACCCACCCTTTAGCAGGGAAAAATTAACTAAAATTAACTAAATATCCAATATCATTTACATTTATCATAATTTAAATAATAATTAAGCTAAGGTAATGTTAGACTTCCTAGGATTAGCACAGTTCCTTGGAAGGTCTTCTTCTTTCCTCGATTCTTCCTCTAAGTTAGTATCTCAGAACATGAAGAGAGGAATGTGAGCTTCATAGATCTCTGAAGAGTGAGTTATCTGGGGTCTTTTTGCATGGTGTTCTCTGATGTTTTATTTGATGCTCAGACATGCTCTCTGAGCTCAAGATTTGTATACCAAGGTGCTTACTTGACATTTTATGTGACTATCTAATAAGCATCACAATCTAAAATGTCCAGAACAGAACTCAAGTTTTATTCCTCTCTGAACCTTCCTCATTCATATGAATGGCCCCATTATCACCCAGTTTCTCAAGCCCAAACCCCAGGAGTCATTCCCTTTCCCTCACCTCCCCCCATCTAATCATCAGAAGAGCCTATCAGCTCTGCTAAAAACATACCTAGGATCTATCCTTTTCTTTTCTTTTCATCATCCTTGCCATTATTCTGGTCCAGGCCTCACGTTGTCTTGACTAGACTCCTGAAGTAACTTTTTGTGTCATTTCAACTTTGTTCTTCTCTTGGCAGCCAGACTGATATGGAAAATATCAATCAAATTCTCAATCTCCTTCAAAACCTGTTGATGGCTCCCATGCATGTAGAATGAAATCTTGTCCAGTAACATCAAAACTGAGGTTAAACTGTTCTACAAGCCATGTATGATCCAGCTCCTGCTACATCTCCAATGTTATCACTCTCACTCTCAGCCACAATGATCTCTTTTCTGTTCCCTGAGCAAGACAAGGTCTTATGTGCCTTTGAGCCTCTGCAATTCACTATTCTGTGTACTTAGCCTGTTAGCAAGCTAAAATGTCACTTCATCAGAGAGGATTCTGATCACATTGTCAAGAGTGGTAAGAACTCAGTTCTCTGCTTTCTATCACATCACCTTTTTTTATCTTGCATCATTTATCACAATTTGTAATTATATCATTAATTAATTAATGTGCTTATTTATTTTACTAGTTTATTGTCTGTCTTCCCCTTTGTTATGAGCTCCATAGATGGGGACCTTATCTGTGCTGCTACTATTGTATCTTTCTCACTTAATATTTACTGAGTGGAATGGAAGAATGAATCACACTATATGCTGTAGTTTAATATACAGTCAGTTATGCTTAAAAATTATTTTCAAACTATAAAATGCCTTCCACAGTTGGCATAACGTGGTTTTAGTCATTTAAAACTTCTATTAGCTACTAATACTACAACTATTTTTATCACTACAATGTTGTCTTTTAAACATTCCATAATAAAATAACATCTCTGCCAACAGATATTTGGAACAAGAGCATCGTGCTTCGACTGGGCAGACATGGTAAGAATTACTGGAGTGTTGGTCATATCTGCTACTTTAACTTAGGACTCTGCCAGGAGCATTTTAGGAGCTAGTGATGATGATTGCCTTGAAGCTTCAGTCATTCAGAAAGTTGATGTAACTTACATTCACTTGGAAGAAATGTATAGCTCCTATACATAAATCGGTAACTACTTTGGAATGTGCACTTTGTCTGTAAACCATGCAGATCTCAATTTTATGCCCAAACCTCTGATAAAACAGTCCAGATATCCTTTGCATTTCTATGGTGCTGGGCCATGAAGCATGATATTGCATGAGACCAGTATCATCCAGAATTTTCACTTGTCCTGAGGCCTAAAAAGACCTAATGAAATTTAATTTGTTTTGCTGGGAGTACTATTGGCTCAAACATATTGAATTCAGCCGGAAGCTTATCTCTGGATGAAAGCCTAGAAATAGCTGCTTTGACATTCACTTTTTCATCCTGTTTTGTATCATTGTGAATATTGTGAATATCTGCAGATTACCCAAAATTGTACCTGTGGTGGTTGAAACTTTACATTAGACTTTTCAAACATGTGAACTTTACTCAAATTTATGCACAGAAAGAGAATTCAAGAGAGTCTCCCTCCCAGAAAGATTTCTTAGGAAATAATTTGAAGTTAACCAATGGAGTGCTTGTCTTCTCTCTTTTTAAAGATTCCTCAGAATTAATTTTCACAGACACTTCTCACCTTTACACCTTTTGCTGAAACTTTGTTCAGGTCTGATAAATGTGTTAAGTAGCTCAAACTGGCTGATATTAGTGTGGAAACTGACATCCATCAGCCTTCACTCCTACATTTATTGTGTGCTATGTGCCTTTAGCCAAGTTTTTTAACCTTGGTAAGCCTCTGTTTTTCCCACTGTAAAATAAGAATTCTAATAATTGCTATGGCATATGATTCTCCAGGATTAACTGAGATTAACGCAAGTAAAGGCCTTAACTTGGGGGCTTGGCACTACGTGTCCAATATATGGTGACTACTATCATTAGCAATATTGATGCCTAGTTCCTTTATTTATTTAATTATTTGTATCTAACATATATGTTTGGCTGTAAATTAATTATACATTTCTGCAGAAAGTTTGTTGTGTTTCCAATGCTTAAATGCTATAATTACCCCTTTTTACTCACATTTTTCCTATTTTTCTTAATTATATTGTGTATTACCTCTTAAACAGGTAAAATCTAAGAATGCGGACAGTTTTTTTTATGCTGAGCCTAATTTTTAAGACAACTCTCACTATGCTTCACTGGGTACAGTTGTGTAACAGGGACCATTCTTCCCTTCTGCTCAGGTTTCGGCCTAAGAATACAAAGTGGCTCTGCCTATAGTGAGAAGGGACTTTTGGCACCTTTTTTCCCACCTAGGGGAGTATTAGAGAGCCTTCTTTCAACACTATATCCATTTCCTTACTAACTCCTCACCAAAGGAGGGCTGATAATGCAATTCGTTACAGCTTATAACAGTCACTATGCTTTCCAAGTGGGGAATGTTACTGCATCTTAACGGCAACCATATGGGAACCTCTCTTCCCCTTCATTCTATTGTCTGCTAAGATTCAGACCTTATTTCATGCCATTTACCTTGCTTTTTAATCCCCCTGATGGGAAGCAGCCATGAAAGTGTAGATGCAAGGCTGCCTACACAGGTCCTCCCTGTTCCAGTGTCTCTGCCTGTGGATGGGTGGGTACCCCTAACTCCGTGAGACTGATTGAGCAATGGGATTTGGATTTTTTTTAAAGACCCATGTGTTCTAAATCCAGGGGGTAGGGAGTGGGAAGCTTCTGTGTCTAACTTACCAGAGAAGCCTTGCTTTGAGAAAGTTCTAGCTTGCCTAGGAATTAAGAAATGAATTTGGCTATCATTTCTTATGTAAAGCATGGCTTCAAAGGATACCCACAAGGAGAAAAGAGGTGCATGAAAGCTTTAAGTCATCTGCAACACCTACCATTATGCTCTTTCAGAACAACTCCAAGAATGTTTTCATACACACAACATAAAGATTTATGAAAAAAGGACAGTCTATTTGTATTCACAGATTTTCACTGAATATTTTCATTTTTCACCATACATTATTTTCCTTAACTTCCACTTAGAAAAGGTTTTCACAGCACAAAATTATATTTTAAAAAAGTTTCCTAACAGTGAAATAAACACCAGTTCTAAATATAACCTTCATGCTCTGTAGAAAAAGGCAGCCATAATCTCCTGAAGAACCCAGCCGTGTAATCTGACCACTTTTTAATGTCACAAAGACTTGCAGGCTCTATTTATATAAATTGGCAGACACTGATATGGTTTCAGATACATTTCTAAACACCACGTCATGCCTCACTTGTGTGCTATAACTTCACAATCTGATGAGGAAAAAGAAGATCAATTTTAATTTCAAAATTAAATTTGAAGAAAACAAGAAACTACAATAATCAAATAACAATAGCCAAATTGTATGACTTGGTGTTCCCAGAGCTGTTAGTGACATACTACTAAAAAAGCTAATTTTTAATATGAATTGCTGGAGAACAAATTACCACTTAAATGAAATCTAATGGTAAAGGGCTTAAGAGCAAAGGCACAGGGTCTGGAGTGAAACAGAATTGTGTTTGAGTCCTTAGCTGTGTGAACTCAGATGGGTTACATAATTATTATAGACCTAAATTTCCTTCTGAGTAGAAAAGAGGTGAAAATTCCTTCCTCATAGGGTTATGATAAGTATCAATGATAAAGTTGTCAAGCACACAGGACAGTGCCTGGCACAAAGCAAGAGCTGAAAAACAGCAGTGATCCATTAGATTAAGCAGCTGGCTAGAAGGTACTAATCAATAAAGCAGCTCACAAAAAATGAGACAGTACAAGAAAATTTATTTTCATTTTAACATATATTTCATAGCTGCCTGCAATATCTTTTAAAAATATTTTCATTTTTATAAAAGAAGACAGTAATAATGTAACCAGGTATTTATTTGAACACATAGTGGTATTAAAAGGAATTAACATTCTCATTTACTTCCCAACTTTTGTGTCTTCTCTCTCTCTCTGATTTAGCTTCTGCCGGATTAATTTTCCCAACAAACAATTACCATCTTGTTATTCTCTTGTTCAAAAATCTTCACCGATTCCCAAATGCCCACTGAATAAAGTCTGAACTTATCTTGCTTTTCAATATCTTCCATAAATTTGGTCCTTACTCATCCTTCAAACATTATCCCTTACTCTTCCCTTTATAAATCTTATGCTTCAGCCAAACTGAACTAGATTTTAAACTCCTCAAAGTCAGAGGTCTTCATTTACTTGTCTTTGTAACCTTAATATCTACTACACTGTAACGATTCATGTCCTTCCCAGTCAATATCGGTATGGGCAGTTTCTAGGCTTGCTGATTTTGTTCTTGCCCCTTCCAAAATTTGTATTGTGATTTGTCATCATTTTCAATGTTGTTTTAGTCTTCTGAAATGTTAGTGATTCCCAAACAACTCTAGTGCACACCATTTCAACTGCATCATCAAATAGTTAATCATAAAAATAACACAATTCAGAGGAAACATTCTGATATCACCTCTAATAAATGTTGATGCCTTCTTCATTTGAGACTTACATAATACAGACTTAACCCATGCCTTCCCTGAAAATACGGCTATCAGAGACACTTAAATCTTTCACTTAGCAGAATAGATGTTGATATATTATTTTTTGAATAAAGGAATGAGTTAAAGGCCTCAATGAAGTGCAGGATATAGGCTGGTTTTTTTTCACTATAGTATATCACTATTGCAAAGAAAGAAACATATTCAATATAAATATTGTCCTAAAGGCCATAATATTTTCTACCCAGTACTTTGTGATTTTTATATGATTACACATTAATTTTTCATAGACTTGTTATAGCTTCTTACCAGGAATGGAATATCTATGATTGTCCTCTTTTTTTCTTTAAAACATTGAGAGCTACAATTTTCTGTTATTCAAGCACTTATAGTGTTAGTAGCAACTGATAAATACTATTTAGAATCTCATACATGTAGAGCACCTTGTTAGATACTATAACAAATAGTTAAAGCAACTGCTCTCAAAAAATGTATTATTACTTGCTGCCTATGCTCCCTTACTTCCATTCTCTTCTTTACCCACTATAATTGGACCTTGGTCCTAACCACTCTGCTAAAATCGCTCTTGTCAAGGTCAATCACCTCCCTCTCACAAAATCTAACCCTTATATCTCTCTTCTCAGCTTAGCAGCATGGCCACAACATAAAAAGGGGTCTCTTGATTTCCCCTGTGCCCACTACACACTTCTCTAAACATCTCCCCAATTCTTCTCCAGCTCAGTAAAAATCACTGCCCAATTATTCAAGCCCCAAACTTAGAAGTTATCCTTATTTTTTCCTTCCTTCACTTCCTGCATTTAAACCACAGAACCAAGTTATGTTAGTTCTTCCTACAACATGCATTCTGAGTCTATTTCCCCTCATCTCGACTGCAACCATATTAATGACAGAGTCACTTAAAACTACTAAACTACTACTACTACAATACCCTCCTAATTGGTCTCCCGCCTACATGTCTCTCCCCCGTCTGTTATCCATTTTAAGGTAATCAGAACTTCTCACTTCCCTCCTTAAAACATTCTAGTAATTTTCTATTGGATGTAGAGTAGAGTCCCAGATCTTTACCATGGCCAGTGAAGAAGGCCTCCATGAGGTCCCCCCAACACCAGAAACCTCTTTTAGCTCTTCTCTTACAAGTTCCTTAAATAAACCAATCTCCTTCACCGAACAAGCCTTTGACTTGTTTCTGCCTCTGTTTGGATATACCTTCCTCAGAGTTTGTACATTATTTAGGTTTCAGCTCAAATATCACCTCCTCAGAGAATCTTTCCTTGTCATGCAGTCTAAAGAGAATTCTTAGTCCTTTGCTGTCATATCATCCAATTCATTGGCTTCATAACATTTACTACAGCAATGAAATGAGTCATAAACTTGGTCATTTATTTACTTGCTTCTTTATGTTTTGTCTCCTTATTTGTCTAAATTAGAAGTTATTTGAGGTCCAGGAATTGTCCTCTTGTAAACTGGTCTAGACCAGGGGATGACAAACTATTACTTCAGGGCCAACCCAGCCCACCACCTTTTCTGTAAACAAAGTTTTATTGGAACACAACCATACCCATTCATTTAAGAATTGTTTATTTCTGCTTTCACGCCATAAGGACAGAGTCGAGTAGTTACAACAGAGACTATATGGCCCTCAAGTCAAAAATATTTACTATGTGGTCATTTACAGAAAAAATTTGCCAACCATGTGTTAGACCTATGGGATGCCAAGGTAACTGAATCTGTTACAAAAAATAAATAAAACAAAAAACAAAATAAAAACCACTTATCTAGTCAAGGATGTAACACATTTTAGAGCCTGAACTGCAGTAGGCTATGAAAGAAGTAGAGAAATCATCCAGAGACAGAATATATAGTATTTGACAACTGCCTGGGTATAAGGAATAAAGGAAGAGAATGAAATGACTCCAGGGTTTTAAGTCTGGGTACCTTAGAGAATGTTGGTACCGTTAGTGAAAACTGGGGTGTAAGGAGAAGGATGTGATCTGGAGAAAGGGCAATGAACATGATATTGGACATACATACTAAGCACAAAGTCCCAGCAATACACTGTTGGAGAGATGGCAAGTGAACAGTTAGTGGTCTAAAGCTCAGAAGAGTGATTGAGGCTAGAGAATTATACCTCAGACTCAGATATGCCCAAGCAATAACAATATAAAAATTGTGTAAGTAGATGAAGATTCAGGAAGAGAATTTTTTTTAAATAGGAAGGTACTCAAGGACAGAACTTTAAGAAATACATGTATTTGGTAAGAAGAGACAAGAGAAAAAAGTCATCTTAGAAGAAAAATTATAATAGTTTCCAGAAGAAATAGTTTTTCAGTCTTAACTGCTGGAAAAATTTTTAAATGTAAAAGGAAAAGGACAAAATGGAGAAAATTTTTTCACATTTATAATAAAAAATGATTCAAACACTTTATGTACCTATAAAATTATATATACATACACACATAACAATTCTAAGCCTCATAGATATTTGTACACCATATATATATATGAATAAAGGTGTAGCGTCTACGCCAGTTAATCAAACAACAGTGACTTAAACAACATAGAAATTATTTCCTCCCTCATATGGTAATCTTAGCATGAGCATATACGGTAACATGGCAGCTCCATTTGGTGGTGGTAAGCACCAGGCTCCTTCTAGCTTGTGGTTCTGTTATTCTTAACATGCATCTTCCACTTTGTGAGCTACAATGGCTGCTCCAGTTTCTGCCATTATGTCCTATTCCAGCTGGCAAGAAGGAAAAAAGGAGACTAGAAGTCATCCTTCCCTCTTTCTCTTTTTGGACACTGCCCAGATGTTGCATACATCAATATTGCTCACAACCCACTAGCCAGAAAGCAGACATAGGACTACACCAGCTACCAAGGATGCTGGAACTTGTTGTTTTTATCTCAGTGACAGTGTGCCCAGATAAAATGTGTGGACTTATTCCCAATTGAAAAAGGAGAGAAGATACTGGGTTATAGCTGGCAGTCTCTGTCAAACACTGCCCCAACTAAACAACAACAACAAAACCATGGGATATGAGAAGAATCACAAAGAATACAAATGGCCATTAATAATAATCAAAGAAATGGAAATTATAACAAGACACCAGACAATTCTACGACATTGACAATTAAAAAATGCTAAAAATATTTGCAGGTAAATAGGCCTCACCACACATCCCTACACTTCAACCCCGTGCAGACCAAATCACTGTCACACCTAGACTAGTACAATTGCCTCCTTTCTCCCTGCTTCAATTCTTGTCATTCCCAATCAATCCTCCAAACTGCTCTCAAGAGTTCACACTTTTGCTGATCCTGCTCACTCAGCCTGGAATGCTTTCCCCGGCCTCTCTGGCAAATGCCTCCTCATCTTTGAACTCAGCTCAAAAATAACTTCTGTAAATTGTTCCTGATCTCTCTTTTTACCACATACAGAAGTGATTTCCTCAGCTGTGCCCCTTCTGTACCTTGTATATGTTTGTATCACTTTATCATGTTTTTTTGTTTTGTTTTGTTTACTTCGCTTATTAAGAAATTAAGCTTTTGAAACACAGGATTCCACCTTCTCTTTTTTGGATTGCCTTTAAGTACCTTAGTGCCTGCCACAAAATAAGCCTTCACTAAATATACCAGGACTCATCTCTCTAATAACAATGTCTCCTTAAACCCTGGATTAGAGTAAAAAGGATCAATCTTACCGGAAGGTCCATAGGAAATTTTATGACAAATAAAATGTCCCCATGCCTTGACACTTGAACACTGTCCTGGCCTAACCTTTCATGGAAAAAGGCAAAACCAAAAACACAACACCTTTCCTTCTTTAAGTTTTAAGAGGTCCATTATCACAGTGTCTTTCAGTCTATTCTCAAATTTCAACCTTTCCATATTCCGTCAAGGCAGCATACTCAAAAGAAGAATTAAGAGAGGTTCCATGTGTTTATATGCCAGGAATCTGGTCTCCTCTTTTGATATTCAAAATAGATCATGTTCAGACTCCTACATGATCCAGGCTATATACCATTATAAAAGGAACCTACATTAATTTTCCATTTATTGCCTTTACTAATCTATAGTCTCTGGGGGAGGTAACATGGGAAGATTAAAATTGACTAACTAGGAATATTCTCAAACCTAAGGAGATATTTTTAAATGGCAATGAAATTAAAAGTAGGAGAGCCATTAGGCAATGATCTGATCAGTCATATTTCTTTCCTGAGGATGTAATGTCAGATGCTTAGTAGAGAATCTGGGATGAGGAAGATTCAGAAACCCTCAGAATTATTCTGCCACTCTAAGTTCTCTCTGATTTTATTTGTGTATTCAGCTTCCACATGATTGATATCAGGCCTCTGTATCATTAGGCCTCTGGAACCTTCTAACTTGTTAACACTTCTCAACAGACTGAAGAATGATTAATGAATTCGTGTGGCAGGGCAGGGGGTAAGAAGGAGGGCATGTCAAGAACAAATGACTAAACTCTCTAGCAGTTTTTCCAACAACAAGCAAATTCAATTAGAGGAATTCTTTTATACCTCATTATCTCATTATTCATCTGTTCACTTTTTTTAAAAGCAATATATTGCTTCTTCATGAAGTCATTAGTTTTCCCTAAATTAAAGAAAATGTGTCTTTCTGTATATTTTGAGATCATGGTTTTCTTTAGGGTGACTTGTAAGCATCACATAAGATTATAAACTAACAAAAGATTATCCCTCAGAATAGAAGCATGGCCTGAACATTTATTTTTCTTTGTCAACATTTGCTCTGGCCCAAGGCATTTTTAAGAGTCTAGTCAGAGATCATGCCTATTCTCTTGTTCTTTGTTTGTTTTTTCCTTTGAATATTTCCCACTAGAGTTGAAAGAGAGGCATCTTTCCTCTCCAGTTGCAAAGTTATATAAGGTAAGTCTGGAGATCCTGGAGGGCAAATCCTTTACTTTATGGCAAACGCTGATTTAAAACTGAAACAAAAGAGAGAGAGGTATAAGGGGGTGTAGAGGAAAGAAGAGAGAGAGAGAGGGAGAGAGAAAAAGGATAAGAGCGCAAATCCTGAAACATGCAAATCCCTGGTTGCAGTCATTCCCTGTGGCTACTTCACTCTTGCCTTCTTTATAATTTTAGAATGTGAACCAATATTTCTGCTTTTCACCCAAAACTACTTTGAATGTGGTTTCTATTCCTTGCAGTTGAGGCTACTGACTAATAAATGCTATTCAGTCTTTGACCATAATAATAAAATAAAAAAATTTTGTTTTCCTCTCAGAATTCAATTAATTAATGCAAAAGCATTAAGTCAGAAATGAACAAGAATGCCCTTGATTTTGTGCATTCAGAATATGCCAGCCACCTCTGTCTACTGCTGAGGAGAATGATTATAGAGGAAACAAAATCGGGGGGGGGGGTGGTGGTGGGAGGAATGAAGAACTACCTTCCTTCCACAATTTTTAAAGTTGCTGAAAGTGTTAACATTTCCCATGTCCTTACTTAAAATGTAAAGCTTATAAAATGTCTAACTCTTACTCTTCTGCTTTCTTGTAGGACCTGGCACACAGCAGTACATGCAGAAGCTGTGAGGAGGATATTCACGCCTTTGCCTAATTAATGCGCAGCTTCGCTGGACTTCTGTCCAATCCCTGACAATGCCAATAGTGATAAGGGACCATTAAAGTCTAATGAGCTTGGAAAAATCGGAAACCTGAGTCTCCGGTAGAATGTTAAAGCTGATCTACTTTTGTGGAGGAGAAAAGGTCTTAAGACATTCACGCTATTCATTAAAAATCTCTTTGTGAATTAGTAAAGAAATGTTCTTATCATTTGATAGCTCTGCTATGTAAGTGTATTTTTCATTTTTTAAGCTGCAAGCTGTGTTGACTAATGCAGCAGGGAGGAAGAAATAAATTAATCCTTCTTTTCATCAAAAAGCAAAACTAAGTGTGCCTAAATCAAGCTTTTTGTCTTAGTAAGAGGTTCCTGGAGGAAGTGCTGTGTCTGATGTTAGCAACCTGATGTAAAACTTAAATGTACACATTTTTGTGCAATGTAAACATAAGTTAGTAATTGATGTTCACTGCTGGTCAGTATTAATTTATAACATGTTTCATTAATACTTAAACCATTACTTTTAGTTGGAGAATTACATAGAAGATACTTAATACATTTCCTAATTATTCTTCCTTATCCTTGACATATAACTTGTATTATTTTATTCTCTGATTGATGTTTGTGTACACATACACACACACACACACACATATTACATTAGCACTATAGTACTATTAATACATGAGTTCATTAGTAAATAAGACAGATACTATCTTTACCTCTACCTCCATATAGGAAAGCCTTTATGAAAGACTTCTTCTAAAATACTTTTCTATAGAATGAATTCATGCAATAAGTAAGATGGTGTGTTACACGATGTACTCAGTAGTCTAAACCTCCTTGAATAGATCAAAAGTGTACCCTTGCTATGCTGAAGTCTATGACATAATGAATACTGTTATAATGAAACTCCTGTTTATTTCCAGAAAATGAATTACATTTAACTTGGAGAAAACGAAAATGGCTTTCTTGAAAAGGACTTCAAGTAAAACACTGTAAATTCACCACCACTTCTTCATTCTTCTGGGAGATTTTCCTCAGGAATTCACATGCAAATCATCAGGGTCTACATATAGTTCCCATTACATACAAAGGACAGTGACTATAAAAATTAGCGATTTTGTTCATCAGTAAAAAACAGAAAAACACTGCCTGGATATTTGTTAAAAGTTGTGTTTTTCTCCTTTCTGAATCATTTCTCCTGAGCCAGTTTCTACTGACAGAATCTGTCTACTCACGTTAGTGACAGAAGAAATAATTAACTGTAAGTTGTCACTAGTGATTGGATGATCCATGAAGTAATAAGGCACACTAAGTGGGGCAGATGAAATCCAGGCTATCTTTCTCCACGTCTGCTGGAATAGAATTAAGGAATAATCTCTGAGATATTCCCACTTCTCATTTCTTAAGTTTATGTGGATGAAAATGGTAATAACCTATATTTTGCAGGATCTTTAAGAGACAATTTTTACCCCTAATCACATCCCCTGGGAAACATCCTACTCTACTCTTAGGATGTGCCTGAGATAAGGATAAATCTATGTAATTATAATTAGGGTGAGATCTTAATAATTGGTAAATGTTACTATGCCTGATTGTTAAATATGAATTTTAGTGGATAAATGTGAATTGTTAGTGGATAAAAAAAGAAATAGTTATTTGGCTCCCAATTCATTCACTTAACACATATTTAGCGAGTGCCTTCCATATATCAGAAGTTTTTAAAGTAACACAGAAAAAAAGATGACTAAAATGTAATTACCCTCCTCAAAGTAATCCCACTCTAGAGGAAGATAAATTTGAAAATTGATGCTTAAGATATAGCATTATCAAGGCTATGGACGCAAAAGGAAGGTCATAGAAGGGTTAGTAGATGTGAGCAAAGGGGGCTCAGAAAAGCTTTCAGGAGAACGTTATGCTTGATCTGAGCCTTGAAGGATACTTTGCAGCTATCTAGGAGACAAAGGGTGAAGGAGTCTCCTGGAGTTATGGCAAAATATCACTGCTGACATAGAGATAATTCCAGAAAAAGGCCAGCAACTGCAAAGTCAAGTAGATTTGAAGCATTAGCACCTGTGGAAAGTGGCAAGTAGTGTAGTTTATCTGGAGAGAAGGGTAAGAAACCAGGACTATTGTAGAAGGCAAGTCTAGAGAGAGAGGCTAGGGTCAGATCATAAAAGTCCTCAAATGCTTCCAGGAGAAATATGAATTTTATTCTGAAGATATGTGAGAGGTCACTAAAGATTTTCAAACATAGCTAGTTTTGTATTTTAGAAAGATCACTCTGATATTAAAAGCTGAGCAAGACTGGAGGCAGAAAACCACTTAGGAAGAGCAGAGAAGGAATGAAAAATGCCCCTTTTATCTCTGTTAGAAAACTGGAAAGATGGCTGTGCTTAAACCTGGAAATGGAAACACAGAGGAGGAGAATTTTCCTTCTTTGAAAGGTGAATAGTGAAGGAAAGGCCAAGGTCAATTTGGATATTCCAGCTTCAATGGCATGTACAACATAGAAATAGAAACAGACAGCGATGAAATAGGGAAGAGGAGCTTAGAAAAAGTATCAGAAATAGATCATGGGCATCATGATCCTATGGGTATTAGTTTCATTGGTCCTGGTAACCTCCTCCTTAAGAGGCCCATGCTGCACTGGATGCTCTGTTATAGGTTTGCCCACTGTTGGTGATCAAAAGTAACACCTGATGTATTTATTAAAGAAATTTTTAAAAGAAAAGAAGATATTCCCAGGTCTTTTCCCACACTGAGTGGATCAGAATCTTCAAGGAAAGGCCCGGAGACCTGTTTGTCTTATTTTGTTTTAAAAGTACCTTTAAAGGATTCTCACCAGCATGGAATTCAGGGATCCGTTAGTCTAATAGCAACATTTGTTAAGCACCTATTATGTGTTAGGAACTCTAAGCTTTACACACATATAGTCTCTATATCTTACAACAACATAATAAGATAGATATTTTATCCCCATTCTAATATGAGGAAACTGACATTCATGGTCTTGTTCAAGGTCTCAAAACTAGAGTGGAAATAGCAACTCCTACTGATTCCAGTGTCTGTATTCTTTACATTAAAATATATCTTGCCCTACATTGTGTTGAAGGATGCCTAGCATGACACATGAAAGGTATTTTCTCTCAGTAAAGTACCTGTTATATTATAGAGAAAATGAAAAAAATGTCAATAAAATTATCTTTGGTGTTAAAGTCCTCAAATGTGCCTTTCCCCCCTTGCATCAATATTGCTCTGCTAAGCAGCAACTGTACCCACAGGTGATGAGCTTCACACCCTTTAAACATTTTCTCTACTATTTTTGTGTTTTCCTCCTCATCTCTTTCCTCTTCGTTCTCTTGATGAAAGCTAGAAACCACTATCCATTGAATTCTGGCCAAATTTAAGCCAAGATGACTGAGCAAAATGGGGATGATAAGAAGATTGTTTACCAAAATTGGAATGGCAAAGGAGAGGAATAGCAGTGATATCTAATATAAATAGAATATAATAGAAAATACAAAATATCTCATTAAGCTATATTTCAACGTCAAATACTTTTTTGCTCCATTTATTTTCTGTTCAGCAGGTACAAACATTTTCCTCACTACAGGTGTTCTGTTAGCAATTAGACTACTCTGAAAATTGATAATCCTAGGGTCCTCATCCAAAATCATGTGCCCTGCAGGTTCTTGTGGGCCTAACAATTGGAAAGGTTAAGTCATGTTCTTAACTTGCTCTTCTTCCTGAGGCTTATAATACAGCAAGTTTTTCTGTGTATGACCATCTGTCAACCAACACTTATTAAAGGCCCACAGGGTGCAGCATTATACAGGGTGCAACTGAGTGGTATGTTCAAAAAAGCACAGATAATATCTGACAGGTTTCAAAATAGATAAGATAGGACACATACAAGCAGGGGTTCAGAAGCATAGAGAAGACTCAAGAAGCTGGTGGAGATAAAGTTAAATAAGCATTTTAGGTTCATGTAGAAACAAAATGTCAGACAAGGGGCATCATAAATGGGCAACATCCAAGGTCAAGGAGTTCTGAGCTACAAACTATAAGCCCGTGAGTGGAATATCTTGCATTGCAGGACAATAAAGAAGTACCTAAATAATAATGGAAACATGTGAAAAGATCACAAGAGCTAGCTTGAACACATTCCCACTAGTTAAATCTGGGACAATCTGAGCATCAGAATAATGACGATAACAAGTTATAACCCATTAAATAAAATAAGAATCCATGAATGCATGCTGATATCAATCAATCAATTAACCAATAAGAAAGAAATGTTCTTAGAGTATTATAGAATGTCAGCCATTAAATGTAGAAGGAATGACAGAATTGGAAAATCATCATTTGGCAACCATCAACATAATAAGTGAGTCAGGCAAAAATCATCAATGGAAGCTAAAACCAGAAAGTGAAAATTCAATGAGGAATAAGATTTTTACATAGCCTCAAAGTCTCCCACCATAAGATATTTTTGTTTGTTTGTTTTTATTTATATATTTTTAAATTATAATTTTTAAAGTATAATTGACACAATATTATATTAGTTTCAGGTGTACAATATAATAATTCTATCTTTTTATAGATTGTACTCCATACAAAGTTATTATAAAATATTAACTATATTCCTTGTGCTGTACATTACATCTTTGTAACTTATTTATTTTATACCTAGTAGTTTTTCTCTCTTAATCCTCTTCACCTATTTTGCCCTTCTCCCCACCCCTCTCCCCTCTGGCTACCGCTGTTTTTTTCTCTGTATCTGTATGTTTCTGTTTTGTTATATTTATTCATTTGTTTTATTTTTTAGATTCCATATATAAGTGAAAACATATGTTATTTGTTTTTCTCTGTGTGACTTATTTCAGTAAGCATAATGCCCTACAGGTTCATCAATGTTTTTGCAAATAGCAAAATTACATTCTTTTTATGGATAAAGAATATTCCATTGTATATATATACCACATCTTCTTTATCCATTCATCTGGTGACGAACACCTATGTTGCTTCCATATCTTGGCTATTGTAAATAATGCTGCTATGAACACTGGGGTGCATATATATTTTTGAATAGCGCTTTTATTTCTTTGGATAAATACTCAGGTGTGGAACTGTTGGATCATATGGTAGTTCTGTTTTTAATTTTTTGAGGAACCTCCATCCTGTTTTTAATAGTGATTGTAGAAATCTACATTCCCACCAACAGCACACAAGCATTCCCTTTTCTCCATATCCTCGTCTCTTTGATGATAGCCATGCTGACAGGTGTGAGGTGATATCTCATTGTGGTTTTGATTTGTATTTCCCTGATGGTTAGTGATGAGCATCTTTTCATGTGCCTATTGGCAATCTGTACATCTTCTTTGGAAAAATGCCTATTCAGGTCATCTACCCATTTTTTAATTGGGTTGTTTGGTTTTTTGATATTGAGTTGTATGAGTTCTTTATATATTTTAGATATTACTCCTTATCAAACACATCATTTGAAAACATCTTCTCCCATTCAGTAGGCTGCCTTTTTTTTTTTTTTTTGGTGGTTTCCTTTGCTATGCAAAAGCTTTTAAGTTTGATTAAGTCTCATTTATTTATTTTTGCAATTGTTTACCTTGCCTGAGGAGACAGATACAAAAAAAAATATTGCTAAGTCCAATGTCAAAGAGCATACCATCTATGTTTTCTTCTAGAAATTTTATGGTTTCAGGCCTTACATTTAGGTCTTTAATCCATTTTGAGTTTATTTTCATATATGGTGTCAGAAAATGTTCTAGTTTCACTCTTTTAGATATAGCTGTCAAGTTTTCCCAAAACCACTTGATATTTATTAATTACAAACTGAAAATAGTAACTTGAAATGTTCATTATAATTAATAAAAATGATTCTATTCTAATTTTATGTCACAGTTCTGTAAGTTAAAAAATTTTTTTTAAATTTAGTGTGTATCTGAAGTGAAAATTGATTTGAAGCTGATTTTCCTGATACCAATTCATTTTGTTGTCTTCTGTCTCTAACTCTTCCTAATATTGTGGGAAAAGATTCTATGTAATTGTTTGTTCTAATAAGTTGCATTTTTATTGATCAAGATTTTACTAAATTTATTTTCCTTAATTTCAGTGAATTCATAAAAATGATCCATCATTTACTTAATGGCTAGCATGCACTCTCTTTCAGAATACATCTCTTAAAGATGTATGAGGAAAACAGCACCTGGAAAATCACACTGTCAGAGCCATGGAGAAATGGTCTGAATTAACTGTGTGTCTGCTCAGTGAGACAGATGAGAAAATTATTCTCAACCCCACGTGTACCACTATTGGATAAGGTACCCACACTGAGCCTGAGCTGGAGGGATTGGTGCTCAAGGAAATGAAGGAAGGAGATCTAGCACTCTGACAAAAAGGCCATTCAACCATAGGACACCTCAAAAGAATTATTTTCATTCTAGCCTTGGTATATTTAAAAGAAAACACTTCTCTCAACTGCTGTACAGTATAGCTGCAGGTGGTTTCCAAGACATAGTATTGTGTTTGGCCTGACCCACGTGAATTACAAGAAATACAAGTTCTGTAAGATGTCAGTATACGCTCTCCCAGGAAAGGTGGTATCTATTGTCAAATAAGTTTGGAAAAAATCTGGGTTAAACTAGGTTAACTATATTTTTTATTGCACAAATATTTTAATACAGTTCTTTATCATTTATCAATGTAAAGTGTGAATTTTCAGAAGCCATGTGATACTCCATGCTTTTGAAGTCATTCAAGTCATGAAGTTAACCTTTTTTTTCCTGCAGAGCCTCTTACAAAACTTGTGTTTTGTAACAAAACACAATACAATTTGTTTGTACAAAACAATACAACATGAAGGTAACTGTGATTTGAAATAGAAAGCTCAACAAATTGAACAAAGTACTTAAAGATGTGATACAGACTATTTCCAAGAGCTATATCTTCAGATTTAGGAAAAGCTGACAAAAACAAACAATAGCAAAACATATCCTGGTTAAATAATTGAACTTCAAAGATAAAAAAAGGAATTCCTTAGGGTATCTTGGAAGAATCAAACAAGTTTTCTAAAGAGAGGAGAAGCAGGCTGGCCTAAGAATTTTCCCCAAATGTTCAATCCCAGAGCACAATGCAGCAAGGTCTAGATATTCTGAAAGAAAGTATGACACAACCATATTATACTCAGCTCAACTGTCATTTAGGATAATTATGGAATAAATATAACATGGACAACAACATTCATAAGGAAGGAATAGGAGGGGTAAGCAAGTGTAAAAGAGTCACCCCTTCATCTTCCACAGAGAGCTACTGGTCCATCCACACTAAGTATAGATGTAGAGTTTTAAAGGCTTCAAACTTATAATATTCTGCCTTAACCTCAAATGGTTTATTCTTTTTTTTATAATTGATAATCCTTTGGTAAAAAGAAACTTTATTTCAAGTTTAAAAATTTCTCCAGTTTCACTTGTTTCTTGTCCTGCTAGTAGATTCAAGTGGAATTAAATTTAAGACTTCTTATTTTTAAAAAGCATGTGGTCTATCATTCCATTACTATAAAATTATATTTGGCTCACTTTCTCTTTCCCTCTGTGTATACATACAGAGACATATCTGGGGAAATGCTTCCCAAATGTTACCCTGGTCACTTCAGGGTTGTAGAATTTTGGATGAGTTGCCTCTTCCTTGTGTTTCTCTATATAGTTGGATCTATGTTTAAGATGAGCACATATCATTTTATCTAGAAAAAAAGCCATTATCTTTAAAAAAATACAGTTACAAAGGAGAAAAGAACCAGAATTAACCTTTTTCCTACTTTTCCATGCCTCCAAAAGGAAAAAAAAAGTGAAATGAGCACGAGGAAAGGGAGTTTACAATCTGGTCTGAGATTAGAAGGGCAGCTCTCTTCCAGAGGAAGAATTTGCTAATTGATGAGAGTTGGCTCTGTCTGAGGAAGCCCCACAATGAAGCACTCGCAGTATAAATAAGCAACAGTGAAAAGCACCATATGGACTTTTTATGCCAAAAACAAAAATCAACTTCCTGGGTGACCATGGATGAACTGAGAACAGAAGGTTCTGCACCACCTAGAAACCATCAGAAAAAAGATTAAAAGCAAAACAAAATGAAAGGTGAGCAATAATTGAAAATGAGCAAGTTTAATGGTAAATTGTACTTAAAGTTATCAAGAACTGGCATTTGAAATTTATTGCAGGGAGATTTGTAATTTTTATTAAGAATTCCAGTAAGGCCTAGGCTTCTGGGTAATGTGAATCATTGGGAAGGAATCTGCTAGTTTCAGTCCAAAATCCGATCTCTTAATGATGTAATAAGGTCAATAGATCATGAAGCCTCCATTAACTTACTTCATATTGACTATTGACCCCTTTAATGACTTTGAAATGAATGAATCAGGCTCTGTCAAGGACTGGACTAAGATTCCCACAGCTTTTTTTTTTTTTTTTTTTTGCATTTAAGGTATATCTGTACACTGTTTTCACCATTCTTATTTCCTCCTTCCTTTCCAACAACCAATTCTCCCCTTGCTATTCCCTCACAGAACAACTTGCATTCTCTTGACATATAGAGGGAAACGTCAGGAGCTGTCCTTAAATAACTACAGGCAATACATTCAAGTAATTGCCTAGTTGAAAAAGTCCCTTTTTAATAATCTAAGGATGAGTATTATAGTTCTCACCTAACAAAACTGAACTAAATCTCTAATTGAAGGCCATTTTCAGGACTAAAACTAATTCTTCCCAGATCAATCCCACTAGATATTCTGTACAAGAATGATGGCCAAATAAATCTAGGAAAAATACGCATCCCATATACTTCCCTTGATGGGCCCCAAGGCACTGCAGACTATTAGAGGCTTTCAGAAATTCTCAGGAAAGACACAGATATGATTTTGTCTGGTCCAGTGCTTCTCACACTTGTTTCACCTGGGAGCTCTTTTCCTACTCCCACTCCCCAATCCATTTTAGCAGAACACTTTGGAGTTTCTTGATCTAGGATTTTGTATTTCCACAGTATTACTCTTTGTTGTAATAGGTTTTTATTTACTGTTCTGGATGAATGGTTTAGATCTAATATTCTCCTTTCAAAGGGAATCAATTGTCTATGTTGCTAAGCTTTGCCTATGTTCTTTGGACACACTATCAATAAAAAGAATTGTTGCTTAATCAGGTATATTGTAGTATTCTGCCTTACTTCTTACTCTGGCTGAACCAATGCTCTTCTCATATACAAATTATTAAATAACTTTTTCAGTTTCATATGGATTGTTTATTTTTAGAGACAGAGAAAACATTTGGATTGTAATGATCAAATCACAATCTTCTCTAAGCTCTAATTCAACAGGAGATCTATTTTCTTGTTAATACTTAACTCATTTCTACATTTTAAAAAAGTTTCTCAGTCACCATTAACCATTTTGATTCAATTCATCCAGTCAACAAAAAATTAATAAGCTTCTAAAGTATGTCAGATATTCCTTACCACTCAAACATTACTGAAGCATTTGCCACATCGCAGCCACTGTGCAAGGTACTGGGAATACCACAGTGAAAAAAACATGTAAGGTTCCATGTCTTTACTGTCTAATATGTAAGATAAACAGTAGTTATAAATAGGTAAAGTATTATTGAGAAGTGTAGAGAGCTACAGGGACATATAGTAAGTATATCTACTCTGGTTTGAAGGATCATAGGCTTCCTATGGTGGAAGGAATGATGTTTAAGCTGAGAGAGTCATTTATATAACAAATATTTACTAAGTACCTACTCTGGCACCATGTTAGAATTGGAGGTGTAACACAGACATAGTCGCTATCTTCATGAAGTCAAAAATTTGGTGGTAAACAAATCATAAGTTAGCAACTATATAAAGTGATAAGTAGTGAATAAACAAAATATAAGGAAAACAGGGCCTGCTAAGGGTGGTCAGAAGAGTACTCTTGAAAGAGCAAAATCCAAGCTGTGATCTGAAGAATAAGGGCCTAAACATTTTTGGGTTTGGAGAAGGGGAGTTCCTGGCAATAGGAGTAGCAAGGGAAAAGGCCCTGAGGCAAGAAAGAGCTGGGCCTCCTCTAGGAACTGAGAGAACACTGGCATTTTCAGTCTAATGAGCAAGAGATGGGGAGAATGGCATTAGATGAACTGGAGAGGCCATGCCCCTACACAGGTCGTGGTAAGAAGTGCATATTTTACTCTAATTGAGAAACTATTGATAGGTTTTAAGCGGACTGATATTATATGATTTGGGTTTTAATAAGGTCACTTTGGTTTCTGCACAGAGAATGAATAGATGGGAGCCATGAGAAGAACAGGGAGGCCAGTATAGGGGATGTTAAAGAAGTAAGAGGAAAAGACCACAGTAAATGAGATGGAGAGAAGTAGATGAATTTGAAATATGTTTGGCATTAGAACCATGAAATTTCCAAGCTTCTGCTTTAGTAACTGGATGGACGGCAGTGCCATGTGTTGAGTGAAGAGAGTGGAGGATATCAGTATTTTTGGAAGAGAGAACTAAAATAACTGTTTTGAACAAATTAAGTTTGAGATGCCTCTGACACATCCAACTGTAGATGTCATGTAAGATGTTGTACTTACAACTCTGGATCTTAGAGTGGATGTTTAGGGATGAAGATCCTCACCTGGTATTTTAAGTCATGAAACTTGATGAAATCTCCTAGGGAGATACCATAGCAAGAGAAGAAAAGGGGACCACGGACTCAATCCTGAGAAAATCCAGCAAGTAGCTTTTAGGTAGCAAACAGAGAACCAGAAAAAGAAGTCAATGAGGTAGGAGGGAAAAAAGAGTATATTTCTGCAGGAAAGGAAAAAGGTGCTTTTAAAATAATGGGATTGCATATTTTATTAGATATTGCTAAGAGGTTATGTTGTGATGAGGGCAGAAAAGTTTCCACTTGATTTGGTCACATGGAGGTGTTTGCTTTTTGTGACAGAGTCACACACCTAAAAAATGAGTGTGAATAGTTTAGGTGAAAAACAAGGGCAAAAGAACATTCCAGTCAAGAGAAATAGCATATGTGAAGGTCCTAAATGGGAAGGGAAGAGGCCAAGGCACCAGAGATGCTGTGTGGGTGAAACAGGGACACAAAAGGGAGTGACAGGAAAGGAGGCTAGACAGGGAGGAAGAAGTTTTATTAAAAGTACTGAGGATACAAAGGTCAGAAGACAAAGCCCTTATTAGTACAAATAATATTTGAACGAAGAATTAAACATCCATGATGTAGAACTGGGGTGGTAGAGGAACTGGGCAGGATATTCCAGAGAAAAGATATTCATGTACAAAAGCCCAGAGCCAAGGAGCAGTAGAGTACCCTTGGAACACTGAAGTACTTAACCAGGCTGGAATAGACAGTGTTGTGGGATACAGAGGAAAACATTCTACAGAGTAGTTAGGGATCAGTTAATCATGAGGCACTATGTATGGTGTGCCAAAATACGGGCTCTATCCTGTAGACAGTGGGAAGACTAAAGGGTTCTAATCAGACGAATGATACAATATGATTCGTGATGATTCATGTTTTGAAAAGATAACTCTGGTAACAGTATGGGAAAGAATTGGTGAGGATAATTCTTGAAGTAAGGGGCTCAATTAGGGCACTACTCTAATAGTACAGGCAAGAAGTGTTGAGGGTCTGAACTAAGGTGATGGCTGTGGAAATAAAGAAGATGCAAAAGACAAATTCTCAAGATTGTAGAAATGGAAATGAAATAATCTAATGACAGTTAGAGGTAGAGGACTGTGGAAAGAGACATTTAAGATTGTTCTCAGGTCACAGGCTTGAGTGACCAGATGGATCTTGATGCCGTTTTACCAAAATGGGAAGTAAGTCTATCAAATAGAAAATAAATAAAATGAAGGGTTTCATGAGGTCAAAGAGTGGATGTAATGGTAGATGAAGTGGTGGAAGCGGTGGAAGTATAGAAGCTTGTAGTCTGAAAGCAGGATATTAGAATTTGGTGTTATAAAGTGGGAGTTTTCCTAAACAATGAAATGGATCACAATACAATACAGAAGAATAAAAAGGTAGAAAAAAATAAATGCAGCCAGATAAAAGACTAGAATGAAAAATATTAGATGCCCAATGGTTCTGAACATATGTTCAAGACATATGTTCTTGACAATTTTACCTGAAACTTTCCAGAGAATAACACAATAAATGTAGAAACAGAATCAGTTACAATGTTCACAGTATCTATAAGATACAAACCAAAGAGTTGTTCATGAGGAGCCCAGATTTCCATCATTACAGGATATAAAAATTTTTCTCTAATGGTTCTCAAAAGAGGACACTGACTTTGGTTTTTAAACTGGGGTATGCTTACCTCTAAGAGTCATGCCAAGTACCTGGTGCTACCTAGACCAGCTAAGCACAGTTCAACTTTGTGGAATTTTAACTTTATTTGAAAATTTAGATGAAAATACAAATCATTATTTGTAAAATCAACACTGATAGGTATGTAGCAGCAGAAAAAAAATGGTAAGCATTTAAGACAAAATGTGAGTCTACAATTAATTTCTACATGTGCAGTTAGATCCTATAACTGAGTGATACTGACATTCTCCTCTATCTCTTGAAGGTTTTAGATACTCTGCTTTTCAAATTTTTCCATTAATTTAAAGATTGGATATATAAGATCGTAATAATAACTATCATTATGATTTTATATAGATTTTTGTTCTCTCAATGGAGACTGGTGGTCTAATGCTAATAAAAGCAATGCGCTAGGGACCAAAACAATGCAGAATACTACTCAATTCTCTGCTGGTCTGACTTGATTCAAGAATCAATTTTATTAAGGGTTGGAATGCATATATTTTACATAATCCGTCAAGAGTAATATTTATTTCTGTTCAACAGAAGTTTTATAAATATTGGACAGCAGAGAGTTCAAGGTTATATCATTTAATAAGTATCTACAGTATATTTTATATTACCAGTTAGTGGTTGATTTATATACATTGATGATTAAAATTTTAGGTAAAAATTTAGGTTAACAGAACCAAAGACATAAAGCATCTGTTCCTAAAAAGAAGGATACACTAGCTCTTCAAGGAAATGAGATGAAACTTAAGAGAAAGCTCTCTTTAGTGTAAATGATTCTATGGGTAACCATGAGAGACAAAATATCCTTGGAAAACAACTTTGCATCCATTCCAACTTATATAAAAATGGATAATCAAGTTTCCAAAGGATACATCAAGAGCATGGCCATGATAAATTTAAAATGAAAAAAAAAAGAACATTTAAGTAAGTGTCACTAAATGCCTGCTATAGATATGAAATATTTTTTTCCAAAATCCTTCTAAAGATTATTTATATTTAAATCATGTGACTTCCTGATGGCCCTCTAATGTAAGTTGATTATACAATGTATCTTTAAATAATGAGCAAGCTGGCTTGCTGAATACAGTAGTTACAAAACCTGGCTTTGCCTTGGCATCACTTGAGAAGATTTTCTAAATCACAAATCCTCAGGCCCCACTCCAACACATCCACTAACCAAGAATCTCTGTGGGTGGGTCCCAAGAGACTGTATGCCTAAAATGCTTCCTAAGTGATTCTGATGCATCCAGATTTAGGGAATGCTGCAAGCCTGTTCACTATAAACTAGATGAAAGCTGGATGCTCATTACCAAAAATGATAACTCTCTTCTTGCAATAGTTGATGATTAGCCATTCTATCTGACATTAATTAGATAGCACTGCTAACACCACTCCTAATTTGTGACAGTAATACAATGTTCCCAAAACACACAAAAGAGATTATTTTCCTGTTCTCTCTAGTTGGAGAGCCAGCAGGTGTTTACGCCAAACTCACTCAAAAAAAAGTATGGAGTTATTAAATAACCAGTTGAAGAGAGGGAAGCCCGTACACAGCCATGTTTTATCTGCTGGAAATTATCTGACTCATCAGGAGACTTTCTAAGTGCAGGTTATACCTTAAGCTACTGGCCCATACTGAATCCATTTGGTTAGATCTTTAACTGATTCATGTAATTAGAGTCAAAGGCCACAAAAGGATCAATAAAAGCTACATACAATCCCATGTTGTTCCTGACAAATTTGTCCCAGAGATGACAAAAACAATAACAGAGCCTAAATCATCATCTACCCCTCTCATAAAATACTGGTCTCAATAACTTCAGCTTAATAATTTATCAAGGAGGAAAGTCTTGCAAGCTTAAAAAAAACATAAAATTTGCAGACAGTAAAAGTTGCCCACTATTTTTTGCCCACTATTTATTGGGTTGGCCAAAAAGTTCGTTCGGGTTTTCATAAGCTCTTACAGAAAACCCGAACAAACTTTTTGGACAATGCAATATTATGATGACACTGTATTAAGAGGAAGACCAAAACAGAGTCAATAGTGGTTAATAAATTGACACAGGATTTAAATACACTTACAAAACAGAACATTAATGTTTTCAGCCATAGATCTGTGGAAGTAAAGGTATAGCTGATAGAAATTGAGAGGTATGATGGAAAGGTGAAGTGGAGAGAACAGAGGGACACTAATAGTCTCATCAAATAGTTGGGGGGTGAGTGGTCAACAGATGCTCTCTAAAGTTTGATGGAACAAGAAATAGAGCTTTTCATTTAAGACTTTACTTTTTACAGCAGTTTTAGGTTCAAAGCAAATTGAGAGGAAGGTACAGGGATATCCTGTAAACTTGTTGCCCCCATACAACCACAGTCTCCTCCATTATTAAGATCCTCCCACCAGAGTGGTACGTTTGTTATAACTGACGACCCTACATTGACATTTCATAATCACCCAAAGTCCACAGTTTACATTAAGATTCACTCTTGGTGTTGCATCCTATGAGTTTGGACAAATGTATAATGACATGCATCCATCATTATGCTATCATACAGAGCATTTTCAATGCCCTAAAAATCCTCCACCCTCTGCATAGTCATCCCTCCCCTGCCATCTTCTCCGCATCCCTGGCAACCACTGATCTTTTTACTGTCTCCACAGTTTTGCCTTTTCCAGAATGTTGGAGTCATACAGTATGTAGCCTTTTTAGCTTGGCTTCTTTCACTTAGTAATAAGCATTTAAGGTTCTTCCATGTCTTTTCGTGGTTTGATAGCTCATTTCTTTTTAGCCCTGAATAATATCGCATTTTCTGGATTTACTACAGTTTATTTATCCATTCACCTACTGAAGGACATTTGGTTGCCTCCAGCTTTCGGCATTTATGAATAAAGATGCTGTAATCATCTGTGTGCAGGTTTTTGAGTGGACATAAGTTTTCAGCTCCTTTGGGTAAATACCAAGGTGTGTGATTGCTGGATCATGTGGTGAGAGTATGTTTAGTATTTTAAGAAACTGCCAAACAGTCTTCCAAAGGGGAGGTACCACTTTGCATTATCGCCAGCAAGGAGAGAGAGTTCCTGTTGTTCCACATCCTTACCAGCGTTTGTTGTTGACAGTGTTCCAGATTTGGCCATTCTAATAGGTTTGTATTAGTATCTCACTGTTGTTTTAATTTGAATTTTAGGAGTTTTATAGAAGTATATTTTACACTTTTGCATTTTACATTTAGGTCTGTGATTCATTTTGAGTTAACTTTTGTAAAGGGTGACGGTCTGTGTAGAGATTCATTTTTCTGCATGTCGATGTTAGTCATTCCAGCATGATTTGTTGAAAAGACTATCTTTGCTCCATTGAATTAATTGCCTTTGTTCTTTTGTCAAACTCATTCTAAAATTTACATGGGGAGGCAAAAGACCCAGAAAAGCTGACACAATATTGAAGCAGAACAAAGATGGAGGACTGTCATGACCCAATTTCAAGACTTACTATAAAGCTAAAGTAATCAAGAAAGTGTGGTATCAGCAAAAGAATAACAAATAGATCAATGGAACAGAATAGAGAACCCAGAAATAGACCCGCATAAATACAGTCAACTGATGGTGTTGTTGAGTTTAACCGTGTCCTTACTAATTTTCTATCTGCTGGATCCGTCCATTTCTGAGAAAAGGTTGTTGAAGTCTACAACTATGATAATGGAGTCATCTATTTCTCCTTGCAGTTCTATTGGTTTTTGCCTGACATAATTTGATGCTCTGTTGTTAGATGCATACATGTTCAGGATTGTTATGTTTTCTTGGTGAACTGACCCCTTTATCATTATGTAAAGCCTTTCTTTATCCCTGATAATTTTCCTTGCTTTGAAATGTACTCGGTCTGAAATTAACATACCTACTCCTACTTTCTTTTGATTAGTGCTAGTATGGTGTACATTTCTCCATCCATTTATTTTTAGTCTATATGCATCTTTATATTTAAAGTGGTTTTATTGTAGACAACACATAGTTGGGTCTTGTTTTTTTGGATCCACTTTAACAATCACTGTGTTCTAATTGGTGCATTTAGAACACTGATAGTCAAAGTAATTATTGATATAATTGGATTAATATCTACCATATTTGTTGTTGTTTTCTATTTGTGGCCCTTGTTCTTTGCTCCTATTTTTGTCTCCCACTGTTTTTCTGTCTTTTGTGGTTTTAATCAAATATTTTATATAATTCCATTTTCTTTCCTTTCTTAACATATCAATTACACTTTTTTAAAAAACTTTTTTTGGTGGTTGCTCTAGAGTTTGCAATATTCATTTACAACTAATCCAAGGCCACTTTCAACTAATATCATATTGCTTCAGAAGTGTGTGAGTACCTTATAATAACAAAATAATCCTAATTCCTCCTTCCTGGCCTTGTGTCACTGCTGTCATTTATTTCACTGACATATAAGCATACATAAGCATTTTTCTCCAATATCTACCAAAAGAATCTGGTTGAGCTCCAAGAGGTAAAACTCACAAAAGTATAGGAGCCCCCCATTAGACTGGGTCCCTTGGGAATTTTTAACTCTCAGAGTTGTCCACGCTGAGCCTCCAGCAATTCATCAATTACAGTTCAAGTTTTCCTACCTTGGCACTGGTTCCCCTGGCAGTTACTACTTGTGAGTCTCTGTTACGGGAAGCCATGACTCCTTGTGTTGGTCTGTCTATCTCTCCAGCCCCAGGGGCAGAGGTTTGGCCTTTGTCCTCCCCTCTCTTATGGATCCACAAGAGTACTTGGTTTTTCAGACTATTCAGCTTTTTACTTGTTGTTAGGATGGAGTGGCAACTTCCAAGAACCTTACATGTGGGACCAGAAACTGAAAGTACAGAAATAGAGTTTTAACATTACAAAAGTAGTTAGCAGACAAATAAAAGCCTATTAATAACTATTAAAATGGAGAGGATTTTATTGAAATAAATCTTCAACTTTCAAAATGCTGAATCAATAGGTAAACAGACTCTTATATTGACATCAATAAATAAATTATGTCTAATATTTAGTTGCTTGGTAATAACTGGCATAAAAGTTAAAAAGAGATATTTTTATGGTAGGAAGAACAAGGAGCAGTGTAAGTTGGTGAACTGAGTGGGATGGTGGACAGTTACTCTTCATTATAATCTCTTCTGCACTGTTTGATCCTTTTAAACTTTATGCACGCGTTACTGTGAAAAAAATATTAAAAGGGGAAAGAGAAAGAGAACTGAATTTTATATATTTTAAACTTGATTTTGGTTTCTATAGCTGGCAAAATTAAACCTGACATATATCAATTCAAAATCAGGTTTCAATAATCTTTCTTGTAAATTTCAGGAAACTGAGTACTAAAATATTCCACTCAAGCTGCAATTTCAAAATTGGATTTGTTATTTGTTTGTTTTTGAGAATATAATGTTTATAATATTTTAGCTTGATGAGCTCCCATATGGCTTTTTTAGAATTTCATTTTCCACATTTCATCTCTAATTACTAGAATTTTCTTTTGATTGTTGAAATTCCTGTTCAGAAAAACAGAAAGGCAAAGCTGTGATTTTGTGATGATCCTCCTATACAAGCAGAATCATCTAGACAAGAGCAAAAATGAATAACCTAGATGGAAAGGTATGCCCCTACTGGGGAAGAAATTCTTTGATTTGATTCCTGAATTTCCTAAATAGTAATTTAGGAAATTACTAAATTCTGTAGCACGTTATTTTGGATGATGCCTCAGCACCTATTGGAATCCCTTTTAATGAGGTTTTGTGAATAGATGTTATAAAGCCATACTTAGTGGATTTTGTAAAATCCAAGATATTTAATTACATTTTCCCAGATGTGCTCAGTTTCTCTGTGACCAGACTGTTCTTATGAATGCTCTTAAAACTTAAAGGTAACTTACACCATCAGAAACAAGTGATTCAGGCATATGCTTAAACGCACACTACTAACCTTACTCTTTCATCTCTGAATGATTTTATAACTGTTCTTATGAATCCTCTTAAAACTTAAAGGTAACTTATAGCATCAGAAACAAGTGATTCAGGCATATGCTTAATTGCACCCTACTAACCTTACTCTTTCATCTCTGAATGATTTTATACTTCAGTGACAGTAGAAAAAGAGAGTTGGAGAAAATTATGTTACCAAAACTTAGGGAAAAAAAGAAAAAGAAGAAGAAAACCTGAAGGAACCTTAAATGCATGCTAAGTGAAAGAAGCCAATCTGAAAAGGCTACATATTGTATGACTCCATCTATACGACATTCTGGAAATGGCAAAACTATAGACACAGTAAAAAGATCATTGGTGGCCAGGGGTTGGTGGGGGGGAGTGAGGGATGAACAGGGAGAGCACAGAGGATTTTTAGGGAAGTGAATCTATGTGCATAGACATGATACTACAATAGTGGATACATGTCATTATATATCAGGCCAAATCCATGGAACATACAACACCAAGAGTGAATCCTAAAGTAAACTATGGACTTTGGGTGATAATGAGTTCTCAGTGTAGGTCCAACAATTGTGATAGATGTACCACTGTCATTTGGGGTGTCCATAGTGGAGGAAGCTGTGCATGTGTCAGAAACATACAGAAACTCTGTACTTTCTGGTCAATTTTGCTGATAACCTAAAATGCTTAAAAAATAAAGCTTATTAATTTAGAAAAAGCAAGTTGTGATACAAGTTACTGTTAACATTTTAAAATTAAGGGAAGGAGTTGCATGTAAAACATCACAGAAATATTTTTTTTCCTTACTTAAATTTCCAACCACTCTTTCCCTAAATGACACAATTGTAAGATTGTGTAATTGCCACTAGCTGGCCTATAGGATGCATTCTTGATACTCATTCTTCTTATTGCAAATTTCATATTTATTATTTATCATTCCACTTGACTTAACACTACAAGTATTAGTTATGATAGTAAGTACAAGTAGGTAATTACATGTGCAAATGGAGTGCTTCTCAGTGATCAGAAAAGGAGGAAATGGTATTCTGCTTTAACCATTAAGAGTGAGACCTCTGCTAACACACTGACATGCTGGGGCTTGGTTTCTTACTTAAGTAGAATCACTGGGATAGACACAAATATTTTATTCTTAAGGTTATTGCTAAGCTGAACTTCAAACCTTCTATAATTTTTTTCACAGTTCTCTATACAAAATTCCTCCCTTGAATGAAAAAGGAATTGCTTTTGGAAGGCTGCTATCAACCAATGCTTTACAAATAAGCTGAAGGGCCAGAAACTTGACTGGGGATGGTCCCGCTTCCTTGTTCCAAATACGTTAAAGCTAATGAAAGATGTGGCCTGAACAAGAGTAGGTAGACAGATTTTTCTCCATACATCCCTACTCTGTGAATTCTCAGACTACCAGACTGTGTCTGTGAAGACGTAAGTGGTAGAGAAAGTATATCTTGGGTTGTCAAACTGCTAAAAGTGTAGCTGTGGTAATCAAGACAATCACAAGAAATGGAGAGTTGAAGGTCAGGGTTTTGTATAGAAAAAAAGTTAGGAATAAGTGTGGACACTGTGGGAAAACAGTCAGGAAGAGGAGAGTTTTTCTCCCTGCCACAAAGTGAAGCAATGTCATTGTGTCTTGCTGCCCCAGGCAGAAAGTCTGTGTAGCAAAAGGATCCTGTTACCTTTTAAGTAGAAAATTATGTCACCGTTGGACAGTTTTACTAATTTAACATGTTACAGCAAAGCCCATATAAAACATTTCTTAAATCTTTATTTTTTTCAAGACTAGTCAAATCTATAAACCTATGTTTTGTACCTCACATAACACACTTTCTTCCTCAAATATTTCCCTTCTTGGTTCTTTGGAAATTACAGTGAGGGGGCTTCATATGATGTTATTTTGCCTTTACTGAGGAATTAATTTCATGCATGAAGGGGCTATGCAAATCCCAGAAGGACAGGTCATCACTAATAGTGCAGCTCTGAATCCTGTAGCAGTGGAAAAGGATAAGAGACTCACTGAAGTTTTCTGGCTTGTGGTTGTTGCTTTCTAACTAGAGACTGAAATGAAAGTACGGATGCTGAGCCCACTAGTGTCACTCATCTTTAAGCTCTCAACTTGTTGATAGAATGTTTTATGGGAAAATGAGTAGGCGTGGGAGTGAACTTGGGTTACCATACTTGTGCATTTCACACCTATATGGTAAAAATGTCTTTGTCATCTCCTTGGAAAGAAAGAAAATTGACAGAGACAGATGGAAGCTTCGCCTTCTTTCTCTGAGGAAGCGAATTAATACAATTAAAATGAGCGATGTGTTTACATGGACTGACTTGCTAATTAGGCTAGCCTTGATATTTAAAGTGTAGTATATTTAAAATACAAATATATTTAAAATACAGATAAATATTTATAGGGTTCAATATTAAAGGGGAAAAATCAATTGGGTTGATAAAAGTGGGAAGGAAGAGGGTCTTCACTAGATTTCTAAATATAGTAGACATTCATTTGAAAACACAGCTATACCTTAATTTAATAAAGGACAAACACGAAATTTTACTAAAATTTTCTTGTTCTAGAAATACAGAACAAAGAGCCCTAACAACATGAGAGAATTCAATCACATAACAGTAACTGAAATAAAGCACTGTCTGCTTCATATAGACAATGCTTTATTGTCTGCTTTAATATAGAAAATAAGGTTTACTGATCACAATAATAATAAAGTCCTATTTATTAATGAAAAATAAAATTTTAATAAATGAATTCTAGCTTCTTAAAGTGGTATCTTAAAGGGTAGCAGGTAACAATTCAAGCCTATTTCAAGTGTCAGAAATTTGTGTATAAAATAAAACATGTAAAACATCCTTCTTCTGCACAAATGGGAACATTAAAGATAAATGTCTTGGGTATTTACATAATCTCTTCAAATTTACAAACTACAGTATTAGGTGTAAACTATAAAGCCTTAAAACATCAAAGTTAGAGGAACTGATTGGCTTTGATTTCTTCTTGAGATTTCTTCTTTTACTTTGCTAAGCTAGATACAGGTACCTGGGTCTTCAATCCCATTGACATCTAGATTTTTTTAAATACTCATTTACAGCTGAATCTTCTCATTTATTAACTACCTGAATATAGAATAGATATTTTGTTTAATATAAGTATATTCCACCATGTCTGATGTTGCAGGGGAAAATACAATAGGACTGTGAATTAAAAATTAAACAAAACAAAACTGAAGTGTAATTCCATAAGAACATATTTCCAAATCAGTTTAACTTTCTTCCATTAAGAAATATTAAACCCTCTTCATGAATTTCTAAAAAAGTGGATATTTATGTATTGATAGTTGGATTATATCTTTAATTTGTACATAAAAGAAGTTACTTCACTGAAAGTGATGACCATAAATAAGTTTTTAACATACAAATATGTTGCAATAAGCTCTTTCTCCATTACCTATTTAGTAAGCAATAAAATCATCTAATGCATTTGGGTTTATATATTTGTTTTTCTACTTATGAAGATGAAAGGCACCAGTACCAGTGATTAAATGAGCTTGGTACAGAAAAGTAATTTGTAGGTATATCAAATAAGTAAAATATTGTTTACAAAAGTAGTATGGTTGTGAATAGAATTTTTTTCAATAAGCTACTGGTAGAATTTTCTTCCTTTTAGGTTATTAATTTATTATTTCATATCAGGAGTAAAGATGTTCCCAATCCATTTTCCCTCTTATTTTTCACCATCTCCCAAATGAAATGCTTGTAAAACAGAACTCAGTATTTCTATTTCTCCTGTAATAGCGTTCTTGGAGGAAGTGGATAGACCTTAAATTTATGGCGATAATGAAGGTCTCATCTGTCTACAAATATACTAGTAAAGCCATTTTTGTGACACTGCTTTCTTTGTACTTTCCAGGTCACTGAAAACAGGACAGAAGGCTCTGAGCTATGTGCTCTGCTAAGTGGAACTATTTTGTTTACATGCACCAATGCCCCATATGCAGGGAACCACAATGCCAGAGCAAGATACATAAAGGATAGATTTATTTTATAGCCTGGCTTAATAAAGACAAGGCCTCTCAGTTTCAAATGTTTAATTTGTTTGATCAAATGCTAAAAACTGTATTGCTCAATGGTCTTTATCATGTTTAGTGACCATGACAGATAGAATTCAGGTGATGCCTTCTCTTTATCTATTTAATAGAAGTATTCAATATATGACACATAACTTAAATAGACTATTCAATAATAGTGAGTTTCGTGTAATGATTTTATAAAGATTATATTCTTGAAGAAAATGTTAAAATATGGTAAAAATATGCATCATTAGAATAACAGCTGTTTCAACAAGAAGGATCATCTGGTTGAACTTTGTCTTATGCAAATAAGGAAAATGCCACTCCAAAAGAGGAATGGATTTATCCAAGTGCATGCAAGCAGCTGTATAAAAAGCTGTCTAATTCTGTGACTGGTGTTCTTTCTATCACACTTCATTGCCTCTCTTAAACAAGTTAGTTGGCTAACAGCGAAATGCAATGTTTGCTTTCCTGGATCTCTCATCTCCATCCGGAAGTCACATTTTCATGTATACTGATACTTCGTGAAAAAATGAACTAGTAAATAGGGTCAGCATAAGTTAAATGTGCAGTTTTCTATATGGTGCATTTTGAGAGTAACTGAATGAGTTCACAGTCGAAAAATTTATTCTCCGTGTCTGGTGTGTTAAATGAATATACCATCATTATAGTCACTGTTAAATATTAAGGTATTATTGAAAAAAATTCTAGTTAATATGCAAATTTGTTTATCTCCCATTACAGAACATACCTGTGAACATGGTAACTAGATAGGATACAACGCCTAGTGTCAAGAGTGTTGCAGAAAAATTCTGATCGTGGAACATGGTGTCCATGGAACTTAAATACAGGTTGGTAACTACAGTCAGGAATGGTGGTAGATGACTGGGAGGAAGGGGGGTAATTCAGTCAACAGAATAAGGCACTGGCTACCCAAGGTTGGTTGGCATGAAAGAAGAATCCAAGGATGCTGAATAAAACTATCTACCTTACCACCTAGAGTCATCAGTGCTAGCCACATGAATTTCAGTCCTCTGTGCCCTACTATATGGACAGATAGTTTTTAATCAAAACCTTTTGATCGGGCTTCCCTGGTGGTGCAGTGGTTGAGAATCCGCCTGCCAATGCAGGGGACACGGGTTCGAGCCCTGGTCTGGGAAGATCCCACATGCCGCGGAGCAACTGGGCCCATAAGCCACAACTACCGAGCCTGCGCGTCTGGAGCCTGTGCTCCACAACAAGAGAGGCCACGACAGTAAGAGGTCCGCGGACCGCGATGAAGAGGTGGCCCCCGCTTGCCGCAACTAGAGAAAGCCCTCGCAAAGAAACGAAGACCCAAAACAGCCAAAAATAAATAAATAAATAAATAAATAAAAAACAAAACCTTTTGATCTGTAACTATCCCCAACTTGCTCATTTTGCAAAGATCTAAAATACAAAGGCTTGGGATCCAAACATTTGTCTTTAGTGCTGTAATTCCTTATTACATATGTGTTAACAATGTTTAAGCTACTCCCAATTTAAGGTCCCTTATCTGTAAGCCTATCTCTCTCCCCCACAACACCCTGATTTCCATTAATACTTCACTAAAGGCCAGAGACTATAACAGGACACCAGCACATGGATAAGGTAAAGGCAGGTTCTCCTCTTCTGATCCAAAGGTATTAAGGGAAGAACAGAGTAAAAGGAAAGAGAGACAGGAAATAATATATACATGTTCTTATGAAGGAGAACAGGGTTTAGCTTTCCTGTAGTGCTCCTCATTTGCTTGTGCTGAGGACAGCACCCAGAAGGTCTCTGATCTTAAAAGGAGCAGATGAAAGCAGCTGCTCTGTGAGCCACCAGGCTTGGCATGGGGTTTACTAGGTCGGGCAGGATGGAAAATGTGGCAGAGGTTCAGTGGGTACAAGGCAATGGTGGGGGCCAAGTGTGATGAGGAAAGGCTGCCAAGCTCCTACCATGCCAAAAGAGGCCAGACCAGATGTGTATACTGATATTCAAGTTCAGTTCGAGTGCTGGTAGGCTGATCAGAGCACAGGCAGATGAAGAACATCCACATGGTCCAGAAAGACCAGGGGATTTCATGGAGATGGCCAGCTCCCCTTGCTACAGCAAGGACACAGTCAGTTTTCCACACTTCCTAGAGATGAATAAGGGGAAAGAAATAGAGGCTTATGGAAGACTAAGCAAGAGTACAAATGAAACAGAGTGAAAACTAAAGGGACCACTTAAATGACTACCTTGGACTCAATTGTAAACTGAATTAGATTATATGTACTTTGTTTTTGTTTTTTTGCTATCTACATCATTTACATGAGTGGGGTGTGAGTAATTTTGTAAAGTTGCCCCACATACATGCACAAACTGGCTATGAATTTATAGAACCAGATTCTATCCCTATTGTTTAACAAAGGAAAATAGTTATTGCATTAGTTTATATCTTGTAGCCCCTCAATACAACCCTGGAATGATTGTGTTCCTAATAGAAGGTAAGGAACAGATGTAAAGTATATGTAATTAATTCTACTTAAATTGTTTTTATTTACATAAACTTTAAAATAGGCATTTGGGATCATATTCTAAATAGAATGCTGTAGATCAGAGATTCCTAAACTTTCTTAGTTCAAAGCACCTTTAGAGTCTTAGTAATATTTTTAACAAGTGACCAAAACCTAAACAAACAAAACAAAACAAAACAATTTTAAAAAATAATAATAACAGTTCCTTTTATTAAGTAGTTAGGGCCAACAACTTAATAGTACATTTTTATATCCTAACAAAACCATTGTTATTTGCAAAAGTAATGCAAAAAACTTCAAAAAAATTTTTTTACTTTACCTTTAAATAACTACAATTACTTACTAATGAGATGTGTATGCCTGTTGAGTACTGCACAACTTCTCAAACTGTGCCTTCAGATTGGATATGGCCAGTCACCATCTATTTCTGTCCCATATGATTTTTTCATAGTATGTGCTTTTTATCACAGCAACTGATGAAAACCCAACTTTGCGAAGAAAGAATTTAGTGTGATTTAATGTAGAAATTGTGAAGTACCTCAAGCTAACATTTCAGTTGATGTCTGATACTTATTGGGCATCACTGTGTTTCCCATAAAAAGCCAATATGTCCCCAAGTTGTTGCTCTGGGAACCTTGGAGTATAGAAGCTATGTTCTTTTAGCCCATTGATTTAAATTGGATAAGAATAGCCGGATTAATATTATTTATAACATTTTTGGAACAATGTTTGGCACCTAGCGAATACCTAATAACTATTACCTATTACAGTCAGCTCTCTGTATTTGTGGGTTCCTCACCCACAGATAGATATAGAGGGCTGACTGTACTATGCCATTTTATATAAGGAACTTGAGTATCCACACATTTTGGTATCAGGGGTCCTAGGACCAATCTTCCCCACTCACCATACCAAGGAACAACTATTTAATTACTATTTCTAAGTAAGACTTTCTCTGATGCAAACAAGCCTATTTTAGTGACCAAGCACCTGAACTTTTGCTTAATCTCATTTATTGAAAGGTACCCCTTGCTGCTCCTTATTCAATGATCTCATAGCACTTTGTTCACATATCTACTGTAGCAGTTATATATAATTGAAATTTCTTTATGTCTGGCTCTACTTGAAAGCAGCTCAAGGGCAAAAAGCACTCCCATTGACATCCCAAAGCCTTGCACTTTGCTTGGCATAAAAAATGTTTAATAAACATGCACTGAATGAATGAATGATCAAATGCAGAATAGCAGTTCCCAGCGGTACTGAGCACTGAGTCATAAAGAACATGACATATTTAATTATCAAGCATCACTTGATGTTGTAGAGGATCTTTTCTTGAAGAGTTTTTGATCTTAGAATAGCAGGCCTGGATTATTGAGACTAGTCAATTGAAAGATCATACCCAGAGAAATGACTTAAACTTCCAGATTTGTATCATTTGATTTTTTTTTCTAGACCACTAAAGAAATCAATATGGTTGTCAGAATGATCTTTATGTAGTCATGGTAAGTATTAGATCTTTTCAAATCTGAGTATTAAGAATTTAATAAAATGTAAACCAAGTGTCAGAGAATGTGATAACTTGACTAAATTTATTTTTTGAGGTAGAATATATACTTACCATACCATCTACCTGAAAATACTTGGCCAACCCAGATCAAGGAATTTCATTCCATGGATGCTTCAAATTTCTTAAGTTTCCTCAGGCACTTAAATTTTTTTTTAATTAGAAAAATTTTTACTGAAATAAAATTGACCTATAACACTGTTAGTTCCAGGTGCACAGTGATTTGCTATTTCTATACATTACAAAATAATCACCATGATAAGTCTAGTTACCACCTCTTACCATACAAAGTTATTAAAATATTATTGACCATATTTCCCAATTTACATAATTCATACCTGTGGCTCATTTATTTTGTAACTGAACGCTTGTACCTCTTAATTTCCCTGACCTATTTCTCTCATCCTTCCAAACCGCCTCCCCTCTGGCAACACCTGTTTGTTCTCTGTATCTATGACTCTATTTCTGTTTTGTTATGTTTGTTCATTTGTTTTGGTTTTTAGATTCCACATATAAGTGAAATCATATGGTATGTGTCTTTCCCTGTCTTATTTCACTTAGCATAATACCCTCTAGGACCATCCATTTTGTCACAAATGGCAGTATTTCATTCTTTCTTATGGCTGAATAATAGTGTATTGTATTTATATACCACATCTTCTTTATCCTTTCATCTATAGGCACTACCATATCTTGGCTATTGTAAATAATGCTGCAATGAACATAGGGGTGCATATATCTTTTCAAATTAGTGTTTTTGTTTTCTTTGGGTAAATACCCAGGAGTTGAATTGCTGTGTCACATGGTAGTTTTATTTTTAATTTTTTGAGGAGCCTCCACACTGTTTTCCATGGTGGCTGCACCAATTTACAGTCCCACCAACAGTTCAGGAGCATTCCCTTTTCCCACACCCTTGTTATTTGTTGTCTTTTGGATAGTAAACATTCTGACAGGTCTGAGGTGGCAGTTCATTGTGTTTTTGATTTGTATTTCCCTGATGATTAGTGATGCTGAGCATCTTTTCATGTGCGTATTGGCCATCTGTATACCTTCTTTGGAAAAATGTCTATTCAGGTCCCCTGCCCATTTTGTAATCAAGTTGTTTGTTTTTTTGATGTTGAGTTGTGTGATTTCCCAGGTGCTTTTACATAGAATATCTGTGATGCTCAACTAAACTTAGTTTGACATAGTTGATCATGGATAAATATTTCTTGGTTTATTATTTAATAATAAAAATGTTTGAGCAGTTGAATATAAAGCTAAACACTGTTCAATTTATTTAGTTGTTGAAAATCTGTAAGTAAAGCATACCAAAACAAAGTTGTTTTTAATAAATTTTGGCAAGCAAATCTGGCACAATTTTTTCAGATTTTAAGATTATCTTTTAGTGTAAATGTTGATACAGCAAAACATTAAGCTAAACCAATTTTAATTTTCAAGTGAAATTATTGTCTGAGCCCTTATACCTGAACCTATTGTCATCAAGCTTATCACTAAAACAGTGACTTCATGAAGGGACACAGATGAGGGGCTTGTGGAAATGGGAACTGGCATTCTTATTACCTAATTTTAGACTTGCACACAGTATGTATTCAGAAAATATATGTCAATGAAGGCTATGAAGAAGATCAAGGAACAAAAATAATAGACACTGGAAAATAAATCTTCCCCACTAGAACTAAAGGCCCCACAATAGATTGGAATTTAATGGTATATCCTCTGCTTTATATCCTTAATAACATCAATAAGGCTCATAATTTACAGAATTCTTATTTTTCAAAGAAAGATTATTTTAATCACAAACTACAGTATATGAATTGCTTTAGAGTTTCCTTTAACCCCCAACTAACAATGCCCAAAGAAAACTAAATAACATCATTATGTATTGTTTCTAAGTATACAGAATTTGCAAATTTTATACTAGTAAATTGGTGTGATTCTCTCCTTAAATTGCTAAGCACTGTTCACATATCCTAGAAAATGAATAAAACAATACCTAATATACACTTAAAGTATTACCATGAAAATAGTATTCTACGGGGTGTATGTTTATTCTGACTTAATATTAAACTGTTATGAAAATAGTAATTTTCTAAATATTTTAAAAATTTAGTTTTTTTTAGTCAAATGCCTCCTAAATTTTTTTCTGTTTTTCATTTGTTTTTAAAACATTCTAGTTATTAAAAGGCATGCTTTGCTTCGGACTTGCCTGGTGGTGCAGCGGTTAAGGATCCGCCTACCAATGCAGGGGACACAGGTTCGAGCCCTGGTTCAGGAGGATCCCACATACCATGGAGTGGCTAAGCCTGTGTGCCACAACTACTGAGCCTGCACTCTAGAGCCCATGAGCCACAACGACTGAGCCTGTGTGCCACAACTACTGAAGCCCATGTGCCTAGACCCTGTGCTCCGCAACAAGAGAAGCCACTGCAGTGAGAAGCCCACGCGCCGCAAAGAAGAGTGGCCCCTGCTCGCCGCAACTAGAGAAAGCCCACATGCAGAAATGAAGACCCAAAGCAGCCAAAAATAAATAAATAAATAAATTTATATTTTAAAAAAGCATTCTTTGCCTTAAAAATTTTTTGATGAATATATAGATTTATGATTCAAAATTTTAATCAATAAATATATGGCTGAAATTGGTAATTTCAATACAATAAATGCCTTTAAGCTCACTGGAAAAATGCACTATTATTATTATTCATAAGTAATGATATGTTAATACTGTAAATCTAATTATTCATTCATACTGTGGTGAATAATGTCATTAGAAATCCCAAATGTTCATCTGTTTTACTGTCTTGCATTAAAAAAGGCATAGAATTTCATAAAAACACAATTCTAAATATAATAAACTATCTAAAAAGTCTCTATTAATGATTAGATATTTAGCAATTATTCATTAATACTAAGTCATTAGCTTATGAAGTGACCGGACAACAAAAATACACATTATAAAAGAATCATTCCTTCCATTGTCCTTAGAGCTTTTTTCCTTATATAGCTAACTGCCAGGAATGAGCTGGAGGTGGGACTGAACTAGACCAGTCCTGGAAAAACTGAAAATCACACAGCGCTCTGATATCTACCTACTGAAGAAAGTCCTTAAAACCTCATAATCACACAACCCTTATAAGTCATCTTAGAAAGACATAGATCTGATCTTCCAACCTGAGTATACCTTGGATCTGGTAGTCATTTCAGGCTGCCTCCAGTTGTAGAGATCTGCTAACTACAGTTATTCATTTCCAGGACAGAATGAAAAAAATTATTCTTATCACTGACATAAGGAATGGGGATGTACTTTATCCAACAAACTGTGTGGCTGTTATACTCCCAACACACTGAGAGTAGTATGAGTAATATTGTTAGCTAGATTTCATGCCAAATCTTCCATCCAAATACTTGTAGAAGAATGGTACATCATATGCATGATAAAGTTTCTGGTCTGCAGCCTTAATTCCAATTTTACCTCAGAAGACAACAATGTCATGTTAGATAGACATCTAGCTGGATTTATTTCTTCTTGCCTTGTTATAAGATATGCATCATAGTGAATTAAAAATGTTTCCTACAGGCTCATAAAAATCACCAGTGTGACAATGTAGAAAATTTTACTAAATGGAAGAAAAATGAATGTCATATTAGTCACTGTTCTTGCTTTTGTTGCTTAAGAGTATCACCCATCTAAAGAGATGCTATAAACATTGAGGTCACTGTCATCTACTTCTTATTAAAAAAACTCCACCCTCTCAGTCAAAAATATTTTAAATGCCTTAAAATACCTGAATAATGAGCATAATCTAAAATTAGAGGCAGCTTTGTGAAACAGATGACATGCGATAGTTCCTCGAAGATGGGTAGAACTGTGACAGGTGGAGATATAGGGAAAGGATATTTCGGGCTAAGAAACTGAACATGAGAAAATGGAGCATGTTCAGAAAATGATGAATATACTGTTATGGAAGGAATGTAAGGCATTTAGGATGAAGGAAGGGGAAAAAAATATATATATATGATTTTTTAAACATCTTTATTGGAGTATAATTGCTTGACAATGGTATGTTAGTTTCTGCTTTATAACAAAGTGAATCAGCTATACATACACATATATCCCTATATCTCCTCCCTCTTGTGTCTCCCTATCCCACCCCTCTAAGTGGTCACAAAGCACTGAGCTTATCTCCCTGTGCTATGCGGCTGCTTGCCTCTAGCTGTTTTATATTTGGTAGTGTATATATGTCCATGACACTCTCTCACTTCGTCCCAGCTTACCCTTCCCCCTCCACGTGTCCTCAAGTCCATTCTCTACATCTGAGTCTTTATTCCTGTCCTGCCCCTAGGTTCTTCAGAACCAGTTTTTTTCTTTTAGATTCCATATATATGTGTTAGCATATGGTATTTGCTTTTCTCTTTCTGACTTACTTCACTCTGTATGACAGACTCTAGGTCCATCCACCTCACTACAAATAACTCAATTTCATTTCTTTATATGTCTGAATAATATTCCATTGTATATATGGGCCACATCTTCTTTCTCCATTCATCTGTTGATGGACACTTAGGTTGCTTCCATGTCCAGGTTATTGTAAATAGAGCTGCAATGAAGATTGTGGTATATGACTATTTTTGAATTATGGTTTTCTCAAGGTATATGCCCAGTAGTGGGATTGCTGGGTCGTATGGTAGTTCTATTTTCAGTTTTTTAAGGAACCTCCATATTGTTCTCCATAGTGGCTGTATCAATTTACATTCCCCCCAACAGTGTAAGAGGGTTCCCTTTATTCCACACCCTCTCCAGTATTTATCATTTGTAGATTTTTTGATGATGGCCATTCTGACCTGTGTGAGGTGATACCTCATTGTAGTTTTCATTTGCATTTCTCTAATGATTAGTGGTGTTGAGCATCCTTCCATGTATTTGTTGGCAATCTGTATATCTTCTTTGGAGAAATGTCTATTTAGATCTTCTACCTGTTGTGGGGTTGGGTTTGTTTTTTGATATTGAGCTGCATGAGCTGCTTGTAAATTTTGGAGATTAACCCTTTGTCAATTATTTCATTTGCAAATATTTTCTCCCATTCTGAGGGTTGTCTTTTAGTCTCATTTATGGTTTCCTTTGCTGTGCAAAAGCTTTTAAGTTTCATTAGGTCCCATTTGTTTATTTTTGTTTTTATTTCCATTTCTCTAGGAGGTGGGTCAAAAAGGATCTTGCTGTGATTTATGTCATAGAGTGTTCTGCCTATGTTTTCCTCTAAGAGTTTTATAGTGTCTGGCCTTACATTTAGGTCTTTAATCCATTTAGAGTTTATTTTTGTATATGGTGTTAGAGAGTGTTCTAATTTCATTCTTTTACATGTAGCTTTCCAGTTTTCCCAGCACCACTTATTGAAGAGGCTGTCTTTTCTCCATTGTATATTCTTGCCTCCTTTATCAAAGATTAGGTGACCATATGTTCGTGGGTTTATCTCTGGGCTTTCTATCCTGTTCCATTGATCTATATTTCTGTTTTTGTGCCAGTACCATACTGTCTTGATTACTGTAGCTTTGTAGTATAGTCTGAAGTCCGGGATCCTGATTCTTCCAGCTCCGTTTTTCTTTCTCAGGATTGCTTTGGCTATTTGGGGTCTTTTGTGTTTTCATACAAATTGTGAAATTTTTTCTTCTAGTTCTGTGAAAAAATGCCATTGGTAGTTTGATAGAGATTGCACTGAATCTGTAGATTGCTTTGGGTAGTAGGGCCATTTTCACAATGTTGATTCTTCCAATCCAAGAACATGGTATATCTCTCCATCTGTTTGTATCATCTTTACTTTGTTTCATCAGAGTCTTACAGTTTTCTGCATACAGGTCTTTGGTCTCCTTAGGTAGGTTTATTCCTAGGTATTTCATTCCTTTTGCTGCAATGGTAAATGGGAGTGTTTCCTTAATTTCTCTTTCAGATTTTTCATCATTACTGTATAGGAATGCAAGAGATTTCTGTGCATTAATTTTGTATCCTGCTACTTTACCAAATTCGTTGATTAGCTCTAGTAGTTTTCTGGTAGCACCTTTAGGATTCTCTATGTATAGTATCCTGTCATCTGCAAACAGTGACAGCTTTATAACTTCTTTTTCTGATTTGGGTTCCTTTTATTTCTCTTTCTTCTCTGATTCCTATGGTTAAAACCTACAACACTATGTTGAATAATAGTGGTGAGAGTGGACAACCTTGCCTTGTTCCTGAATTTAGAGGAAATGGTTTCAGTTTTTCACCACTGAGAATGATGATGGCTGTGGGTTTGTCATATAGGGCCTTTATTATGCTGAGGTAAGTTCCCTCTTTGCCTACTTTATGGAGAGCTTTTATCATAAATGGGTGAATTTTGCCAAAAGCTTTTTCTTCATCTATTGAGACGATCATATGATTTTTCTCCTTCAATTTGTTAATATGGTGTATCACATTGATTGACGTGCAAATATTGAAGAATCCTTGCATTCCTGGGATAAACACCACTTGATCATGGTGTATGATCCTTTTAATGTGCTGTTGGATTCTGTTTGCTAGTATTTTGTTGAGGATTTTTGCATCTATGTTCATCAGTGATATTGGCCTGTAGTTTTCTTTCTTTGTGACATCTTTGTCTGGTTTTGGTTATCAGTGTGATGTTGGCCTCGTAGAATGAGTTTCGGAGTGTCTCTCTCTCTGTTATATTTTGGAAGAGTTTGAGAAGGATAGGTGTTAGCTCTTCTGTAAATGTTTTCTAGAATTCGCCTTTGAAGCCATCTGGTCCTGGGCTTTTGTTTGTTGGAAGATTTTTAATCACAGTCTCAATTTCAGTGCTTGTGATTGGTCTGTTTAGATTTTCTATTTCTTCCTGGTTCAGTCTCAGAAGGTTGTGCTTCTCTAAGAATTTGTCCATTTCTTCCAGGTTGCCCATTTTATTGGCATATGGTTGCTTGTAGTAATATCTCATGATCCTTTGTATTTCTGCAGTGTCAGTTGTTACTTCTCCTTTTTCATTTCTACTTCTACTGATTTGAGTCTTCTCCCTTTTTTTCTTGATGAGTCTGGCTAATAGTTTATCCATTTTGTTTATCTATTCAAAGAACCAGCTTTTAGTTTTATTGTTCTTTGATATTGTTTCCTTCATTTCTTTTTCATTTATTTCTGATCTGATCTTTATGATTTCTTTCCTCCTGCTAACTGTGGGGTTTTTTTGTTCTATCTCTAATTGCTTTAGGTGTAAGGTTAGGTTGTTTATTTGTGATGTTTCTTGTTTCTTGAGGTAGGATTGTATTGCTATAAACTTCCCTCTTAAAACTGCTTTTGCTGCATCCTATAGGTTTGGAGTCGTCGAGTTTTGTCATTTGTTTCTAGGTATTTTTTGATAACCTCTTTGATTTTTTCAGTGATCTCTTGCTTATTTAGTAGTGTATTGCTTAGCCTCCATGTGTTTGTATTTTTTACAGATTTTTTCCTGTAATTGACATCTAGTCTCATAGCATTGATGTTGGAAAAGATACTTGATATGATTTCAATTTTCTTAAATTTACCAAGGCTTGATTTGTGACCCAACATATGATCTGCCCTGGAGAATGTTTCATGAGCACTTGAGAAGAAAGTGTATTCTGTTGTTTTTGGATGGAATGCCTTATAAATATCAATTAAGCCCATCTTGTTTAATGTATCATTTAAAGCTTGTGTTTCCTTATTTATTTTCATTTTGGAAGATCTGTACATTAGTGAAAGTGGGGTGTTAAAGTCCTCTACTATGATTGTGTTACTGTCCATTTCCCCTTTTATGGCTGTTAACATTTGCCTTATGTATTGAGGTGCTCCTATGTTAGGTACATAAATATTTACAATTGTAATATCTTCTTCTTGGATTGATCCCTTGATCATTATGTAGTGTCCTAATTTGTCTCTTGTAATAGTCTTTATTTTAAAGTCTATTTTATCTGATATGAGAATTGCTACTCCATCTTCCTTTTGATTTCAATTAGCATGGAATATCTTTTTCCATCTCCTCACTTTCAGTCTATATGTGTCCCTTGGTCTGAAGTGGGCCTCTTGTAGACAGCATATATACGGGTCTTGTTTTTGTATCCATTCAGCCAGCCTATGTCTTTTGGTTGGAGCATTTAATCCATTTACATTTAAGGTGATTATCGATATGTATGTTCCTATTACCATTGTCTTAATTGTTTTGGGTTTGTTATTGTAGGTCTTTTCCTTCTCTTGTGTTTCCTGCCTAGAGAAATTCCTTTAGCATTTGCTGTAAAGCTGGTTTGGTGGTGCTGAATTCTCTTAGCTTTTTGCTTGTGTGTAAAGGTTTTAATTTCTCCATCAAATATGAATGAGATCCATGCTGGGTAGAGTAATCTTGGTTGTAGATTTTTCACTTTCATCACCTTAAATATGTCCTGCCACTCCCTTTCGGCTCACAGCGTTTCTACTGAAAGTTCAGCTGCTAACCTTATGGGGATTCCCTTGTATGTTATTTGTTGTTTTTCCCTTGCTGCTTTCAATATTTTTTCTTTATATTTAATTTTTGATAGTTTGATTAATATGTGTCTTGGCGTGTTTCTCCATGGACTTACCCTGTATGGGACTCTCTGATTCCTGGACTCGACTGATGATTTCTTTTCCCATGTTGGAGAAGTTTTCAACTATAATGTCTTCAAACATTTTCTCAGTCCCTTTCTTTCTCTCTTCTTCTTCTGGGACCCCTATAATTCAAATGTTGGTGCATTTAATGTTGTCCCAGAGGTCTGTGAGACTGTCCTCAATTCTTTTCATTCTTTTTTCTTTATTCTGCTCTGTGGTAGTTATTTCCACTAGTTTATCTTCCAGGTCACTTATCCGTTCTTCTGCCTCAGTTATTCTGCTATTGATCCCTTCTAGAGAATTTTTAATTTAATTTATTGTGCTGTTTATCTTTGTTTGTTTGCTCTTTAGTTCTTCTAGGTCCTTGTTGAATGTTTCTTGTATTTTCTCTATTCTATTTCCAAGATTTTGGATCATCTTTACTATCATTACTCTGAATTCTTTTTCAGGTAGACTGCCTATTTCCTTTTCATTTGTTGGTCTGGTGGGTTTTTACCTTACCCCATTCATCTGCTGCATATTTCTCTGTCTTCCCATGTTACTTAACTTGCTGTGTTTGGGGTCTCCTTTTCGCAGGCTGCAGGTTCGTAGTTCCCGTTGTTTTTGGTGTCTGCCCCCAATGGCTAACGTTGGTTCAGTGTGCTGTGTAGGCTTCCTGGTGGAGGGGACTGGTGCCTGTGCTCTGGTGGATGAGGCTGGATCTTGTATTTCTGTTGGGTGGGACCATGTCCAGTGGTGTGTTTTGGGATGTCTGTCACCTTAGTATGACTTTAGGCAGTGTCTCTGCTAATGGGTGGGGTTGTGTTCCTGTCTTGCTAGTTGTTTGGCATAGGGTGTCCAGCACTATAGTTTGCTGGTCATTGAGTGGAGCTGTGTCTTAGCATTGAGCTGGAGATCTCTAGGAGAGCTTTTACTGTTTGATATTACATGGAGCCAGGAGGTCTCTGGTGGACCAATGTCCTGAACTCGGCTCTCGCACCTCAGAGGCACAGGCCTGACACCCAGTCGGAACACCAAGACCCTGTCAGCCACAGGGTTCAGAATAAAGGGAGATAAAAAGAAAAATTTTTTTAAATAAAATAAAATAAAATAAAATAATTAAAATTTAAAAAATTAAAAATAGAAAAACATTAAAAAGTAATTAAAAGAAGGAAAGAAAGATATAAGAAAGCAACCAAACCAAATATCAAATCCACCAATGATGACAACCATTAAAATCTATACTAAAAAAAAACAACAAAAAAATGGACAGACAGAACCCTATGACAAATGGTAAAAGCAAAGCTACACAGACAAAATCACACAAAGAAGCATACACATACACACTCACAAAAAGAGAAAAAGGAAAAGCATATATATATATATATATATATATATATATATATATATATATATACATATAAAAAAAGAAAGGACAAATCAATAAACAAATCTACCAATGATAATAAACTTTAAATACTAAACTAAGATAAACATAAAACCAGAAACAAATTAGATGCAGAAAGCAAACCCGAAGTCTACAGTTGCTCCCAAAGTCCATTGCCTCAATTTTGGGATGATTCGTTGTCTATTCAGGTATTCCAGAGATGCAGGGTACATCAAGTTGATTGTGGAGATTTAATCTGCCACTCCTGAGGCTGCTGGGAGAGATTTCCCTTTCTCTTCTTTGTTTGCACAGCTCCTGGGGTTCAGCTTTGGATTTGGCCCCGCCTCTGCATGTAGGTCGCCTGAGGCATCTTTTCTTCACTCAGACAGGAACGGGGTTAAAATAGCAGCTGATTAGAGTGCTCTGGCTCACTCAGGCTGGGGGGAGGGGGTGTCCAGAATGCGGGGCAAGCCTGTGGCAGCAGCAGCCTGAGGTGCACCATGTGTTCTCCCGAGGAAGTTCTCCCTGGATCTCAGGACCCTGGCAGTGGTGGTCTGCACAGGCTCCCGGGTGGTGAGGTGTGGATAGTGACCTGTGCTTGCACACAGGCTTCTTGGTGGCTGTAGCAGCAGCCTTAGTGTTTCATGCCCATCTCTGAGGTCCACGCTGATAGCCACGGCTCACACTGGTCTCTTGAGCTCATTTAGGCAGTGCTCTGAATCCCCTCTCCTCATGCACCCTGAAACAAGGTCTCTTGCCTCTTAGGCAGGTCCACAGTTTTTCCCAGACTCCCTCCCAGGTAGCTGTGGCGTACTAGCCCCCATCAGTATGTGTTCAAACCGCCAACCCCAGTCCTCTCCCTGGGATCTGACCTCCGAAGCCCAAGCCTCAGCTCCCAGCCCACATCCGCCCCAGTGGGTGAGCAGACAGGTCTCTCAACTGGTGAGTGCTAGTCAGTACTGATCCTCTGTGCGGGAATCTCCTCACTTTGTCCTCTGCACTCATATTGCTGCGCTCTCCTCTGTGGCTCTGAAGCTTCCCCCTCGACACTCCCCGTCTCCACCAGTGAAGGGGATTCCTAGTGTGTAGGAAGCCCTCCCTATCACTAATTATTTGCAAAACTAACTTTAATAGTTTAAGTAAATAGTCCTACTTTACATGTTATAATTACTTCTTAATAGGATGATCCCAATTCTTTCGGCAATAAATCTTCATAAGTATCTCTTAGTAATTCAGATAATACATTTATAAATTGTTCTAAACTTCATCAAGTGGCATAAACATTTTAAGGAAATACTGCTTATCTTATGTTATAAAGAAAGTATGGGGGAGGCCCTTCAAGATGGCGGAGGAGTAAGGCGTGGAGATCACCTTCCTCCCTACAAATACATCAGAAATACATCTACATGTGAACAACTCCTACAGAACACCTACTGAATGATGTCAGAAGACCTCAGACTTCCCAAAAGGCAAAAAACTCCCAACGTACCTGGATAGGGCAAAAGAAAAAAGCAAAAACAGAGACAAAAGAATAGGGATGGGACCTGCACCCCTGGGAGGGAGCTGTGAAGGAGGAAAAGTTTCCACACACTAGGAAGCCCCTTTACTGGCGGAGACGGCAGGTGGGCAGAGGGGGTAAGCTTCAGAGCCACAGAGGAGAGCGCAGCAACAGGGGTGCAGAGGGCAAAGCGGAGAGATTCCCGCACAGAGGATCGGTGCTGACCAGCACTCACCAGTTTAGAGGCTTGTCTGCTCACAGGCCAGGGCAGGTGTGGGCTGGGAGCTGAGGCTTGGGCTTCGGAGATCAGATCCCAGGGAGAGGACTGGGGTTGGTTGCATGAACTCAGCCTGAAGGAGGCTAGTGTGCCACAGCTAGCCGGGAGGGAGTCCGGGAAAAACTCTGGACCTGCTAAAAAGGCAGGAGACCATTGTTTTGGGGTGTGCGAGGAGAGGGGATTCCTTCCCTGTCTGCCCACAGAAGGCAGAGCACCACCTAAATGAGTTGCAGAGATATACGCGAGCAGTGACTATCAGCTCGGACACCAGAGACAGGGATGAAACGTTAACGCTAGTGCTGCAGCCACCAAGAATTCTGTGTGAAAGCACAGGTCACTATCCACACCACCCCCTGGGAGGCTGTGCAGCCCGACACTGCCAGGGTCCTATGATCCAGGGACAAATCCCTGGGAGAACACATGGAACGCCTCAGGCTGCTGCAACATCATGCCAGCCTCTGCTGCAGCAGGCTCGCCCCGCATTCCAATTATAATTACCATACCCCTCCCTCCCCCAAGCCTGAGTGAACCAGAGCCCCCTAATCAGCCACTGCTTTAACCCCGTCCTGTCTGGGTGGGAACAGAAGGCTGAGGGCAACCTACACGCAGAGGTGGGTTCAAAACCAAAGCTGAACCCCAGGAGCTGTGCGAACATAGAAGAGAAAGGGAAATTTCTCCGTGCAGCCTCAGGAGCGGTGGAGTAAATCCCTGCAATCAACTTGAGGAATGCTGCATCTGTGGAATACCTGAATAGACAATGAATCAACCCAAAATTGAGGCGGTGGACTTTGGGAGCAACTGTAGACTTGGGGTTTGCTGTCTGCGACTGACTTGTTTCTGATTTTTATGTTTAGCATAGTATAGTTTTAGCGCTTGTTATCATTGGTGGATTTGTTTATTGGTTTGGTTCCTCTCTTTTTTTTAAATTACTTTTAAATTTTTTTATTTTAATAATTTTTAAATTTTTAATCTTATTTTATATTTATTTATTTTTCTTTCCTTTTTTCTCCCTTTTCTTCTGAGTCAGGTGGCTGACACGGTCTTGGTGCTCCAGCCTGGTGTCAGGCTTGAGCCTCTGAGGTGGCAGAGGTGAGTTCAGGACATTGGACTACCAGAGACCTTCCGGCCCCACATAATATCAATCAGCAAGAGCTCTCCCAGAGATCTCCGTATCAACGCTAAGGCCCAGCTCCACTCAACGACCAGCAAGCTACAGTGCTGGACGCCCCATACCAAACAACTAGCAAGACAGGAACACAACCCCACCCATTAGCAGAGAGGCTGCCTAAAATCATACTAAGTTCACAGACAACCCAAAAAACACCAATGGACACAGCCCTATTCACCAGAAAGACAAGATCCAGCCCCACCCACCAGAAGAGAAGAACAAGTCCCCTCCACCAGGAAGCCAACACAACTCACTGAACCAACCTTACCCACTGTGAGCAAACACCAAAAACAACAGGAACTATGAACCTGAAGTCCGTGAAAAGGAGACCCCAAACACAGTAAGTTAAGTAAAATGGGAAGACAGAGAAATATGCAGCAGATGAAGGGGCAAGGTAAAAACCCACCACATCAAACAAATGAAGAGGAAATAGGCAGTCTATCTGAAAAAGAATTCAGAGTAATGATAGTAAAGATGATCCAAAATCCTGGAAATAGAATGAAGAAAATACAAGAAATTTTTAACAAGGACCTAGAAGAACTAAAGAGCAAACAATGATGAACAACACAATAAATGAAATTTAAAATTCTCTAGAAGGAATCAATAGCAGAATAACTGAGTCAGAAGAACAGATAAGTGACCTGGAAGATAAAATAGTGGAAATAACTACCACAGAGCATAAAATAAAGAAAAAAGAATGAAAAGAATTGAGGACAGTCTCAGAGACCTCTGGGACAACATTAAACAAACCAACATTTGAATTATAGGGGTCCCAGAAGAAGAAGAGGAAAAGATAGGGTCTGAAAAAATATTTGAAGAGATTATAGTTGAAAACTTCTCTAACATGGGAAAGGAAATAGTCAGTCAAGTCCAGGAAGTGCAGAGAGTCCTGTACAGGATAAACCAAAGGAGAAACACGCCAAGACACATATTAATCAAACTATCAAAAGATAAATACAAAGAAAAAATATTAAAAGCAGCAAGGGAAAAGCAACAAATAACATACAAGGGAATCCCCATAAGGTTAACAGCTGATCTTTCAGCAGAAACTCGGCAAGCCACAAGGGAGTGGCAGGACATATTTAAAGTGATGAAAGGGAAAAACCTACAACCAAGATTACTCTACCCAGCAAGGATCTCATTCAGATTCGATGGAGAAATTAAAACCTTCAGAGACAAGTAAACAGAATTCAGCACCACCAAACCAGCTTTACAACAAATGCTAAAGGAACTTCTCCAGGCAGGAAACACAAGAACAGGAAAAGACCTCCAAAAACAAACGCAGAAGAATTAAGAAAATGGTAATATGAACATACATATCGATAATTACATTAAACGTAAATGGATTAAATGCTCCAATCAAAAGACACAGAGTGGCTGAATGGATACAAAAACAAGACCCGTATATATGCTGTCTACAAGAGACCCACTTCAGACCTAGGGACACATACGGACTGAAATTGAGGGAATGGAAAAAGATATTCCATGCCAATGGAAATCAAAAGAAAGCTGGAGTAACAATTCTCATATAAGACAAAATAGACTTTAAAACAAAGACTATAACAAGAGACAAAGAAGGACACTACATAATGATGAAGGGATCAATCCAAGAAGAAGATACACAAATTGTAAATATTTATGCACCCAACATAGGAGCACCTCAATACAAAAGGCAAATGCTAACAGCCATAAAAGGGGAAATCAACAGTAACACAATCATAGTAGGGGACTTTAACACCCCACTTTCACCAATGGACAGATCATCCAAAATGAAAACAAATAAGGAAACACAAGCTTTAAATGACACAGTAAAAAGGGTGGGCTTAATTGGTATTTATAGGATATTCCATTCCAAAACAAGAGAATACATTTTCTTTCCAATTATTCATGAAGCATTCTCTAGGATAGATCATATCTTGGGTCACAAATCAAGCCTTGGTAAATTTAAGAAAATTGAAATCTTATCAAGTATCTTTTCTGACCACAATGCTATGAGACTAGATATCAATTACAGGATAAATACTGTAAAAAATACAAACACATGGAGGCGAAACAATACACTACTAAATAACCAAGAGATCACAGAAGAAATCAAAAAGAAAAACAAAAAATACCTAGAAACAAATGACAATGAAAACACGACGTCACAAAGCCTATGGAATGCAGCAAAAGCAATTCTAAAAGGGAAGTTTATACCAATATAATACTACCTCAAGAAACAAGAAAAATTTCAGATAAAAAACCTAATCTTACACCTAAAGAAATCAGAGAAAAAAGAACAAAAAAAACACCAAAGTTAGCAGAGGGAAAGAAATCATAAAGATCAGATCAGAAATAAATGAAAAAGAAATGAAGGAAACAACAGCAAAGATCAATAAAACTAAAAGCTGGTTCTTTGAGAAGTTAAACAAAATTGATAAACCATTATGAAGACTCATCAAGTAAAAAAGGGAGAAGACTCAAATAAACAGAATTAGAAATGAAAAAGGAGAAGTAACAACTGACCCAGCAGAAATACAAAGAATCATGAGGGATTACTACATGCAACTGTATGCCAATACAGTGGATAACCTGCAAGAAATAGACAAATTCTTAGAAAAGCACAACTTTCTGAGACTGAACCAGGAAGAAACAGAAAATATAAACAGACCAATCACAAGCACTGAAATTGAAACTGTGATTAAAAATCTTCCAACAAACCAAAGCCCAGGACCAGATGGCTTCACAGGTGAATTCTATCAACATTTAGGGAAGAGCTAATACCAATACTTCTCAAACTCTTCCAAAATATAGCAGAGGGAGGAACACTCCCAAACTCATTCTACGAGGTCACCATCACCCTGATACCAAAACCAGACAAAGATGTCACAAAAGAAGAAAACTACAGACCAATATCACTGATGAACATAGATGCAAAAATCCTCAACAAAATACTAGCAAACAGAATCCAACAGCACATCAAAAGGATCATACACCATGATCAAGTGGTGTTTATCCAAGGAATGCAAGGATTCTTCAATATACGTAAATCAATCAATGTGACAAACCATATTATCAAATTGAAGGAGAAAAACCATATGATCATCTCAATAGATGCAGAAAAAGCTTTTGACAAAATTCAATACCCATCTATGATAAAGACTCTCCAGAAAGCAGGCATAGAGGGAACTTACCTCAACATAATAAAGGCCATGTATGACAAACCCACAGCCATCATCGTTCTTAATGGTGAAAACCTGAAACCATTTCCTCTAAGATCAGGAACAAGACGAGAATGCCCATTCCTATGCTATTATTCAACATAGTTTTGGAAGTTTTAGCCATAGCCATCAGAGAAGAAAAAGAAATAAAAGGAATCCAAATTGGGAAAGAGGAAGTAAACATGTCACTGTTTGCAGATGACAGGATACTATACATAGAGAATCCTAAAGATGCTACCAGAAAACTACTACAGCTTATCAATGAATTTGGTAAAGTAGCAGGATACAAAATTAATACACAGAAATCTCTTGCATTCCTATACACTAATGATGCAAAATCGGAAAAAGAAATTAATGAAACACTCCCATTTACCATTGCAGCAAAAGGAATGAAATACCTAGGAATAAACCTACCTAAGGAGAGCAAAGACCTGTATGCAGAAAACTATAAGACACTGATGAAACAAAGTAAAGATGATACAAACAGATGGAGAGATATACCATATTCTTGGATTGGAAGAATCAACATTGTGAAAATGGCTCTACTACCCAAAGCAATCTACAGATTCAGTGCAATCACTATCAAACTACCAATGGCATTTTTCACAGAACTAGAAGAAAAAATTTCACAATTTGTATGGAAACACAAAAGACCCCAAATAGCCAAAGCAATCCTGAGAAAGAAAAACAGAGCTGGAGGAATCAGGATCCTGGACTTCAGACTATACTACAAAGCTACAGTAATCAAGACAGTATGGTACTGGCACAAAAACAGAAATATAGATCAATGGAACAGGATAGAAAGCCCAGAGATAAACCCACACACATATGGTCACCTAATCTTTGATAAAGGAGGCAAGAATATACAATGGAGAAAAGACAGCCTCTTCAATATGTGGTGCTGGGAAAACTGGACAGCTACATGTAAAAGAATGAAATTAGAACACTCCCTAACACCGTACACAAAAATAAACTCAAAATGGATTAAAGACCTAAATGTAAGGCCAGACACTATAAAACTCTTTGAGGAAAACATAGGCAGATCACTCTATAACATAAATTACAGCAAGATCCTTTTTGACCCACCTCCTAGAGAAAGGGAAATAAAAACACAAATAAACAAATGGGACCTAATGAAACTTAAAAGCTTTTGCACAGCAAAGGAAACCATAAACAAGATGAAAAGACAACCCTCAGAATGGGAGAAAATATTTGCAAATGAAGCAAATGACAAAGGATTAATCTCCAAAATATACAAGCAGCTCATGCAGCTCAATATCAAAAAAACATACAACCCAATCCAAGAATGGGCAGAAGACCTAAATAGACGTTTCTCCAAAAAGATATACAGATTGCCAACAAACACATGAAAGAATGCTCAACATCACTAATCATTAGAAAAATGCAAATCAAAACTACAATGAGGTATCAACTCACACCAGTGAGAATGGCCATCATCAAGAAGTCTACAAACAATAAATGCTGGAGAGGGTGTGGAGAAAAGGGAACCCTCTTGAACTATTGGTGTGAATGTAAATTGATACAGCCACTATGGAGAACAGTATGGAGGTTCCTTAAAAAACCAAAAATAGAAATACCATTTGACACAGCAATCCCACTACTGGGCTATAATTCAAAAAGAGTCATGTATCAGAATGTTCACTGCAGCACTATTTACAAGTCAGGACATGGACGTAACCTAGATGTTCAACGACCAATGAATGGATAAAAAAGATGTGGCACATATATACACTGCAATATTACTCAGCCATAAAAGGAAATGAAGTTGAGTTATTTTTAGTGAGGTGGATGGACCTGGTGTCTGTCATACAGAGTGAAGTAAGTTAGAAAGAGAAAAACAAATATCATATATTACGCATATATGTGGAATCTAAAAAGAATTTTTTTTTAAGAATTGGTTCTGATGAACCTAAGGGCAGGACAGGAATAAAGATGCAGACGTAGGGAACAGACTTGATGCAGGGAGGGGGAAAGGTAAGCTGGGAGAGAGTAAGTGAGAGAGTAACAGTGACATTTATACACTACCAAATGTAAAATAGATAGCTAGTGGGAAGCAGCTACATAGCACAGGCAGATCAGCTCGGTGCTTTGTGACCACTTAGAGGGGTGGGATAAGTAGTGTGGAAGGAGATGCAAGAGGGAGGGGATATGGGCATATATGTATATATATAGTTGATTCACTTTGTTATACAGCAGAAACTAACACAACATTTTAAATCAATTATTCTCGTAGAAAGATGTTACCAAAAAGAAGTATATTTATTTTAAGGAAAATATTAAGGAGAAAATGAAATGTTTGATGATATTCAAAGATAAAAGCTGTTAACATTTGTCATATTTCCTTTAAGCCTTTTTTACATGCATATCTTATATATATAGTTTATATAAAGCTGCTTTCTTGATTTCACATTACATTAGAACAGTTTTCTTACAGCCATATATATTATTCAATTTATAATTGTTTAAATGGTAACTACTATCTAAAATATGTGACCTCGGTGAAAAAAAGAAGGAAAAATATTCTATAACGTATAATTACTTATAATTCTTTTAATTAAATATAACCATTTCTACATTGTAATGTAATTTTCTTAACTTTCCCTTTTTCTCTGTTTACACAAATTTATCAATAAAAATTAAAATGCTAGCATACTATATTCAAGAACTTTTTCTTCTATCTCTATGTGACCTTATGTGTTAATTTTAAACAGCATCTGTGTACTAAAGTCTATCAGAACTATATTTTCAGAATTCAGATTTGCCTCTCTCCCTCAAATTTATGAAAGAATATCTCTTGGACATATATAATATATACTTTTATACATATATAATCTTATAAACACATATAAAGTCATATATATGTGATTATGTTGTTGGATCAGTGGGAGGTTTTACTACATACTACTAGATTAGTCTCCTGAATTGCTATGCAAGTGTATATGCTTGAACATTCATAAAGTTCCCCATAAACAGCTCATTCAGCCAATATTAAAGAAACAAACACCCCACTCCAAAAATGGGCAGAAGACCTAAATAGACATTTCTCCAAAGAAGACATACAGACGGCCATGAAGCACATGAAAAGATGCTCAACATCACTAATTATCAGAGAAACTCAAATCAAAACTACAATGAGGTATCACCTCACACCAGTTAGAATGGGCATCATCAGAAAATCTACAAAAAACAAATGCTGGAGAGGGTGTCGAGAAAAGGGAACCCTCTTGCACTGTTGGTGGGAATGTAAACTGATACAGCCACTATGGAGAACAATATGGAGGTTCCTTAAAAAACTAAAAATAGAATTACCATATGACCCAGCAATCCCACTACTGGGCATATACCCAGAGAAAACCGTAATTCAAAAAGACACATGCACCCGAATGTTCATTGCAGCACTATTTACAATAGCCAGGTCATGGAAGCAACCTAAATGCTCATCAACAGATGAATGGATAAAGAAGATGTGGTACATATATACAATGGAATATTACTCAGCCATAAAAAGGAACGAAACTGAGTCATTTGTTGAGACGTGGATGGATCTAGAGACTGTCATACAGAGTGAAGTAAGTCAGAAAGAGAAAAACAAATATCGTATATTAACGCATGTATGTGGAACCTAGAAAAATGGTACAGATGAACCGGGTTGCAGGGCAGAAGTTGAGACACAGATGTAGAGAACAAACGTATGGACACCAAGGGGGGAAAACTGCGGTGGGGTGGAGATGGTGGTGTGCTGAATTGGGCGATTGGGATTGACATGTATAAAGTGATGTGTATAAAATTGATGACTGATTAAAAAAAAAAAAAAAGCTGAGAACATTAATCACCAGATGACTGTACTAGAAGAAATGTTAAAAAATATTATTCAGGCTGAAGGCAAATCATGTCATATAGAAACCTGGACATAAAGGAAAAAAATGAAGAACATCTAATAAAATAATAATAAAATAGAACATATCAAAAATAGAAAGGTATAGCTAAAGCACTCAATAGTTAAGAATTTAGAGCTTAAATTAGAAATGAAAGAAAAGATTTGAACTCAATTATGTAAGATTTTATAAATGCTGGAGAGGGTGTGGAGAAAAGGGCACCCTCTTGCACTGTTGGTGGGAATGTAAACTGATACAGCCACTATGGAGAACAGTATGGAGGTCCCTTAAAAAACTAAAAATAGAACTACCATACGACCCAGTAATCCCACTACTGGGCATATACCCTGAGAAAACCATAATTCAAAAAGAGTCATGTACCACAATGCTCATTGTAACTCTATTTACAATAGCCAGGACATGGAAGCAACCTAAGTGTCCATCGACAGATGAATGGATAAAGAAGATGTGGCACATGTATACAATGGAATATTACTCAGCCATAAAAAGGAACAAAACTGAGTTATTTGTAGTGAGGTGGATGGACCTAGAGACTGTCATACAGAGTGAAGTAAGTCAGAAAGAGAAAAACAAATGCCACATGCTAACACATATATATGGAATCTGAAAAAAAGAAAAAATGGTCATGAACAACCTAAGAGCAAGATGGGAATAAAGATGCAGACCTACTAGAGAATGGACTTGAGGATACAGGGAGGGGGAAGGGTAAGCTGGGACAAAGTGAGAGTGGCATGGACATATATACACTACCAAATGTAAAACCGATAGCTAATGGGAAGCAGCCGCATAGCACAGGGAGATCAGCTCGGTGCTTTGTGACCACCTAGAGGGGTGGGATAGGGAGGGTGGGAGGGAGATGCAAGAGGGAGGAGATATGGGGATATATGTATACGTATAGCTGATTTGCTTTGCTCTACAGCAGAAACTAACACACCATTGTAAAGAAACTATACTCCAATAAAGATGTTAAAAATAAAGAAAGAAAGAACAGCAAATTAAACCCAAAATAAGAAGACATAATAAAGATAAATGCATAAACCTATGAAATAGAAAATAAAGAGGGAAAATTAATGAAGCCAAAGCTAGTTCTTTGAAAGATTAATGAATTGACAAACTTCTGGCAAGACTAATCAAAAGAAGAAGAAAAAAAAATGTTATCAAAAGAAGTATTGAAAGAGAGTATTACATTACAGATAATACTACAGATATTTAAAAAATAATTTGGGAATATTATAGAAGACTTTGATAATAAATATGACAACTTAGGTGAAATGAACATATTTCTTGGAAAACACGAATGACCAAATCAGACACAAGAAAAAACAGAAAATCTGATTATCCTTTTATCTATTACAAAAGCCAAAATGGTATTTGCCTATGGTGGGGATTGGGGATGTGGGGAAGTTTGGGGATGAAAATTGACTAGAAGGTGGTCTAAAATAACTTTCTGGGAACAAAGGAAATTTGAGTTTTTAAAAAAATCTTGATTATTATGTCAAACATGATTGATCATAAATATAAGATCTGTGCATTTCACTGACTATAATATTACTGTAATTTGGGGAGAAGAAACCTCAAATTATTCTTCCAGTTGACATTTAGATCCATTACATCAAATTCCAAAAAGAAAAGCATCCCATTGGGATTGCTTTGAGTTGCTCTATCTTCTTAACTTAAGGAGAATTACCATGTTTATAATAATTGCACAATTTGAGGGCTCTCTATTCTCACTGCAAAGTTTTCCTACCCGTTTTGTATATATTGTTGCTGATTTGATGGGGTTCTTTTCTAATGTGTTATTGTTGCTCTAATGAAGTGCTACATATTTATTGTATAATCAGATACTACTGAATTATCAAGATTGCTATCAGTTTTTGTTTTTATGTTCTAGGCAAATGATCATTATCTATAAATAATAAAAAACTTATTTTCTTTCTGAAAATGCATTGTATTTTGATGATTGATTGGTTGATTGATTGTCTAATGGAAACTATCAGAAAATCCAGAACAATTATAAACTCTAGTGGGGAGAGAGGGCAGCTTTGCCCAATACTCTGCATAATCTCTCTGGTTACTGCAGGATCCTTGCCACCCTTCAGGTGCCCTGCTTTCAACTGTGGTTGATCCAAATCAATTTTTAAAAGTATTGTGTTTCTTTACTGCCCCTGTATTTTAGCTTTGTCTCTAAAACTTCCCTCGAATTAGGCAGTTCTGGTAGTGTCCTCCAGGGTATTCTCCATTTTAATCTTGGGAATACTGACTCATTTTTCTCCTAGTAAGGTGATAAGTCAACCTTCAACCATGGCCTCTAGTCTGGACCTGTCTGCTATTTTCCATCAGAAATTCCTGAGAGCTTCCAATATCCTCATGGACCTTTCTCAGTTTTCAGAGATGCTACATGTTTGCCCTCATTTTCATGCTTGGTTGGTAACTGCATTAGCAGTCCGAGAAAGAGGCAGTGAAAATCCTGTAATTACGCAGACACAGAACTCAGAAATCTTGGTATCTTTCATCTGGGGAGGCTTGCTCTTCCTCATTTGAAAAGAAGAAAATATAATAAAGCAATCAGGTTCACCAGCCAGTGGATGCATTCATTTGGCTATGTGTCTGTGGCTGACAAAGAGATTTAGCTGCAAATCAGGACCCGATAATTGACCATGTATTAAGAAAAGAATGCTATGGAGCAAATGGAATTGGGGAATTCAATGCAGAAACTCCTGCTAAAATATTCCTGGTGAAGGGGTTAACAGGGTTGCTTCTCCCCAGGGGCACATAGTACAGGTTGTCTATTCTGAGGTATTAGCAGAACACCCCTTTGAAAGGGGTGCCTTTCAAAGCCTTCCCATCAGGATCTTTGACGGAGGTCTAGGCTTTCAGCCCATAAATTTTAAACATCTTGAGATATGGATTACTTTTTCCTCTGAGGTACACTAGGCATTTATGGCACCGTTTTAGTCATTTTAAATCAAATAGCCTTATTCGATCCCTTAGGCTTTATGTTTGTTTTCACTATTGTTTTTACTAAAATATAACATACATTCAGGAAAGAGCCCAAATCACAAATACAGCTTAATGAACTTTCACACACACTTACATAACCAGCCTCCAGAACAAGATATTTAATACTACCAATATTACGCTAGAAATGCCCTCATGCCTTCTCCTAGGTACTATTCTCCACCTTGACTTCTAATATTGTAGATTAGTTTCATCTGTTTTTTAATTTTATGTCAATACAGTAGTTCTCCCTTATTTGTGGGAGATGCGTTGTTACAAGATAATGCTTGAAACCTCAGACTGACCAAACTCTATGTATATTGTTTCTTCCTATACATTTATACCTATGATAAAGTTTAACTTATAAATTAGGCACAGTAAGAGATTAACAACAATAACTAATAATAAAATAGAACAATTATAACAGTTTATTGTGATAAAAGTCATATGAATGTGGTCTCTCTCTCTCAAAATATCTTGTACAAAATAATGTCTTTTCCATCTTAACTAAGTACTTATCATGCACTGTAGTCATAACTTTTACAGTCTGACATGTGACAGCAAAACTAGCATGAATTTCTTTTTCCTTTTTCACAATTTCATGGACGGAGGATTCATCCATACTGTAGATCTCAGCAACTTCAGCATATGAGTTTTTTCTTTCTTTAGGCTGAAGTCTTTCACCTTTTCACTTAAAGAAAGCACTTTACAGCTTCTCTTTGGCATATCCAAATTGCCATATACAATGGAATATTATTGCACTTTGGAGCACTATTCTTGCACTTTGGACCCATTATTAAATAAAATAAAGGTTGCTTGAACACAGGTGCTACAATACCCCAATAGTCAATATATGTAATATATATAGTCAGTACCCCAATAGTCAATATGATAACCAAGACGGCTACTAAGTGACTAACAGGCAGGAAGGATATGCTGAACAAAGGGATGATTCATGTCCCAAGTGTGACGGAGTGGGATGGACTGAAATTTCATCATGCTACTCAGAACAGTGCACACTTTAAAACTTATGAATTATTTATTTTTGGAATTTTCCATTTAATATTTTTGGGACCATGGTTGATGGTTGATGGGTAACTGAAACCACGGAAAGCGAAAGCACAGATAAGGGGGCACTACGACAGAAGCCTACAGCATATATTCCTCTGAGTCCAGAGTTGTTTGTGTGGCAATAGCGTCTTCTCATTACTTTATAGTATAATATATATATAATTTATATATTTATTCATTCTACTATTGATAGACAATTGAGTCATTTCCCAGTTTTCAGCTCTAACAAATAATGCTCCTATGAACACTCTTGTACATGTACTTTAATAATCATAGGTAAGCATTTCTGATGAGTATATAATTGTTTGGGTCAGAGAATACATGCATATTAACCTTTAGTATATGCTGTTAAACAGTTTTCTAAAGTGGTTTTACCATTTTCTTCTCCCACCAGCTGTGCATGAGATTTCTAGCTGCTCTATATACTCACCAATACTTGATGTTGTCAGTCATTTTCATTTTAGTCCTTCTAGTGGATATTACACTGTGGTCATAATTTCTATAACCTTAATGACTCATAAATGTACACATTTTTTCATGCCTTTTTGGCTTCTTAGGTATCCTCTTTCTTAAGTATTTGTTCAAGTGTTTGCCCATTTTTTCAACTAATGTATCTCTTTTATAAATTTATAGGAGTTCTTTATATATTCTGAATAGGAGTATTTTGTTAAAGGTATGTATTGAAAATATTTTCTTCCATTCTGTGGCTGCACTTTCCCTCTCTTAATGATGTCTTTTGATGTGCATACATTCATAATTTTAATATACATAATGTAATTAATGGAGAAATATTGAAAGCTTTCCCCTGGAATTGGAAACATGACAAAGATGCCTACTATCACCATTTCTATTAAACACTGAAATGAAGTTTGTAACCAGTCCAATAAGGTAAAAAGGAGGAGGAGGAAATGGAAAGAGGAGAAAAGGGAGAGCAAGAGGGATGGGGAGGAGGAGAGGGGAAAAAAAAGTTGAAAGAATTATAAGGATTGGAAAGAAAATATTAAAGTTGTTATAATTCATAGACAAAAATAATATGTTAGAAGGTCCAAAAGAACCTGCAAGCTATGAGACAATGGGGTGAATTTAACCAGATCACCAGAATGCAAGGTTAATATTTAAAAAGTCAATTGTTTTCTCTATATCAAGCAATAAGCAAATATAAAATGAAATTTTAAGACAATACTATTTATAAGAGCATGAAATACATCAAATAACTAGAAATAAATCTAACAAAAGATATGTAAGGCTGCTAATACTGAAAACTACAAAATATTATGGAAAGAATTTAAAGTCCTAAATAAATGGAGGAATATACCATATTCATATATTTAAAGACATACTGTAGAGAGGTCAGTTATCACCAAACTGATTGCATTTATTCTATAGATTAAATTCCAAACACACCCAGTGGAAATTGATTTACGAATTCTTTAACTTTTATATTAAAATGCAAAGGGCCAAAAATAACCAAGGCAATGTTAAAGAAGAACAAAGTTGGAGGTCTTTAAATTCAACTTTTTTCGTAGGGCAGAATTATTTCACTATCATATTTATTTTATCAGTGTATTCTACTTAGCTGAGATAAACTGATGCTTGGCCTAAAGCCCTCCAGTGGTTTGAACTCAGCGGTCCTGCACTATGTTGCTATAGATCTCTGAAGAACTGTGTAGCAGAGTAGTTAATACCATAGTTACAATAGGGGACCCAACCCTTCAGGAAACCTGATTCACCCTGAGCTTTTTCTTGGACACAAATACATTACCTGCTTTTAGTGAGTTTTCCTTTTGCTTTTTTATTTTCTCTTATAATCTCTAATTTTCTTGCCTTTACTTCAGCCTTTCATCTTAATCTTTTAACTTTCACTTTAATATTTGTAATCTCACTGTTGCTACCCCTTTTTTCTTCATTTTGAAGCCCAGCTATTTTGTCCCATGATTATTTTCAACCCAAGTCGGGGAATGAGAAATTTGTTTCCCTGTGGGCTATTCCTTCAGTTATTAGTTCCCACAAACTTATTTGTGAACGGAGCCATGTGGAGCTGAATGGTAAACAGTTTGAGATGTCATATTCATTGAGGTGTAAAAATTGAGCAGTTTATTTTTTTAATATCTGCAGCCTACAGTTCTCTATCTAACCCCCTCCCTGCTGGGTAATGAGAATTCTAATTATTCCTATATTTCTCTGGTTAATATTTAATCAATCAATTAAAAATACTAGCTACATCATATGAACTGTTTGATGTTCCAATTCCTTTCCTTATTTCCCTTATTTTACAGATGAGGAAGCTTGGGCTAAGAAACTTGCCCAAGATCACACAGGTAGTAACTGACATGGTTTGAACCCCAGCAGTCTGGCTTTAGAGCCAATAACCCTAATATAAAGCTCATTGAGAGAAAAATTACTTCTGCAAGATAGCTCTGAACAGACTCAGTACATCCATTCTTCATCAAGGGCTCTTATCCAACATACGCAGATAGGCCTCAGTACCTCATAAAACTCCCAAATCTGAAGGCAAATTTTGGGTATATACAGTCATTCTTGATATCTGCAGTAGTTATGTTTTATGATGTCACCTCAAAACACAGAATTAGTGAATACTCAATCATTGCTTCTAGGGGAAATAAAGGGTTGCTTTTCTTGGGAAAATACAGACTTCTGCAAACTTGTGGTCACAATATTTTTTTTCAACCGATTAATACATAACCTTGTTTTATGTGTGTTTCTGTTTAAAGACATCTCATTTAATATATACTGTTAATTCACTAACATTGAACTAACGGCCAACATCACTCTGACTCACACTTGAGTAAAGCGAATAAAGAGTACCTGACACACATTTTTTCCATGAGGCACATCACAGTGTCCTTGTGCTTAGGGGGCATTTTAACCAGTGAAATAACAAGAAAAAGCGCAAAAATCTGAAAAACATGGCACTAAATATATTGTAAAAATGACACTTGTTTACAGTCTGAGAGATGAAACAAGAAGGCAGAGCACTGCCTGGTTCCACCGCAACTGGAGTACTGACTTTGGCGTTACAAATACATTTTAGCAAGGAAGCAAATTCGCACATTCAGAATTTGTGACTAATGATGATCTGTATATTACTTTCTAGGAAGAAGATGCTTAGTTATCACCAGATCCTCAAAAAAGTCTATGATCTCTCACCCCCTAAGAACCAAGACCCAGAATGACATAAAGTTCATCTCTGCTCAAGACCAGCAAATTGAGAATGTCAAAGCTGAACACTATTATATTTGTCCATTGTTTAACTGTTTCTGCTGTATTTTGAGGGACATCAATAATTTATACTGAGGACTGAGGAACCACCTAGATAAATATACTCTGAAACTCATTTAAGAAAATAAGAAACTCCAAATAACCTAGTGACCAAAAGACCTAGTATTTTAATATTATAATTAAACTTTGATCAACAGAACATCTGCATTCATTGTAACAATCATGATGAAAGAAGATGGTATTACCGATGTTGTACAGATTTATCTTTGAAAGTAAACATAGAGGAGATTTTCCTCTGATGTCAGAACAGTGATGTGTTTTTTATCTGAAGCACCTGGCTTGTTTTCATCTCAGGAGCACTACACATTTTGCTGTGATTTTCTTTCGCTGTTTAATGTTCACTGCTGAAAGTTTAGCCAAATTTATGGTCCAACATCAGCATATGTACATATGTATATTACCCTTTTAATTTTGTCTTTCCAGACATTTTACTTATGTTCTAATTTTCTCACCTTCTTTCCATTTTTTGTATTTTATTTTAATGCACCTTAAATCATACCTTAAATAAGAATGAGTATACGTAATAATAAATTTTGCATTTGTAATATTTCATTTACAATCTTTTTGAAATTCAAATGAGGAAATGAAAAGTATCAGTATAAATGTGGATGCTGATAACTTCTCACCAAATACAAGGACTAGAGTTACTTTCCTCCAGGAGTCCTTTCAATACCCTATTACATTTCCTCTCCAAGTGTGGTCCCTGGATCAGTAACATTAGTAGAAATCATGCTCCACACTGCTTTATTGGAAAGTAAGTGTCACATGCATTTCACTCATGCTCTCTTTTGCCCTAAAGACAAGTTTATAACTTAACAGTGCTCAATTTTGACTGCATTATAAACATCCAGAAAGACTTTTAAAATCATGATGCACAGGCTATACTCCAGAACAATTACATGAGAAGCTGGGATCCAGTTATCAATATTTTTTAACTCTCTCCAAGTGTTCTGATAGGCAGTCAAAGTTGGCAACCACTACTCTAACTCTAAAGACATGTTCACCGGTCCCATCATGAAATTAGTGATTATTCCTGGCATCTTGGAATACTTCAGGCAAAATATCCCTCCAAGAAATCCAAACCACTAGGTTGCTATAGTGTCATTTTGGGAATTAGTAAACTGGATTCCTATCTTGCTCTGTACACCAAAATAAATATAAGTCCAAGATTTAAATGTTTAAAATGTTGGTCTATAAAAGTACTAGAAGTATATATGGATGAAATTTTGCAAAATCATGACATAAAAAAGACCTTACAATTACTGTGACATAAGGCCAGAAGCAAAAGCAGAAGGATGGATACATTTCACTGCATAAAAATGAACACAGGATGACACCTTTAAATTCAAGCCGGTGGATTATTTCCTATGCTACCTTTGACTTCATTGCAATGTTAATCTAAGCATCAGAACTGAACACAAGGTCTTCACTAACACAAAGTGGGAAGATAACCTCATGGTAGGCAAAGAGAATTGTGTCAATTTCTCAGCCTTTCTGTGGCCCAGTTTCAAGGCAGAAAAATATAGAACAGTGCTGAGCCAGTTTTTGTCTATCCAAAAGGAAATTAAAATTCTCTCAAGGGTAGGAGAAGAAGGTTTGGAATCTAAGAGCAGAGAAGACGGGTACCTTGCTTCCTGTCTGGAACACTGAGGAAAAGGGGTCTTCACAGGAGTCTCCATTGGCATCACCACAAGAGAATGAGAACAATTGGAATGCCTGAATGAAGGAGCTGAGGCAATCCCGCTGACTTTCTGTAGCCCCCGAGAGTAATAAGAGAGAGGATGAAATTACCCTGAAAAATATACAGCTATGATATAAATTTCAGGAGCCATCTTGGGCATCTGAGGAGGTCTCAAAGTAGTAACAAGAGGAAACACCAGCAGATGGCAGCATGGACTACTGTACTATTGGGGACCTCAGCCATTTTAGTGAGGCCAACATCAGTGGGTGTTAATAGTCACATCAGCAGCAGCAAACACGAACAAAACCCAGCTGAAGGACCAATCACACTCCCCCAACACCATAATCCTCTAAAAGGTCCCCAGAACTTACATGACTCCAGGGAGATGCAGAGGTAAGGGAATGAGGGAATCCTGAATTGCCATAGTTTAAACTTGAAATGATTGGCGTTACACTGAAGTGAATTAAAATCACCTGTTATCAGGTGGAACGGGAGGTGGGGTTGAAAGAGTGCTGAAAATAGAAATGAAATTGAGGTATTCAATAATGAAGGAAAATATTATTATTTTTAATTTTTTTGCACACATGAGTATAGCTTAAGAAAATGATACATTAAAAATTTCTGGCAAAAAATTATAAAGAAAGTCAAAAGATAAATTGTCAAGTGAGAGCAAAATATATAAGCAACACATTTGCCAAACAAAAGGCTAATTTCCTTCAAATATAAAAGAACTCTTAGCACCAAGAAAAAGATTATTTTTTATTAGACAAAGAGAACTCTACAATAAGAACTGTACAATTCCTTCACCTGGAATGTGTCCTCATTATTAGAATTCTACAATGGGCTAAAGAGGAAAAATAAAGCTGTCAAATATTCAACCTTATATAAAGAAAAACTTTTACATTCATTATTGAAAAACTGGCTTACCGGAAGATCTAAATCTACAGTATATTGGTTAAAACCTAGATAGTAAATCATTCCTCCTTTTACCATATCATGGCACCACAGAATCCACATATCGGCTGTCCTTTCTCATTCCACAGGTCGCCAGGAATTCCGCATAAAGATCACTCCCTGGTTTCAGGTTTTTCCTCTCTAGTAAGGCTGACTACAAAGCCAGACCCATTCTATGTAGCTTTCCTTCTTTTTTTTTCTCCCCATGAATAATCAGTATTGGCCAATTCAATTTTAATTTTTAGGGATTACCTTTGAATTACTTTTGGGAAGCAGATAAAACTAACATGGAGAGAACACAGCTCTCCAAGCCACTATGCTGTACTCCAGGTTTTAGGGCATAATTTCTAAATGGCATCACAGAAATCTAGGTATTTTCAACTTAATTGTGTAGTGGTTTTCTCATGTATAGTAAATTTATAAATTATAGAGAGGTAGAAGGAGGAAAAAGTATCATTTATAGTTCTCCCATCTGATATCACCATGGTCAACATCTTGCTGCATTTCCTCCAGTCTATAGCAGCTCATTAAAAAAATGTTTCTCATTTTTATATTTTATTTTTTTATATCACAGCAAAGGTCTTCCCTAAGAACTTTAAACTTTCCTTAAGCATCTTTTATAATGATACAGAGTGGATAATCTACTTCAATATTTTTCACTGTTATGACATGTTATTTCTACTTCTGACTGATTGTAAGTATTGCGGAAATTGGTTTTTTTTTTTTTTTTAAAGGGAAGGGGAAACTCAGTATTTTTCTTTGAGTTTTTCCACATAGTTTTGTTCATACAGTGGGTAAATTTGTATCCTTTTTTTTTTTTTTTTTTTTTAAAGACTTTATTGATTGATTGATTGCTATGTTGGGTCTTCGTTTCTGTGCTAGGGCTTTCTCTAGTTGCGGCAAGCGGGGGCCACTCTTCATCGTGGTGCGCGGGCCTCTTACTATCGTGGCCTCTCTTGTTGCGGAGCACAGGCTCCAGACGCGCAGCCTCAGTAGTTGTGGCTCACGGGCCTAGCTGCTCTGCGGCATGTGGGATCTTCCCAGACCAGGGCTCAAACCTGTGTCCCCTGCATTAGCAGGCAGATTCTCAACCACTGCGCCACCAGGGAAGCCCCAGAAATTGGTAATTTTTGCACACAGATTTGGGCATTTTTTTTCCTGTAACTAAAAACCAGTCTTCAGGAGCATAACACAACAGAGGAATTATTAGATTAGCACATGTATATTTTTAAAGCTCTTCATTTATTTTGCAAAACTCTCTCTTCAAGTGTTCAACTTAGCTGCCACTGGAAATGCACAAAAGTGTTGGCAGTTCAATGTCACTGTCAACCACACTGGGTGTTTCTTTTTTTTTTAATGTTTCTAATTTGGTAAATTAAATGCTATCCTGTTACTATTTTATTTTAATTGATATGTTTTTCTTGAATTTGCTAGTCGTTGTTGTGAAATATTTGCTACCTCCTTTCCTCCAACCCTGACTCTATGCCTAGTCAAATTCATTCAGTTTACTATTTACTGGGCAAGTATTGTATATCAGGCACTGTGGTGAGTAATGAGAACACATCAATGAAACTAATTTGCAGTTCCCTCAGCATGTAATGCTTTTATTTGTTCTGGGCCTTTGCACATGCTATTGTTGCTACCTGGGATGTTCCTTCTTCTCTGGGTAACTCCTGATTGCCTGTTGGGCTTCTGCTCAGATGTTACTACTATTAGACACTCAGTTCTCTATGGAACCTGTCTTTTCTGTGCCATAGGCATTATCACTTTGAGTTACAATTTCATGTTTACTTCTCTGGCTCCTCCATACATTGGAAGCTCCTTGACAACAGACACTGTTCTATAATCACATTTGCATGTATACTATCGAAACATGTTTGGTACATAGTAACCACCTAATAAATATGTATATGCTTTGATGTTGAATGAATTACTACTACTATTGCAATTTATTCATTTTAACTATTAGGGTGTGGGGGGTTATGATAGTTTTTGGTTCATTTTCCCTTCTACTTTATTTTTTGGGAAATATTAATTTTATTTATATGGGTAGAATCTGTCACTATATCCCTTTTTGATTTGTTTGACATATTTTAACTTTAAATTCAACAGATGTTTCTATTAAAAATTTCGAATAGCACAGAACGATCCGAAGTACAGACATTCTCTCACACTCTCCCATGGACCATTTGTAAGTTTGTTGTGTATTTTTCCAAATATTTTCTGTGAATATACACAAAAATGTCATATGCATTCCTTGTTTCTTTTAAATAAGAAAGATAGTACTATGAATATAGTGTTCTAAAACTTGCTTTTTTGTTCCTTAATCTTGGTTATGTATATTTAGGAATGGTGTGCATATTTGTACACATTAATTAAAAAGTAATGTATTTGTATGCATTATCTGTATGCATTATTTAAAATATTTAAAGTAACAGATTTATATGGTTTATTTATTTATTTATTTACCTATTTATTTAACTTCACAAGGCATTTTATTTTATTTTTACACACCCCCCCCCTTTTTAACATCTTTACTGGAGTATAATTGCTTTACATTGTTGTGTTAGCTGCTGCCGTATAACAAAGTGAACCTGCTATACTTATACATATATCCCCATATCCCCTCCCTCTTGCATCTCCCTCCCTCCATCCCTCCCTATCCCACCCCTCTAGGTGGTCACAAAGCACCGAGCTGATCTCCCTGTGCTATGTGGCTGCTTCCCACTAGCTATCTATTTTACATTTGGTAGTGTATATATGTCAATGCCACTCTCTCACTTCGTCCCAGCTTACCCTTCCCCCTCCCCGTGTCCTCAAGTCCATTCTCTACGTCTGCATCTTTAATCCTGTCCTGCCCCTAGGTTCTTCAGAACCTTTTTTTTTTTAGGTTCCATATACATGTGATAGCATACGGTATTAGGTTTTCTCTTTCTGACTTACTTCACCCTGTATGACAGACTCTAGGTCCATCCACCTCACTACAAATAACTCAATTTCGTTTCTTTTTATGGCTGAGTAATATTCCATTGTATATATGTGCCACATCTTCTTTATCCATTAAATAATTCAATTTTGTTTCTTTTTATGGCTGAGTAAAATTCCATTGTATATATGTGCCACATCTTCTTTATCCATTCATTGGTCAATGGACACTTAGGTTGCTTCCAGGTCCTGGCTACTGTAAATAGAGCTGCAATGAACATTGTGCTACATGACTCTTTTTGAATTACGGTATTCTCAGGGTATGTGCCCAGTAGTGGGATTGATGGGTCATATGGTAGTTCTATTTTTAGTTTTTTAAGGCACCTCCATACTGTTCTCCATAGTGGCTGTATCAATTTACATTCCCACCAACAGTGTAAGAGGGTTCCCTTTATTCCACACCCTCTCCAGCATTTATTGTTTGTAGATTTTTTGATGACGGCCATTCTGACCTGTGTGAGGTGATACCTCATTGTAGTTTTGATTAGCATTTCTCTAATATTAGTGATGTTGAGCCTCCTTTCATGTGTTTGTTGGCAATCTGTATATCTTCTTTGGAGAAATGTCTATTTAGGTCTTCTGCCCATTTTTGGATTGGGTTGTTTGTTTTACTGAAATTGAGCTGCATGAGCTGCTTGTATATTTTGGAGATTAATCCTCTGTCAGTTGCTTCGTTTGCAAATATTTTCTCCCATTCTGAGGGTTGGATTTTTGTCTTGTTTATGTTTTCCTTTGCTGTGCAAAAGCTTTTAAGTTTCATTAGGTCCCATTTGTTTATTTGCGTTTTCATTTCCATTTCTATAGGAGGTGGGTCAAAAAGGATCTTGAGGTGATTTATGTCATAGAGTCTTCTGCTTATATTTTCCTCTCAGAGTTTTATAGTGTCTGGCCTTAAATTTAGGTCTTTAATCCATTCTGAGTTTATTTTTGTGTATGGTGTTAGGGAGTGTTCTAATCTCATTCTTTTACATGTAGCTCTGTCCAGTTTTCCCAGCACGAATTATTGAAGAGGCTATCTTTTCTCCATTGTATATTCTTGCTTCCTTTATCAAAAATAAGGTGACCATATGTGCATGGGTTTATCTCCGGGCTTTCTATCCTGTTCCATTGATCTGTACTTCTGTTTTTGTGCCAGTACCATACTGTCTTGATTAATGTAGCTTTGTACTACAGTCTGAAGTCAGGGAGCCTGATTCCTCCAGCTCTGTTTTTCTTTCTCAGGATTGCTCTGGCTATTCGGGGTCTTTTGTGTTTCATACAAATTGCCCAGTTTTTTGTTCTAGTTCTGTGAAAAATGCCATTGGTAGCTTGATAGGGATTGCACTGAATCTGTAGACTGCTTGGGTAGTAGAATCATTTTCACAATGTTGATTCTTCCAAACCAAGAGCATGGTATATCTCTCCATCTGTTTGTATCATCTTTACTTTGTTTCATCAGTATCTTATAGTTTTCTGCATACAGGTCTTTTGTCTCCTTAGATAGGTTTATTCCTAAGTATTTTATTCTTTTGTTGCAATGGTAAATGGGAGTGTTTCCTTAATTTCTCTTTCAGATTTTGCATCATTAGTGTATAGGAATGCAAGAGATTTCTGTGCATTAATTTTGTATCCTGCTACTTTACCAAATTCATTGATTAGCTGTAATAGTTTTCTGGTAGCCTCTTTAGGATTCTCTATGTATAGTATCATGTCATCTGCAAACAGTGACAGTTTTACTTCTTCTTTTCCGATGTGGATTCCTTTTATTTCTTTTTCTTCTCTGATTGCTGTGGCTAAAACTTCCAAAAATATGTTGAATAATATTGGTGAGAGTGGGCAACCTTGTCTTGGTCCTGATCTTAGTGGAAATGGTTTCAGTTTTTCACCATTGAGAACGATGTTGGCAGTGGGTTTGTCATACAAAGCCTTTATTATGTTGAGGTAAGTTCCCTCTATGCCTACATTCTGGAGAGTTTTTATCAAAAATGGGTGTTGAATTTTGTCAAAAGCTTTTTCTGCATCTATTGAGATTATCATATGGTTTTTATTCTTCAGTTTGTTAATATGGTGTATGACATTGATTGATTTGCATATATTGAAGATTCCTTGCATTCCTGGGATAAACTCCACTTGATCATGGTATATGATCCTTTTAATGCGCTGCTGGATTCTGTTTGTTAGTATTTTGTTCAGGATTTTTGCATCTATGTTCATCAGTGATATTTGTCTGTAGTTTTCTTCTTTTGTGACATCTTTGTCTGGTTTTGGTATCAGGGTGATGGTGGCCCCGTAGAATGAGTTTGGGAGTGTTGCTCCTTCTGCTATATTTTGGAAGAGTTTGAGAAGGGTAGGTGTTAGCTCATCTCTAAATGTTTAATAGAAGTCATCTTTGAATCCATCTGGTCCTGGGCTTTTATTTGTTGAAAGATTTTTAATCACAGTTTCAATTTCAATGCTTGTGATTGGTCTATTTATATTTTATATTTCTTCCTGGTTCAGTCTCAGAAGGTTGTGCTTTTCTAAGAATTTGTCCATTTCTTCCAGGTTGTCCATTTTAATGGCATATAGTTGCTTGTAGTAATCGCTCATGATCCTTTGTATTTCTGTAGTGTCAGTTGTTACTTCTCCTTTTTCATTTCTGATTGTGTTGATTTCACTCTCCCCTTTTTTCCTTGATGAGTCTGGCTAATGGTTTATCAACTTTATTTATCATCTCAAGGAACCAGCTTTTACTTTTATTAATCTTTGCTATCATTTCCTTCATTTCTTTTTCATTTATTTCTGACCTGATCTTTATGATTTCTTTCCTTCTGACAACTCTGGGGTTTTTTTGTTCTTCTTTGTCTAATTGCTTTAGGTTTAAGTTTAGGTTGTTTGTTTGAGATGCTTCTTGTTTCTTGAGGTAGACTTGTATTGCTATAAACTTCCCTCTTAGAACTGCTTTTGCTGCGTATCACTGGTTTTGGGCTGTCGTGTTTTCATTGTGATTTGTTTCTAGGTATTTTTTGATTTCCTCTTTGATTTCTTCAGTGATCTGTTGGTTATTTAGTAGCATATTCCTTAGCCTCCATGTGTTTGTATTTTTTACAGTTTTTTTCCATTATTGATATCTAGTCTCATAGCATTGTGGTCAGAAAAGATACTTGATACAATTTCAATTTTCTTGAATTTACCAAGGCTCGATTTCTGACCCAAGGTATGATCTATCCTGGAGAATGTCCCATGAGCACTTGAGAAGAAAGTGTATTCTCTTATTTTTTGACGGAATGTCCTATAAATATTAATTAAGTCCATCTTGTTTAATGTATCATTTAAAGCTTGTGTCTCCTTATTTATTTTCATTTTGGTTGATCTGTCCATTGGTGAAAGTGGGGTGTTAAAGTCCCCTACTCTGACTGTGCTACTCTCGATTTCCCCTTTTATGGCTGTTAGCATTTGCCTTATGTATTGAGGTGCTCCTATTTTGGGTGCATAAATATTTACAATTGCTATATTTTCTTCTTGGATTGATCCCTTGATCATTATGTAGTGTCCTTCTTTATCTCTTGCAATAGTTTTTATTTTCAAGTCTATTTTTTCTGATATGAGAATTGCTACTCTAGCTTTCTTTTGATTTCTATTTGCATGGAATATCTTTTTCCATCCCCTCCCTTTTGGTCTGTATGTGTCCCTAGGTCTGAAGTGGGTCTCTTGTAGACAGCATATATACGGGTCTTGTTTTTGTATCCATTCAGCCAGTCTATGTCTTTTGTTTGGAGCATTTAATCCATTTACATTTAAGGTAATTATCGATATGTATGTTCCTATTACCATTTTCTTAATTGTTTTGGGTTTGTTATTGTAGGTCTTTTCCTTCTCTTGTGTTTCCTGCCTGGAGAAGTTCCTTTAGCATTTGTTGTAAAGCTGGTTTGGTGGTGCTGTATTCGCTTAGCTTTTGCTTGTCTGTAAAGGTTTTAATTTCTCCATCGAATGTGAATGAGATCCTTGCTGGGTAGAGTAATCTTCGTTGTAGGTTTTTCCCTTTCATCACTTTAAATATGTCCTGCCACTCCCTTCTGGCGTGCAGAGTTTCTGCTGAAAGATCAGCTGTTAACCTTATGGGGATACCCTTATATGTTATTTGTTGTTTTTCCCTTGCTGCTATTAATATTTTTTCTTTGTATTTAATTTTTGATAGTTTGATTAATATGTGTCTTGGTGTGTTTCTCTTCGGATTTATCCTGTATGGGACTCTCTGTGCTTCCTGGACTTGATTGACTATTTCCTTTCCCACATTAGGGAAGTTTTCAACTATAACCTCTTTAAATATTTTCTCAGTCCCTTTCTTTTTCTCTTCTTCTTCTGGAACCCCTATAATTCGAATGTTGGTGTGTTTAATGTTGTCCCAGAGGTCTCTAAGACTGTCCTGAATTCTTTTCATTCTTTTTTCTTTATTCTGCTCTGCAGTAGTTATTTCCACTATTTTATCTTCCAGGTCACTTACCCGTACTTCTGCCTCTGTTATTCTGCTATTGATTCCTTCAAGAGAATTTTTAATTTCATTTATTGTGTTGTTCATCATTGTTTGTTTGCTCTTTAGTTCTTCTAGGCCTTTGTTAAACGTTTCTTGTATTTTCTCCATTCCATTTCCAAGATTTGGATCATCTTTACTATCATTACATTGAATTCTTTTTCAGGTAGACTGCCTATTTCCTCTTTATTTGTTTGGTCTGGTGGGTTTTTACCTTGCTCTTTCATCTGCTGTGTATTTCTCTGTCTTCTCATTTTGCTTAACTTTCTGTGTTTGGGGTCTCCTTTTCACAGGCTGCAGGTTCGTAGTTCCCGTTGTTTTTGGTGTCTGGCCCCAGTGGGTAAGGTTGCTTCAGTGGGTTGTCTAGGCTTCCTGGTGGAGGGGACTGGTGCTTGTGTTCTGGTGGATGAGGCTGGATCTTGTCTTTCTGGTGAGCAGGACCACATCCAGTGGTGTGTTTTGGGGTGTCTGTGACCTTATTATGATTTTAGGCAGCCTCTCTGCTAATGGGTGGTGTTGTGTTCCTGCCTTGCTAGTTGTTTGGCATGGGGTGTCCAGCACTGGAGCTTGCTGGCCATTGAGTGGAGCTGTGTCTTAGCACTGAGACGGAGTTCTCTGGGAGAGCTCTCGCCGATTGATATTACACGGGGCTAGGATGTCTCTGGTAGTCCAATGTCCTGAACTTGGCTCTCTCACCTCAGAGCCTCGGGCCTGACACCCACTTGGCACCAAGGCCCTGTCAGCCACATGGCATATTTTAGAGCAATGGGTTCTCACAGTGTCATCCTGGTACCAGCAGCATCAGCATCACTAGAGAATGGGTCAGAAATGCCTGTATGCATTATTTAAAATACTTAAGATTGTTATAATGGATTTACCATAATTTATGTTTCTGGTTGTCCATCATGCATTTAACAGGTTTGTATTTTTTTCTCATTAATGTATATATTACTGAAAAAAGTATTACCCTTTTCCTTACCTACATTAATTTAATTATTTTCATTGCTTATTTTATTTTTACCTTAGTTTAATTTTATCATATAACCATAACCCTCTGTCATGAATTTAATATATTTCTATTTTTGCCTAGCATCCCATCCACCCTCAGCATATTCAAAGACTTTGCTCCTGTAATTATCCTTTTTCTCCTTTGTACCATTAATTTTTCCTTCTCTACTGGATCATTCACATCAGTGCAGAAAACATGCTGTAATAATTCCTTTCTTGAAAAAAAAAGTAAGATAAAAATCTCTCCACCACCCATTTGTTGCTCCTTTTTATTGCAAACTACTCAAAATAGTTGTCTATACTCATTTTCCACATTTTCATCTTCCATTCTCTCTTGAACCCACACGGTAAGACACTCATTCATACTGCACTAAATCTACTCTGGTCAAAGCCACCCATCACCTCTAGATTATCAAATCTAATTCTCTGTATTCATTTACTTGAGAGTCAATCAATCACCCTTTTTAAAAAATTTTTCTTTACTCAACTTCTAGGTCATCACACTCTTCTGGCTTTCTTTGTACCTTACTCTCTGCTCCTTCTCAATCTTTTGCTGGATCCACTTTCTCATGCCACATAAATTGTGGATCACTCTTCCATTTTATTTACACTCAATGCCTAGATAATATTGTCTATTGTAAATGTAGTCTATAAACTGGTGAGTTGTCCTCTGTTCTCCAGAATTTATATACTACAACCGGAATGTCTTCCTTACATGTCTAGTAGGCATCACAAGTTAAGATACCCAACAAAGAGCTACTGATACCTCCCTAGCCATCCCCAACTACCTCCGACTTGCTCTTTCTCTAGTCTGTCCTCTCTTGCAAATAGCACCGTCATTGGCTCAGGAAAAACCTTGGTGTTGTCCTTGAATACTTTTCTCTCACAGTACACATCCAATCCACCAGTAAATTCACCTGGCCCTGCTTTCAAAATTCAGAATCTGACCATTTAGCATGATATTCACCACTCTCAATTATCCAAGCCACCAGCATTTGTCTTCAGGACTTTCACCATAGCCTCCTGATTTTCCTCTTTCACTCCAGCCCACTACCATCTCCCCCCATTCCATGCCCTATGGTTTATCATCCATACAATAGCTAGAGTAATCATTTTCAAATGTGCTGCTTACTCTCTTTCTCCAATGGCTTTTTATCATAGTTAGAATAACACCCAAATCCCAGAGTATGGCATACAATACTCTACATGATCTGACCCCTGAAAAATTACCAGTTTCATTTTCAACTCGCTCTCTTTCTCTTTGTGGCAGCACACTGGTCTTCTTGTTGCTCCTATATCATCACCTGCATATTCCCAATTCCAGGTCTCATCTCTTGCTATTCTCTCTACCAAGAATGGCCTTCTCTCAGATATCTTGATGGCTTGCTCCTTTGCTGTATTCAGATCTCTGTGCAAATGTCCCCTTCCCTTAGAAAATGTCACTACTCCCTACCCCTATATCTGACATAGAATCTCCATTAGCTTCTATTGTCTTCTCCTGCTTTATTTTTCTTCTTGATACTTACAACTACATGGTATTATACTTCAGATGTATTTGCTTGTTTATTTTCTTTCTCCTCCACTGATCGTAAGAGAGAAGTTTTTTTCTACTTTGTTTAATCCTTTAGCCAAGTGCCAAGAACACAGCCTAAGATGTAATAGGTACTCAATAAATAGCTCTCTAGTCTAACTGGAATTTATTTTAGTATATGGTGTAATACAAGAACTTGAACATTATTATTCTAATATAGCTAATTAACTTTATAAAATCTGTTTATTGTATGCTGCTTCCCTTTATAGTGATTTATTACACATCCTATATCACATATTATTTTATAGGTTATATTTGGGGGTTCTCTAATATATTTCATTGGTTCCTCTGCCAGTAGAACTTTTAAAAATAGTTCTATGATACACTTTGATATTTTATAGGAATAATCCTTCCCTGTTACTCTGATTTATAGAAAGTTCTCCATTATAATAACTTTTTTTTCTTTCAAAATACCTTTAGAAGTACTTTGTCACATGGAAAACTATCACTGGAATTTTTATCAAAACTATAATTGATTTGGGAATGATTGATACTTTAAAACACTTATTCTTCCTAGTATGATAAGCATCTCTTTATTAAAAACCATTTAGGGAGACTGTTATAGTTTTCTTCATGTAAATGTTGCATATTTTCTAATATTAAGGTTATTCTTTTGTCATTTATCTTTTTACTGGGATTGAAAATGAGATTTCCGGGCTTCCCTGGTGGCGCAGTGGTTGAGAATCTGCCTGCTGGTGCGGGGGACACGGGTTCGAGCCCTGGTCTGGGAGGATCCCACATGCCGCGGAGCAACTAGGCCCGTGAGCCACAACTCCTGAGCCTGTGCGTCTGGAGCCTGTGCTCCACAACAAGAGAGGCCGCGATGGTGGGAGGCCCGCGCACCGTGATGAAGAGTGGCCCCCGCTTGCCACAACTAGAGAAAGCCTTCGCGCAGAAACGAAGACCCAACACAGCCAAAAATAAATTAATTAAAAAAAAAAAAAAAGAAAAAAAGAAAATGAGATTTCCAAATTATACATTTTCACGTATTGTTGTTTTAATTAATTAATTAATTTGTATTGTTGAAATGTAAAAAGGCTATTGATTTTTACATTTTTCAAAAGATTTTCAGGAGGGAGATTAAGATGGCAGAGTAGGAAAATGTGGAGCTCACCTCCCGCCATGAACACATCAAAAACACATCTACGTGTGGAAAAATTCTCACTGAAAACAAACTGGAGGCTCGCAGAAAGACTTATACAACCAAAGCTGTAAGAAACATCCATACAGAATTGGGTAGGAAGGGAAGAAATCAGGTGGGGACCTGTGCCCCCGGGAGAGGACACAGAAGAGGAGGAGGATTACACAGGCTTGGAGATCCTCCCTGGGGAGTGAGTGGTTCAAAACACATATTAGGTGCCCCAGCCTGGAGTCCAACTCTGGGAGGACAAGTCTCCTGAGCTCTGAGTGCAGGCCTTGAAGAAACTTAGACTCCACTCTTTGAGTGCACACACACTTGCTTACTCCTGAAACAAGGTGGAGGATGCAGACTGAAACTGCCTGGGACTCTGGCCAGTTTTCCGCAACCACCCTACAATGCGCCCCAGCTTCAGCTGAGCACCTGTTCCAACCCTGCTTGCTCCACAGAACAGCTCCACACTAGGGCGAGTATTGCTGTGGTTGAGGGGAGTACAGTTGTGAGGGACAGAGCTGGCTTGGACCCGGCACAGCATCTGAACATGGTGAGGGCAGATATTGCTGGTGCTTGTGGAAGCAGCAGATTGGAAGTGGTCTGGAACTCTGAGGTGCCAGGAGCACAACAGCCCATGCCCCAACCCATGCTGAGTGCCCACTCCAGCCTATTTTCTCCAGCACTGATGCTGGGTGGGGGAGAGGGGGAGAAACAATTAGAGGGAACAGAGCTAACTTGGACCCAAGCCTCAGGGTTTCTGCTCCAGCAACCTAGAATGCAACCAGGCCTCCAATAGGGTCATGTTGGCCATTGGGCAGAGGAGAAGGCTTGGCTCACACCTGGCTCTGGCTCTAGCCCCTCCATCTCAAGCTCCACCTCCTACCAGGTTGATAGCTGCTAGCACACCCTGGGGAAAGACGTGACCCATGTTCACTTCAGATCCAGCCCTCCCAGAAAAGCCACTGGGCACATGTAGACTGCACAGGGATGCTCCAACACAAGGACACCCCTTCAAGACTGGAATAAGTAACTGTTTTACCTAATTTCATAGAGAGAGAGAGAAAGTTAAGCAAAATGAGGAGACAGAGGAATTTGTTTCAAATGAAGAACAAGAAAAAAGCCTTGCAAAAACAACTAATGAAACAGAAATAATGTACCAGATAAAGAGTTCAAAGCATTAGTAATGAGAATGCTAACTGAAGTAGGAAAAAGAATAGATGAACACAGTGAGAATTTTAACAAGGAACTAGAAAATACTTTTAAAAAACCCAGTCAGAACTGAAAAATATAATAATTGAAATAAAAAGCACACTAGAGGAACTAATAGCAGACTTGGTGATACAGAAGAACTCATAAGTGATCTGGAAGACAGAATAATGAAAATCACCCAATCAGAACAACAAAAAGAAAAAAAATAAATGAAAACCATTTAAGGGACCTCTGGGACAATATCAAGTATACCAACATTTGAATTATAGGGGTCCCAGAAGGAGAAGAGAAAGAAAAGGGTTGAAAATATATTTGATAAAATTATGGTTGGAAACTTCTGAACCCAGAAAATGATAGATATCTAGGTACAGAAAGCACAGAGGGTCCCAAACAAGGTGAACCCAAATACACTCACAACAAGATATATCATAATTAAAATGGCAAAAGTTAAAGAGAGAATTCTAAAGGCAGCAAGAATAAAACAAAGAGTCATATACAAGGGAACCTCTCATAAGGCTATCAGCTGATTTTTCTCGAGGCCAGAAGGGAGTGGCATGATATATATAAAGTGCTGAAAGGGAAAAACCTGCAACCTAGGATACTCTACCCAGAAAGATTATCACTTAGAATTGGAGAAATAAAAAACTTCTCAGACAAGCAAAAACTAAAAGAGTTCATCAATCCTAAACTGACCTTAAAAGAAATGTTAAAGAGCCTTCTCTAAGTGAAAAAGAAAAGACAATAGCAAGAAGTAAGAATCTGTAGGGAAGGAAAAATCCCACTAGTAAACCCAAATATATAAAAAAAAAAAAAAAAAAAAAGTGGATCAACCACTTAAAAGAAGCTAATATGAAGACTGAAAGACAAAAAAATTGTAAAATCAACTATAACTACAATAAACAGTAAAGGGATAAACATGAAGATGTAAAATATGGTATCAAAAAACAAAGCATGAGTGGTGCTGGGAAAACTGGACAGCTACATGTAAAAGAATGAAATTAGAACACTCCCTAACACCATACACAAAAATAAACTCAAAATGGATTAAAGTCCTAAATGTAAGGCCAGACACATAGGCAGAACACTCTATGACATAAATCACAGCAAGATCCTTTTTGACCCACCTCCTAAAGAAATGGAAATAAAAACAAAAATAAACAAACAGGACCTAATGAAACTTAAAAGCTTTTGCAAAGCAAAGGAAAAGAGGAAAAGACGAAAAGACACCCCTCAGAATGGGAGAAAATATTTGCAAACGAATCAATGGACAAAGGATTAATCTCCAAAATATATAAACAGCTAATGAAGCTCAATATTAAAAAAACAAACAACCCAATCAAAAAATGGGCAGAAGACCTAAATAGACATTTCTCCAAAGAAGACATACAGATGGCCAAGAAGAACAGGAAAAGCTGCTCAACATCACTAATTATTAGATAAATGCAAATCAAAACTACAATGAGGTATCACCTCACACCAGTTAGAATGGGCATCATCAGAAAATCTACAAACAATAAATGCTGGAGAGGCTGTGGAGAAAAGGGAACCCTCTTGCACTGTGGGTGGGAATGTAAATTGATACAGCCACTATGGAGAAAAGCATGGATGTTTCTTAAAAAACTAAAAATAGAACTACCATATGACCCAGCAATCCCACTACTGGGCATATACCAGGGAAAACCATAATTCAAAAAGACACATGCACCCCAATGTTCACTGCAGCACTATTTACGATAGCCAGGTCATGGAAGCAACCTAAATGCCCATTGCCAGATGAATGGGTAAAGAAGATGTGGTACATATATACAATGGAATATTACTTAGCCATAAAAAGGAACAAAATTGGGTCATTTGTAGAGATGTGGATGGATCTAGAGACTGTCATACAGAGTGAAGTAAGTCAGAAAGAGAAAAACAAATATCATATATTAATGCATATATGTGGAACCTAGAAAAATGGTACAGATGAACCGGTTTGCAGGGCAGAAATAGAGACAGATGTAGAGAACAAACGTATGGACACCAAGGGGGGAAAGTGGCAGGAGGGCTGGTGGTGGTGGGATGAATTGGGAGATTGGGATTGACATATATACACTATTATGTATAAAATAGATAACTAATAAGAACCTGCTGTATAAAAAAATAAATAAAATAAAATTGTTTTTAAAAAATAATTAATTAAAATAAAACAAAAAACAAAGCATGGGGACGGGAGTTAAAAACTGTAGATCTTTAAAATGTGGTTGAATTTAAATGACAACCAGTTTAAAACAAGTAATATAGGTCAACATATATGAACCTCATGGTAACCACAAATCAAAAACCTACAATAGATACACAAAAGCTAGAGAGAAAGGAACACGAGCATACCACTAAAGAAAATGATCAAACCACTTGGGAAGAAACTAAGAGAAAAAGAAAAAAAGAGAGAAAAACTATAAATATAACCATAAAACAAACAATAAAATGGCAATAAATACATACCTGTCAATAATCACTTTAAATGTCAATAGACTAAGTACTCTAATAAAAAGACATAAAGTGGCTGATTGGGTGAAAAAACAAGACCCATCTATATGCTGCTTACACTATATTCACCAGACTAAGACATACACACACTGAAAGTGAGGAAATAGAAAAAGATACTCCACACAAATGGAAATGAAAAGAAAGCTGGGATAGCAGCACCCATATCAGACAAAATGGACTTTAAAACAAAGTCTATAACAAAAGATAAAGAAGGACATTATATAATGATACATAAAGATGAGAACATAATAACACTCATTAACATATGCACCTAATGTAGGAGCACTTACATATATAAAGCAAATATTAACAGACATCAAGGGAGAAATTGACAACAATACAATAATAGTAGGGAATTTTAACAACCCACTTACATCAATGGACAGATTATCCAGACATAAAATCAATAAGGAAACAGTGGTCGTAAATGACACATTAGACCAGCTGGACTTACCAGATATCTACAGGACATTCAATCCAGAAACAGCAGAGCACACATTCTTGTAGAGTGCACATGGAACATTCTCCAGGATAGGTCACATGCTAGGCCACAAAACAAGTCTCAACAAATTTAAGAGGATAAAAATTATATCAAACATTTTTTCTGACCACAATGGTATGACATTAGAAATCAATTACAGGAAGAAAAATGGGAAAAACACAAACACACAGAGACTAAACAACATGCTACTAAAAGTTAACAGGTCAATGAAGAAATTGAAGAGGAAACCAGAAAATACCTTGAGATATATAAAAGTTTAAAAGAAAACCCAACTTCCCAAAATCTATGGGATGCAGCAAAAGCAGTTCTAAAAGGGAATTTTATAGCAATACAAGCCTCCCTCAAGAAACAAGAAAAATATAAACAACCTAACCTATCATCTAAAGGAATTATAAAAAGAAGAGAAACAAAGCTGAAAGTCAGCAGAAAGAAGAAAATAATAAAGATCAGAGAGGAAATTAATAAAATAGACACAAGCAAAAACCACAATAGAAAAAAGCAATAAAACCAAGAGCTATTTTTTTAAGATAAACAAAATTGATAAACCTTTAGTCAAACTCATCAAGAGAAGAAGGGGACCCAAATAAGAAATGAAAGAGGAAAGATAACAATCAATATCACAGAGATACAAAAAGTCATAAGAGAATACTACAAACAGTTATATGCCCACAAATTGGATGACCTAGAAGAAATGGACAAATTTCTAGAGACATATTAACACCCAAGCCTAAATCAGGAAGAAATAGACAATCTGAAGAGACAGATCATTAGTAATGAAAAAACTCCCAACAAATAGAAGTCTAGCACCAGACAGCTTCACAGGGGAATTCTACCAAACACATAAAGAAGAACTAATACCCCTCCTTCTCAAATTATTCCCCAAAATTGAAGGGGAGGGAACACGTCCAAATTCATTATATGAGACCACCATTTCCCTGATACCAAAAGCAAAGACACTACAAAAAAAAAGAAAATTAAGGCCAATATCTTTGATGAATATAGATTTAAAAATCCTCAACAAAACATTAGCAGAAGAAATTAAACAATATATAAAAAGGATCATAAATGAAGATCAAGTAGAATTTATTCCAGGGATGCAAGGATGGTTCAATATCCACAAATTAATCAATGAGATACATCACAGTAGCAAAATGAAAGATAAAAATCATATGATCATCTCAATAGACTCAGAAAAAGCACTTGACAAAATTCAGCATCCATTCATGATAAAAATTCTCACCAATATTGGTGTAGAGCAGGGCTCCCCAACCCCCGGGCCGTGGACCAGTACCAGTCCGCAGCCTGTTAGGAACGGGGCTGCACAGCAGGAGGTGAGTGGTGGGCAAGCGAGCGAAGCTTCATCTGTATTTACAGCTGCTTCCCATCACTCGCATTACCACCTGAGCTCCACCTCCTGTCAGCATTATGGTGAGTCGTATAATCATTTCATTATATATTACAATGTAATAATAGTAGAAATAAAGTGCACAATAAGTGTAATGTGCTTGAATCATCCCAAAACCATTCCTACCCCACCCCCACCGTGGCTGTGGAAAAACTGTCTTCCACGAAACTGGTCCCTGGTGCCAAAAAGGTTGAGGACCGCTGGTATGGAGGAAAGATATCTCAACATAATAAAGGCCATTTATGACAAACCCACAGCTAACATTATACTCAACAGTGAAAAGCTGAAAGTGTTTCCCCTAAAATCAGGAACAAGACAAGACTCTCACCACTTCTATTTAACATAGTATCCGAAGTCTTAGCCACACCAAACAGACAAGAAAAAGAAGTAAAGGGGACTTCCCTGTTGGTCCAGTGGTAAAGAATCTGCCTTCCAATGCAAGGGATGCAGGTTCAATCCCTGGTCGGGGAACTAAGATCCCACATGCTACAGGGCAACTAAGACTGCGCACCACAACTATTGAGCTCGCATGCCTCAACGAGAGAGCCCATGTGCTGCAAACTACAGAGGCCACACGCTCTGGAGCCTGTGCACCACAACTAGAGAGAAGCCCAAGTGCTGCAACTAGAGAGAAGCCTAAGCACTGCAACGAAGAGACTGCACGCCATAATGAAAGATCCCGCGTGCTTCAACAAAGATCCCATACACCACGACTAAGACCAGATGCACCCAAAAAAAATAAATAAATAGGGAAAATAGATAAAAGAAAAAGAAGTAAAAGGTATCCAAAATGGAAGGGAAGAAGTAAAACTCACTATTTGCTGATGACATGATATCATATATCAAAAACCTTAAAGTCTCCACCAAAAATACTATTAAAACTAATATGTGAATTCAGTAAAATTGCAGGATACAAGATTAATATACAGAAATCTGTTGCTTTTCTCTACACTAATAATGAACTACTAGAAAGAGAAATTAAGAAAACAATTCCATTTATAATTGCATCAAAAAGAATAAAATAACTAGGGATAGATTTAACTAAGGAGGTGAAAGACCTATATTCTGAAAACTCTAAGACACTGATGAAGGAAATTAAAGATGATACAAATAAATGGAAAGATATTCCATGTTCATATACTGGAAGAATTAATACTGTTAAAATGTCCATACTACCCAAAGCAATCTACAGATTTAATGTAATCCCAATCAAAATACCCAAGACATTTTTCACAGAACTAGAACAAACAGTTCTAAAATTTATACCCCAAATAGTCAAAGCAATCTTGAGGAAAAACAACAAAGCTGGAGGTATCATGCTCCCTGACTTCACACTATACTACAAAGCTACAGTCAGCAAAACAGTATGGTACTGGCACAAAAGCAGACACATGGATCAATGGAACAGAACAGAGAGCCCAGAAATACACCTATGCATCTATGGTCAATTAATCTATGACAAAGGAGGCAAGAATATACAATGGAGAAAAGATAGCCTCTTCAGTAAATGGTGGTGGGAAAACTGGACAACTATACATAAAAGAATGAGATTAGAACATTTCCTCAAACCTTATACAAAAATAAACTCAAAATGGATTAAAGATCTAAATGTAAACCTGGACACCATAAAACTCCTAGAAGAAAATATAGACAGAATACACTTTGACATAAACTGTAGCAATATTTTTTTTTATCTGTCTCCTGAGGCAAAGGAAATAAAAGTAAAAATAAACAAATAGGACCTAATTAAACTTAAAAGCTTTTGCACAGCAAAGGAAACTACTGACAAAATGAAAAGGCAACCTACTGAATGGGAGAAAATACTTGCAAATAATATGAGTGATAAGGACTTAATACCAAAAATATATAAACTGCTCATGCAACTCAATATCAAAAAACCAAACAACACAATTAAAAAATGGGCAGAAGAACTGAATAGACCTTTTTTCAAAGAAGATATATAAATGGCCTATAGGCACGTGAAAACATTCTCAACATCGACAATCATCAGAGAATTGCAAATCAAAATTAAAAATGAGATATCACCTCACACCTGTCAGAATGGCTATCAGGAAAATGTCTACAAATAACAAATGCTGGAAATGATGTGGAGAAAAGGGAACCCTAGTACACTGTTGCTGGGAAAGTAAATTGGTGCAGCCCCTATGGGAAACAATATGGAGGTTCCTCAAAAAACTGAAGATAGAACTACCATATGATCTAGAAATTCCACTCCTGGGTATATATCTGAAGAAAATGAAAACACTAATTCAAAAAGGTATATGCACCCCAATGTTCATACCAGCATTATTTATAATAGCCAAGATATGGAAGCAACCTAAGGGTCCATCAGCAGATGAATGGATAAAGAACATGTGATATATATACACAATGGAATACTACTCAGACATAAAATTAATGAAATTTAGCAGTTGTGACAACATGGATGGACCTGGAGGGTATTATACTTAATGAAATAAGTCAACAGGGAAGGAAACACTGTATGTTAACACTTATACGTGAAATCTAAAAAAATTAAACCAAAGAATATATATAACAAAACAGAAACAGACTCACATGTATAGAGAACAAACTAGTGGTTACCAGTGGGGAGAGGGAGGGGGACGGGCAAGATAAGGGTAGTGGATTAAGCAATACAAACTACTATGTATAAAATAAATAAGCTACAAGGATATATTGTACAGCACAGGGAATATTTTATAATAATAAAATATTTTATAATAACTTTAAATAGAGTATAATCTATAAAAACATATAATCACAATGCTGTACACCTGAAACTAATATAATATTGTAAATCAACTGTACTTCAATAAAAAATAGTAAAATAAAATTAAAAAGATTTTTCAGTAGCATTATTTTCATACCCTCAGCTGAAGTCAATCAAAGAAAATACAGTTAATTCATTAAGTAATATATCTCTTTCTCACCGAAAGGCCTATTCTAAAATCAAGTTTCTGATGACAAAGTAATAATAATAATGACAAAGTAATAACAATAACAATAATAACCACTCCCATTTAGCAAATGTTTCAAAATGGAAGAACTCAGTTTTGGAGCTTTATTTTCATTTTTTTCTATCTTAAGATGCTACATAATTAAACAGAATTGCTTTAGTCTTATAGCATAAAAAAATTCATAGTCTAATTTTCAATTACTGCTTCTCAGATTCCTCTTCCTTTCTTCTACCACCCAAAGCTGGTTACTCTCTCTCCTAACCATTCTGCAGCCTGATTCATGCTTCCTGATTCAAAATTAAAGCCCATCTGAGAAAGATCAGAGCTGGAGGATAAGTATGCTAGAAGTATGAGTGGTGGTGAGGATTTGTGGAAAAATAATATGTGCTGCTTGTTAGCATCACCCTCCTACTGTTTCTTTTCCATTAAAAAGAAAATCTAGAGTTGACTGTTGCTACTGAAAATGTCCCTGCCTATGATAGATGTCATTTATTTACACAGAAGAACATTTCCTTACAGCTGTTTTTGAACCTTCAAATAAATCACACCTCCCACAATAATGTAGAGATAAGGGGCCAGCACAGCTCTCAGCTGGCAATGCTCAGCTTAACCCACTTACATTCATTAGGACACAGGAGTTTAGGGCACAGCATTTACTATAATCCGTGACTATAAGAAAATGTGAGATGAAATATATTAAATAAATTAAACATGCATTAAACATCTCTGAATCACAGTTCAATTTCACTAAGTGAACCAACAGTAAATTATTGATAGTTTGGTCCCCTTTAAGAGAACAAAGCAGCAACTGATTTCAGTGTACTGGGTAAATTAGTCACTATATGCATTTCATTCATGACTTGCACATCTCACATCTCACATTGCCACAATACAATTATTTTTGACTTCAAAGTCTGTTTATTGGTCCCATGAAACTGATGGCTTGGAAAAATCGAAGACATGGGAAAGAAACCTCTGAAGTTAATGAATAGTGTGGTGGATTCCTCTATGGATGTGATCCCATTGTGATGGGGATATCATGATGGACTCCAGTTCCCAAGGTCAGCATCACCAATAAAAGTAAGAACGCCTTAGTAATCCAGCAACATGTACCAAGGCCTACAAATGGTTAAAATTACCTTTACAATATTCCATTGTGGAATTATTTACAGTTCCCTTTGTTATTTAATAAGAACATTCACCTCCCCCAACCAAATAATTTACTGCACATTTTAAACTGTCTAAAGGATTATGGTGTGTGTCTGTGTGTGTGTGTGTGTGTGTGTGTGTGTGTGCACAGGGAGGGGTAATTTTTAAGGCAAGACCTGTGAGATATCATCAATCATTAATGTCTTTTTAAATATGGCTAAGATAAATTTAAACCTCAAGATATAGTAGATTCCTTAACCCAGTGTTCCGTTCTATGCATGCTACCTCTACAAGGTGATTTTCTTTATAATACACCAATAGTAAAGAAAGAAACCGCTAGAGCAAGGAGCTGTGACTAAAGCAGAAGCTGAGTTATTGCTCTGCACTGTTTTCCTCATGTGAAGTTATTATGGACTTGAATTGTGTCCCCCCCATACCAAATTCATATATTGAAGACCTCACCCCCAGTGCAACTGTGTTTTGAGATAGGGTCTTTAGAGAGATAATTCAGGTTAAATGAGGTTACGTGGGTAGGGCCCTTATAGGATTGGTGTCCTCATAAGCAGAGGAAGAGACACCAGAGATTCTCTCTCTACACACAAGCACAAAGGAAAGGCCATGTGAGCACACATCAAGAAGGTAGCCATCCACAAGCCAGGAAGAGAGCCTTCACCAGAAACCAAATTTTCTGGCACCATGATCATGGACTTCTAGCTCTACAACTTTTAGAAAATAACTGTCTGTTGTTTAAGCTGCCCACTCTGTTGCATTTTGTTACGGCAGCCTGAGCTAATATGGAGGGTCATCTTTTAATTGTTTGCTCTCCTCTTGCAGCCTCTGAACTTCACCTGCAACCTCCTACCTTCATCCATCTCTTAACTTCAGTGCCCTCCCAAGTCGGGGAAATCAGAGATTTAGACATTGTTGGTGTTTCTGTCTTTAATGCAGTTGTGGATTTCTTTTATTTCTGCAACATGCAATTTATTATTTTCTGCTAACCATTCAAACACACCTAAGTTTTGGATCCATGTCTTCTGGTTTTGCCTCTGGTCATGTTGCTTCTATTGCTATCAGAAGTGTCAGTGGGAGCAGACACAGATTGGACCCTAAATATGTGTTTACTTTTCTCACTGGGATCCTAACTGGAAGGATGTAACATCACAGATGCATCAAACCCTCTTCTGTACCAATGTGGTGCCAAGATCTTTACTTTAAAACATGCTTTCAATCTGTCAGATTGCCAAGTTTTAGGATGATGGTGACAACTTTGATGAAGGGCCTCAGAATCTGAGCTTGTGCCTGTGCCTTGATGCTCAGGACATGCTCCACCTTCATCATGTTCATCAAAAGCAGGGGCATCACTGCAAGGGAACTGACCTCCTGAGAGGTCACCTTCAATAATAAGAATAATAATAATAGTAGTAGTAGTAAAAAGCCTGTCTTGGTGGGTCATTTATGAGATGAGGGGGCTGTGTATTCTTCTTGCATCAGTACATTTATTTTAGTTTCCTATTAATTCTTACAGTTTTTCAGTTCATTCTTTTTTTTTCTTAGTATATAATTATACCATCTGCAAATGAGGATAATTTTGCATTTCCTTTCTAATAATTATATCTCTTATTTCAGTTTCATATCTTATGGCTTTGATTAGTGCTTTCAGGACAATTAGATAACAATGATAATAATAGGCATTTTTGTTTTCCACCTGATTTTAATTGGATATTATTAAAAATGAAGTCCGCCACTGATTTGAGATGAATATTGTTACAGAAACAACATATGTTAGTGAAATTTTATATGTGAGTTCAAAAAGATAGTTAAAAATAAGATGAGTGTAAATTTTTTCTAGATTTTTTTCTGATTTTATTGAAATTACCAAATTGTTTTTTTCCTTTCTGACCTATTGTAGGAAGTAGGACACTAATTGTTTTCCTAATAATCAACTAATTTTGTATAATGCACATGATTTTGAATACAAAATGGATAAACCAGACCACCCTCTAAGGAATGTTTAATCACTAAACATGTTGAACACATTTCTGCCCTGTAAAAGATTTATATTCAACTATGATCCCAATCAGCAAGCTTCTCTTCCCACTAAAGGGAACAAATTATAACCCTTTCAACTGCTGCAGTAAATAGAAAACAGACTGCTGATTATACAGAAAGAGGAAAAACAGACATAGGACAGAGCATGCAGATTAGAAAGGAGCCATTCCCCCCTTAATACTAAGTAAATAGAAGCAGGCATTTTGCAAAGTGCATTAAAGGGAACAGACTGCTGTAGAAATCAATTGATAAAAACTTGTCAACTAAAACAAACTTTTAGCAATTACATTAGCAAATAATTAGAATAATGTGTAAATAGTAGTAAAGACCCTGCAACAAAGGAACCACATGGATCTGTGTCTCTTCCTTTTGTGCCCATAGCATTCTGGGCTTATCTCTATTATTCAGTAGTATATCTAGTATCGGGAAGGATACTACTGAACAATAGGACTTATGATTGCAGTTATGAGAAATAATTCAATGGCATTAAGCAGGAAGTGCCCTGACACTTTGCAGTGGGAGAAAATTTGTCTCCAGCTGAGACTCCAGCAAGTAAACAATGATTCCTGTCCATAGGAAATCTATTTAACTCTCCCTGTATTAAAAGCGTAACAGAAATTCATGCACAGAAAGAACTCTCATCATGGCCAAAATGCAGCAGGCAGAGCCACTGAGTGGAAGGTGACTTATCATACATCATAGTTACTGGAAGTTTCCATATGGAGCTGGCACCCTATATATTGAAAAGCCAATCCCATACGAAACAAGTGATAAAGATTTGAAAAGAAGTATCCTGTAGTGAAAAGATGGTGGGAGTTAACATCAGGGAGCTGAATCTTGGTTGAGATATTTCTACATGTCCATGAGCAGTTACATAAAATCTGAGACTATTTTTCTTCATCTGTAAAAAGGATATAATAATATTCACCTTGAGAAGATATCAGAACTATTTGAAATGTATATGTTTAGCACAGGGCTACATATGGTAAGTATTCAATAAGACATGGTTTGTTACTTTATTATTATTGAAGCAAACCTAGAGAAATATAACAGATACTTTAAAATATATTTAGATAGAAATGAAGACCCTGACACAAAGAAGTGACATTTTCAGGACAGAACACTGTGGGGCAAGAATGTGGAACACAGAAAAATATGAATAAAACTTGGGAAAGAGGACCTCAGTATGCATGAGGGTGGGGAGGGAAGGACCTCCCCTAAGCTCTTAGTCAAAATTAGTCCCTCAGGGAGGAAAATGGGAAATTTGTATCTGAGTACACAATATATATTTTACAGGTATTTGAATTTAAGTTCATGTTAAGGTATAATAACATATGCATTGTTTCATTCTGAAGTATGGGATCCACAATTCTCAAGGAATCTTCTCTTGATCTCCATAAAATTCCATGTTAGATAACCACATACAGAGATAGCCTCAAAAGAGACCCCAGAAATTCTGGAGTCCAGCATGAGCAGAATGAGTAAGCAGTACCTTTTACAGAATCATGTTTTAATAACACTCATTTTTGCCTGGCCAGATTATGTATCTTAACACATCACCTTGTATTTTACGTGTTTGTTTCAGTGCCTGTGACTCATTTAACTGTGAGTTCCCTGAAAGCAGGTACAGTTTTGCTCACCCTTGTGTTTCTTAACACCATGCATGACAAGCAGAGCTGCCTTAGGGCCACTGTAGCACTTAGACACTTTTTAGAAGCACTGCTCCACATCATTTGAAACATGTTAAATTTTAAGAGCCACTTTATGGCTCATTAAAAAGATTATTTTGACTATAAAATTTTAAAGATATTTATAATTCTATTTTTGGAATTTGGCTATAAGCCAAATACTTTATGATTGGTGCTAAATTCTCCACAGTGTCATAATGCACACCCAGGAATTCTTGCAAAGTGAAATAATCTAAATAACAAATTGTTTTCAATGGTCATGAAATTTTAATGGAAATGAACCTTAACAATTAATGAGGTTGGAACAATGTTAATTTTGGTAGACATTTAAACATTTATTATTTTTAATTTTTCTGGGCTATTTTCTTTTTAATATTTTGGAATCAATGATTTTTTTTTCAGTTCTTAAATATTGTCAATGACATTTGAAGAGCCAGAAGGCATATTGGTACACCATGGAGTAACCAGCACTGATGGCATAAAGTAGTTGGCCAATTAATATTTCTGGATTAGATTGGTAATTTGAGAATATACACATGCCATTGGGTATTAGCCAAAGCCACAGCATGGTTTATGGTGCAGTTCTATTTAGTGCTGTCGCTACTAAGCCATTTTACGCATAGCAGTGGTTGGCTATGTCAGTAATAATGTTGGCAAGTTGAGAAAGCAGCATTTCTAGAACAAGAGGGTTAAGTTCGCTGTCAGAACAGGCCAGAGGCTGAAGTCATCCCATAGATGTCAGCAGGGGGCAACCCACGTGAAAGCAGACAAACAGAAGTCAAACACCCTCAGATTCTGCAGAGAGAAGTTGGGCCTCACACATATTGGCAATATTAGAGCCAGGCCTTGTGGCTGATACTCATTAAAGGAGAGAGAGCTGGCAGGTGGACTCACAAACATTTCTCTGATTCCACCTTCTCTAGGGAGACCTGCCTTGACAAACCCTGTTCCCCAGACTGTGTGAATGACTGCAATGAACAGATGCTCCTGAGCACAGGAGGCCATCTTATTCCTCAGATGTACTGTATAACAGGAAGAAAACAACAACTTGAAATAGCTGAGAGAGACATTCAAGAGAGCAGTTGGATCGATCCTAGGGTGAGATGGCTTGTGTTTGCTTAGTCACCATCACCCTGGTGGCAATTCTGTCACTCTTAAAGAGCCTTTTACCTGTCCACACTGGATCTCTAGGTCTCAATTGGGTCACTATCTGCCCAGGAAACAGTACTGTATTCAAGACTGCACTGTCATCTCTAGGCAGGCTGGAAACAGATTTGAGAGTTTTAAAGCCTATCTGGATGGATATGATTCATAAAACCTCTGATTTTTGCACATCGGATTATTCTTTCAGGATCGTTCCAGGGTGAGAATCCTAAACACTAGACTTGGAACAGAGTCTAGGTAGATAGTTATTTACAACTGAAAATTTCATTTGCCTTAATGATTCCCAAGTATACCTGAACCTTAACTGGATATCTAACTAACTCCAAATTATGCTTGAATTGCATCAATTATTCAACATTTTTCTTAAAGTGTGATGAGTACAGAATTACCAGTCATCTGTTGGCATAAAGTTAAGACCTGTACAAAATACATCTCTCTTGGCAATATGTCTCCAGAAACTCGATAATCATATCCATGTTTGGATGCTCTCTTACTAAAGGCTTTTGTGAGATATAGAAATGGCAAGTATTGTGTTATAGCTGTCATACTTTAGAGAAAATGACCATGTTGCTGGAGCAAAATTAACTAGTCCAAAGATGCTAAGCCTTAGAGAAGAGGGCTAGAAGCTAACATGCATTGAGGATCTACTATGTGTTAATAAGGTCTCTCTCTCCTTCTCACTCTATAGATGCAGATATAGACACATCTTTTTTAAGCATTGCATCGCAATTGTGTTTGTCTGTAACTCTGACCTCTTTCAAAGCAAAATCTGGTACCATGAATAACACAAATAGGATTCTAGATGATTTTGGAGCACTTTCTTATTTGCTTAATAACCTTCAGTGGCTCCCTATCTCCCACTGGATCAAGTTTGAATAATTCTGCCTGCTTTTCAAGGTCTTCACTGGTCTCCCTACCCAGCCAGTCTTATTTTTCTTTCCCACATATTCCCTCTGAGCAATGTGGATCAGTATTTGCACTGACCTGTAAACATATTCTCATTGCCACCTCCAAGGTTCTTTCTTTCCTCTTCTGTCACCTATGCAAATTGTCACCAATTCTTCAAGGATCCCTTCACAGTTCATCATTTAGCAGAGTTGAGTGAGCAGAAATCCTAGACTTTTGTTGTTGTCATGTTGTAACATGATCTTACCTATAATACAGTAATTCACAAAGCATGGATTTAAAACAATGATATTGTAATGAAGTCAGTGGACATTTATGGCAAAGGAAGCTTTGAGGCTTTATCTCTTTAGAATAAAGCAAAACGCATAGCTGAAGCTGAACTGCAAATTACAACTCTAAGTCCTTTGGAATTTAAGGGGTAGCATTTTTCATGAGACCTTAGGTCAACAATGTAGCATTTAACCCTCCACTGAACACTTGAACATAAGCTTGACAAACTCCATTTTTAAAGTTATCAAGTTCTGAAATACAGTCAGTACACAGTATTTGAATCTATGGTGCTACCACCTCCATAATAAATAAAACTTGAGGGGTAAATAAAATATCCACCTTCTTTTTCTTTTCATGAAGGGAGACTGCTCTCCAAAACTGCTCTATAATTCAGAATAAAACTCATAGAGACTAAGCATAATAGTTCATATTTTCTTTATAGGCATTACAAGTAAGCGTAACTATCAAAGTCATACAAATTTTTAGTTTTGAATGACATTCATTGTTCAGCAAAGTTTTTCCACACTATGGTTTTATGAAATCAAGCAGTTGTCAGAATTATTTATGGAAAGTTTCTTATATTTAAGGATTTTAAGCATAATTTTTAAAAATATTATTTTATGAAGATTTAAGATAATGAACACCAAATGAAATGGCCCATTCTTAGGTAAATAGAAAAATACAGTGCAATTATACATGTCAGATGATCAGGTTTGAATCTGCTACTTTTAATCTAAGGTTGTTGATCTGATAAGAATTTCCTTCTATATAATCTAAAGTTACTTTTCAGTAAAAAAAAAAAAAAAAAAAAAATCCAACAAGGAAACACAGGCCCTGTGCTAGGTACCAAGTGGTCAAAATCAGACACAGTTTCTGTCCTAGAGTTTTCAGGTTTTTGGAGAAGACAGACATGATGTACCAGGAAAGTAATAGCAAAATTAAACATGTTTCTGCCCTCAAGGAACTAGGCTACTGTTAGGGAGGGGCAGTATTGTGTAAGTAAACAAACAAATACATCATTCCAAATCACAGTTGATCTTACGGAGAAAACATAGTGTACAGTGATGAAGAACAACAAGGAGAGGGACTAATTTAGACAGAGTTAAGAGGTGCTTTTCTTAGGAGAGACACGTGTGCTGAGGGCTAAAGTGTGAGAAGGATCCAGCCATTTAAAGAGGTGTTAGGGAGACGCAAAAGCATGTATAAAGGTCCTAAAACAAACAAACAAAAAGGTCTGTTTTTTCAAAGATCAGAGTGTATGCCACAGTAGCTAGAACAGAGGATGGAAGAGAAGAGAGACATGAAATAAGTTTATAAAAGATAGATTGCAGTCAGATCATCAGAACCATATAAGAAGTATCAAGGAATTTGAATTAGATCCTATGTAAAATGGGAGAGCATAAAGGGGGACAAAAATGATTTAAAGTTTAAATTGTTCCTCTTGGCAAATAAATAGACTATGAAAGAAGGAAGTCCAGTTGGACACTATTGCTGCCCTCCAAGGAAAAGAGAGCGTATATTGTACTAGAGAGAAAGATAGAGAAATAGAGACCTGAGGCAGATTTCGAATGTAGACTCAAACAATCTGTTGCTAGATTGGCTGGGGCAATGCAGAGGATTAAGAAAAGTAAATTAAGGATGATGCCCAGGTTTCTGGCTTAAGCAACTAAGTGGATACTACTGACATCTACTGAGTTGAGGAAGTTTGAAAGTAGAATGAAATTTAAAGCAATGTGGGGTGGAATAGAGAGGAATTCAGCTGTAGTCACAGAGGTTTTGAGATGCCTGTGAGATATTCTTTTTGAAATGTCAGGTGGGCAGTTAAATAGGTATATGAGGATACATTTGAAATGGGCATAACTGAGGGGTCCTCAGTCTGTAAATGATATATAAAATGATAGTAATAAGCAGTATCACCAGAAGAGAAAGGGTAAAGAGAGAAGAGAAGGGGATCCAAGCCCAAGTTCCAGGGCAAAAAGTAAAACTAAGCAAGAGACTGAGAAGTGGCCAGTGAAATCTGGGACACCAGACATCATGCAAATTAAAAGAAGGGAGTGTTTCAGGATATGTGTTGTATTACTGAGAAGTCAAGTACTCTTGGCTTTTACTCATTTATTGATTAACACCTGGGGGTTTATTTTAAAAGGTAAATAATGTTATCAAAATAACATCATGTAACAGTAATAATAATTCAGATAGAGTTGGTAAACTACTTCCACATACATTATCTGACTTGATCCCAACAGTAAGTATATTTTATTACTGATTGCATTATACGCTTAAAGACACTGGGGCTCTTGCAAGCAACTAATATTTAATAATAAATTCAACAAGTATTGTGAACTCCTGTTGTGAGAGGCAAGTTCTAGACTCTGCAGATATATCTGTGAACAAAAGAAATCACTTCCCAGTACCCACAGGGACAGTATCCTTTGCAATGATTACAGAGTACCACACAAGGCTAATAATTATTAAGAAGTGCAGAGTTCTGACTGCAGAGGTTCACTTTTTAAAATCTTAATTACATTTTGTTAACAGTTCAGTAGTGGTAGGTATATTCTAATTGTGCAAGAGGTTCACTTTTTTGAATTCTTGTTACTGTGTTGAATACAAAAAAAATACAAGTTTTATGTATTTGAAGACATACTACATTTAGTAAACTAAATATATATGGTTACTCTATGTCAATATATGACATATTGGGGGGGCGTCTATCTGCATCTTAAACCTTTCAAAAATCTTACCTATGCTCACAGAGTTCTTAATAATAGCAATGTTTGCCAAGATAAAAGCATGAAAATCTGTCCTGTTTGTGTCTGACCAAGTCCTTATCCATTTGGGCATTGTCCTGATAGTCTATCAATGCAATCATTGGAACATATGGGTTTCCTGATCTCCCATACATATTCTCTATTTTGTTTTCATGGATAAAGTAAGTTTTAGAACTACTTTGACAAAATGCAAGGTTGCTAAGTTTGTGCTTTTTCAAACAATGCAGAAAAAAGAAATATCAACATATTTAATAGCATATACTTTATCTTCATTTTCTTATCCTCTTTTCCTTTAGGAATTTATTCCTGTCTAAAATAATATATGATGCCACCAAAAAATGTGGCATCTTATCTGTGAAAGAGTCAGATAACATTAGCGCTTGGTGGATTTATCAATATGTCTGGCACTTAAGAGATTTATGTGTGGGTCATTATGACAGGACATATGTAACACTGATTTTTGTGGCTGGATTCATGCTATCTGGACTTGACTGTATAATCTTGTGTAAGAGCCGCTGACCCTCTGAAAAACTGCTTTGCATTTGTGCTTCTGTTTTGGATAAAATCCATAATTTAGATTTCTTTGCCCTTCAAAATGACCATGATGGTCTCTGTGGCTTTTTTTTTTCCCCTTCTGGAATTTACTTTGACTGAAGAACACTTTTTTTTTAAGAAATGAATTTCACTCTTGCCATGACTGAATCATTCTTAAAGCAACTTCAGTTTTACAGAGAGATTTTTGTTTTTCTTCCTGGGCATTTCATAAGGTTAAACAAGACCTTAACGATAACCTTTGTGTGCAGTACCTACAGTCTGCAGTCATTGGTACATGAGAGTAGATGAATAACTATGTTATTTCCACTAAAAAAAAAAAAAAAGACTTAAATTCTACTGAAGCAAGTGTGAGCCAGACCAATGTTTCTCAGGGTGGTGGCACTACCCTACAGGGGGAATTTTTTTTAAGCATGGGCTATTTTGGGTTGTCATAACAAAATTGGGCACCACTTGTTTTTCATGAGAGAGAGCCAAAAATGCTGTGTGTTCTATAGTATGCAGTGCAGTACACCAACCAAGAACTGTTCTACGTCCCACATGACTTTCAAATGTCCTGCTGGTCACTTATATAGACAAAAATCTGTTTATAATCTGAGCCTAGAATCTAAGTAAATTTTACAGTAGGCACAGTGTATTTTACATGGTTTTCCCTATAGAGATTTTTCCAGGAATGCCAGTACTAAGCAAATTGTGGAAATATTTTATTTTGCTTTATCTGGACTTTAACAAAGAATTGTTTATAATTTCATAAAATCATATCCCTGACAGAAATGTCACTTGTGACTTTTGAGTCACCAATATAACCAATTCAACACACCTGCATCAACCTGTATTTGGAACAGTCACGTGTCTGGAATTCCATGTATAGATGCAAGCATCCCACCACTTCATTTTATTTTCTTGTGTAGTCATGACTATTTTCATATTAAAATGCATATTATTTCACTTAAATTTATTTCATTTGTTTTTCTTTTATAATAAAAACAGATCATTATATTGGTTTTTAAATATTATACATAGGATACAGTATCTACAATTTAATCTTGAGATTAAAAAGGAGCATTACAAAACATTTGTTATACAAAGGGTTATTGGTTGAACACTAGAGAGAACTTTTGACTTCTGAAACTTATGAGATAAGGGGAACTGTATTATCTCCTCTCTAAAGGGTTTTAGATATTAGTTATTCTGGACAAATTACAGCAGCTTCCCCACCAACTATCTGAGAACGCTGACTAGTTATATTGAAGAGATGTACACCAGGAATTCACCCTTTAGCATCTCTGTATATATGATAGAGTGGTTTGTTTCATGATGGTCCTGAGAATGAGAGCTACTACCCTGATCTCTTGGATCAGAGCATAGCCTGGAAGAAATGTCATTCTAATATAGTGAGTAAACATAGCAGAAGCAAAACAGTGGTCCCATTTATTCAGTCCTGTGTTGGTCCTTGAACCAACCTATATAGCCTGAGGGCCCTGCTGCCTCAGATAGCTTGAACAATAAAGCCTTTCCCCATAGGTACACATCAAACTTCTTTTCTCCAGGAAATTTTATCATTGATTTGTGAAGCTGTAGTCTGCTTGACACTCTCACTATGGCTCAACCTGGTATTACAGTCCAAGAAAATTCAGGTAGGCTGTGTGCCCTTAGTCCTCCTCTCCTCCATCCTGCCCCCTCCCTCCTGCCCCCTCCCTCCAAAGGCTTCCAGAACCATATACAAATGTGCCCTCTGATGGCTGATGATCATCTCTTATTGTTTTTTTGACACTGGTTCAGCTTTTCACTGTAGTCATTGAACATTTAATTATGTGAAATTCACGTAATAAAAAGTAACTAACTTATAAGGTTGCGATAAAATCTTAGCCAGGGGCAAGGATGATTTTAAAAAAATCACCCTAATATATCCAGGTACTCTAGTATAACGGTTTTTGTACACAGCATCTGAACCCAAAATTCTCAGGTGCTAATGACAGCTCTGCCATTTACCAGCTCTGTGACCCTGGTCTAGCTAGTTAACCTCTCTGGTTTAGTTCTTCCGCACAAAGGTGATAATAATAGTACATATCTACCACATAGGACTGCAATGGGGATTAAATCAGTTAATTTATGCCAAGTGCTTAGAACAACAGCACCTTGCACATAATAAGCATTCAATAAATATTAGTTATTATCTTTAGGATTGTGTTTCTGTTTCTAGGGATATTCACTTATACTTTCAAAGACATTTACTTTCCCAGGTTTTTCAAGTGAAAAAGAGATCCAGATGCTCCTTTGTTCCTCCTTCAATTCCTCTTGTGCTCCAGCAAAAGCATGAGTCCCTCTTTCTCCAAATCACAAGTATGTGAAAATTAAAATACTTTCCCATGACCTCATGTACTTAAAAATGTGTATTATGTCTTCCTTCTTGTAAATGTGAACCAAGAGGTGCTTTGGGCATGGGAGGCAGAGGTAGTTCTGTTTAGAGGCGTAGTCATTATGTTTAATTCTGATCCAAGTATGTCCTGGCTTCATCTATAAATCCAGTGATACTACATAGAATTCCTGCAACCTTACAGCACCATCCTTTATACTTTTTTGATATTTGTTTCTTCTTTTGGAAAATAAGATTTCAACCTTCTATTCACATTGTTATTCCAATATGTCTAATATCTCTTCATTACCGTTCAGAACACCAGTGATTACCACTGCACCCAAACATCAATTAGTGTTTGATGATGATTATGATGTTATGTAGCCAAAACAGAGGAGCCCTTGATTATTCTCTGTGTCATATCTTCAGGGTATATCTTTAATAAATAGAACACTAGATCATCCCTTTGGACTGACTTGCCTAATAATCAGTAAAACTGATTTTGCACCCGGAATTTACTGTAACTTTTTTGTCTCACCTAGGAAGCACAACCTAAAGGTTATGAAGTTCTAGCCTTCTCTCCTCTGTATAAATTAATAATGCTAGGATCACGCCCCCTTCTATTTACTTATATTTAAAATACCTGACATAAGAATTAAGGAAATTCAGCCAGATTTAATTCTTGCTCTCAACAGTTTACATCTCTTTTTACTTTTCCATTCCTTCTTTTTCTATTTTTTTTACAGCAATCACTTTGTGGTTTTTATTCCTGGATAATGTTAATGGCTGGATTCTAGTCAACTGGTTAGAACAATGGGGTTGATGACAGGTAAAGATGAGATCTGCTGGGCCTGAAATCCTGTCCTCAGCAATATTTCTTTTGTCTCCTGGCATCCATTATAAGGCAGTACCATTTCATACAGTGTCATGTAATTGTTAAATAACACCAGAAATATACACTCAAATTTTCAAAGAACTAGAATAAATCTTCCATCCATATAGACATAATTAGAATGATACATTTTTATGTCTACCCAATTCCCTTAGATGTATTTGCTATATTTCCCAAAAGAAAAGGAAACAAATCCTATGAAATCTGTCAGGGGGTCTCTAAAGGACATTCGGTTGCTTGCTTTAAAAGCACCAAATTTCAGAGAAGCTTGTAGCTGTCCATAACTCAAAGGATTCCTCACTCAAAGACTAATGTCTGCTGCTGCACATCATTGTGATTTTCCCTCATAACAGAGGATTCAGAGGTATTAAAGAGGTCTCAGTAAATCAGCATTCTTTTATGATAAATTTTAATTAATCATTTGAGTAAGGCAATGTGCCACTACATACATCATATGGAGGAATTCATCACAGTGTCACTTGCTTATTAAAAATTATTATTTAAAAATAACGCTTATTATCATAAAAGCTCCTTAAAGTGGAGGAGGGAAAGATATAAAATGAGGTAGAATGGAGAAAAAGAAAGAGAGATGGGTGGAAAGAAAACAGATGTTAAAGACAGGGATGCACTGTAATATTTAAACGCTAACAGTGTGTCTTTGTCACTCATCATGCTTGGCGGTGCAAATGAACAAAAAAGTGGGGAAAAGCACAGTATGTTAAAGTATTATGGGTATGTCAGATAAGCAGTTTGTCTGATGTTTCCATCTCTGCTGGAAAGCTGGCTTAAAACTGTGTGACCTATTCTCCAGATGTCAAAGATAAACTTCAGTGATTGTATAATTCCTCCCACTCTGATAGAGATAAATATGTTCACATTTTTCCCAGCTAATCCTCCTTGTTGGATGATAACACAAGGCTGCATCCATATGACATACAGAGATTCAAGACAGGTGGACAAGCATCCAGCCATCCATAATACTGTCTGCCCACTAGGTCATCTTGTTATCAGGGGTCCTTTCAGATTAAATAAATTTGCTGCAAGTTAATGCAAAAATAAATCCACAAACCTGAATCCTCTAAAGCAGCGGTACCAGTCCCTTCATGCACAAAAGAATTGCATGGGAAAGTTTTTAAAAATGCTGATATCCAGGTACTATTAAAGACAAATTAAAAGGGTCTCTCTGGGTTTGGGGTCTGGACATCAGTACTGTTTTTTTAAAAGCTTCCCAAGTGATTCTAAAAGTGCAACTAGATTTGAGAACCACTGTTTAAAGCTTTTGAGAATAGTAAGTGTGCCCAAATCTTGTCAGATTTCAACCAAATTTGAAAAAAAGACAGGGCATTTTGAGTGGCTCAGAGATTGAAATAAAAATATATGTGTTAAAAAGTGAGACATTAAAACAAAAAGCAAAAGTAAAGGAACTGCAGGAGAAACAACTGTGAACTTGACTTTCAGCAAATGATTATTTGAACACCCACTAAGTAAGCAGGTTCTATTTTGGTTGAATGATAAATGGAGAGGTAAACAAGGTAAATAAAAGATCTCACTAGATAGAATTACTTTACCAAGGATAGTGACCAACATTTACATACACTTCCTGAACAAAGGATGAAATGAGCAGAGTGTATGTCATAGGGAATGTAGGCAAATGTTAGGGAAAACATTTGGGGACTAAGAATCTTCAGCTCTTAAATGAAAAATACTGAAAACTGTGACTCTCTTGCACTGAAAGGTTTAAAAATCAAGTAGACTTACATCTGTCTGATGGAGCCATAGTGTGCTACAATTTTACCATCCTATGATTTTCATTTGGTTTCTGCTCCTGAGCTTCTCCAAATTCCCCAAATCCACCAATTATCTACATTATTAAGAAAAGAGGAAATTCTACTGGTTAGTCGAAATCACGATTCTAGGTTATGTCCTTCCCTCTATACTTCATATCATTACACTCAGTACAATTTAGCCCTGAAGTAGAGCTAGTGAGTTTTTTTGGTTGTTGTTCTTCATATTTACCTAGAAGAATGTGCAGAAATATAATGACATAATATTTTTAAAATTGCTTGAAAAACTTAACCTATAGTTTACTTCATCTACAAATTAAAGTAGCTTTCATGATATATGTTGGTGAAATTTTAATTGCAATTGAGTTTTTTTATCTCCTCTTTTTAAGGAATTCAAAGTACCTTGTAGATGAGTTAGGACTTACGATGTCCCCATAGTAAAAAGAATGTAGATGTTCACTTGATCTTATTATGTGCTTTCTTCTCATTATCCACTCATGCAAAAAAAAAAAAAAAAAAAAAAATGGAGCTACTAATACATGCCAAAAAACTGTGCTAGGTGCTGAAAATACCAGCATGGAAAAAATATTCTAGTGAGAAGAGACAGACTACAAACACATAAATAAATAATGTCACTTGGAAATAATCCCACTGATTAAAATTAAGCAGGGTGCAGGGATAGAGTCAAGAGTTGTGATTTTAACTGAGATGAACAAAGAAGGCCTCTGAAAATATGACTTTGGGGCATTGTCCTAAAGAAGTGAGGAGGCAAACCACTCTTCTACCAGATATTTCAGAGGAATATCTAAAGAAAACAGAAAACATGAAGACCTGTGTATCAGAGAAAGAATGAGAATGTGGGAAGGCCGGAAAGGCAAGGGGGTATGCATGGTGAATGGAGCAGAATGATTCTCTTCTCAAACACATTTACTTGCGATAAACTAGTCCTCTCTTCTTCTATACTCTGCACCTTGATCCCTGTCCCTTCCTTAATAGAAGGTATTGAACAAAGTATTTAGACCAAATAAATCCACCTAAAAAGAACACACTGAAAATGTAAGGAAAATGTAAATAAAAAGCTAGACCACAGGAGAAGATTCAAGTAATCACACACCTTAAATAATAGAAGTCTATGAATTCATGCTGGCAGACCTAAGTAGGTCACCTAATCAGTTGTTTACTGTGCTGTTGGATATGAAGCACGATAAAGTAAGCAGGGAAGAAACTGCGTGTGCTCCATCTCCATAACGACAGAGAAGAGAACAATTACAAGAGACCCTGGCCAACCACCTCCACAAAAGCAGTTTTAACCTCAGAGCAATGAGGAGTAACATAGCAAACTACTCCTGATGTCTGAATAACACAGAGCATTGAGCCAGGTAAAAACTTTCCTTTTTTAGAGTACTGAAGACTTCGATCCTTGGACAGATTTGCTGAACCAGCTAAAACCTTGAAAAGACTGAGCTAACTACTGCAAGAAAAATGTACAATAGCAGAATGAGAGTTTAAAAGTAATTTAATTGCAGCATATACTGTATTAAAGATCAGACAGCAACATATACTAGTAAATATTAAGAGACTGGTACACTGTCAAAACTTAGCTGTACTATCAAGGATGCATCTTGTCTTAGATATGGTACTGTAAATGATAACTTGTTATTAAGGTCTAAATAACATTTTGAAATAACATTTTGAATTAACATTTTCTTCCTTTTCTCTACCTTAGTGAAATATTAAAACTGAAATTAAACCTTCAACTACACTTTTTCAAGACATGATTGGTCTCCCTAAGTATTTTTAACATTCTCTTCAAAAACTTTTCAAAGCAATCTAGACAGTTTTCTTATATTTATTTTTTTAATGCAAGGTGAACTTATTTGGGAGATTTGTTTACTGAGATTTTTGCCAGTTAGGAATTTTATCTTTCAGTATAAAATCACTCATTGCACCCAACTGATCTCCTTTTTAGAAAATATAACTCCGAGACATTTGGACTTGATCTTTGATTTTACATTTCTGGACATTCTTCAGAGAGCTTGGTAATTCTCTGAAAATTTTTCAGTCTGAATTTTTTTTGCCAATGAGGAATATATTCGAAAGGATTACTAATAACAAATCCAATATATCCGTAATTATACCTCAGCCCCTAATAAATCCTTCCCAGTGGAATTCAAACTTCTGAGAATCCCTTTCCCCCTTCCCTCCAACACCAGTCCTTTATCCCATGAATTTCTGTAAACAGAAAAGTTTAGGGGCTAAATGTCTTAGCCTGTAGCCAAATCCTACAGAGTATCAATAAACCAGTTTGTAAAGAGGTGGGAAAATATCATTCAAGAAAACTTCGCTGTCTTGAGTGGACATAGCGGATTTGGATGCCTGTCTTTGCAAGTCAAAATTTATGCTCTAATGAAAACTGCACTACTCAACAAATCTATTTATAAATTCATTCTAAACACTGAATGAATTCATTCCCAATGCTTAGAACATTATTCATTTCCTTCTATTCTTTGCAACATACATAATTAAATTAATAAATTATAATTTAGGTTGGCCTACTGTAAAGAGACTTGATTTAACATGATCAGTCTTTAGAAGAGACCTCTTCCTAGTAACCTCTGTTGTCCTTTCAAGAACATCAAACCAGTATCTGAAGTGGGTTAGAGCACAGCCTGTGACACCGGATTGAAAGCCCAGCCCAACCCCCACCTATCACTAGTCATGTGCGAACTTGGATGAGTTGCTGAACCTCTCAAAGCACTGATTTTCCTACCTCTAAAAGGGAGTCATAACAATAGTTACCTCAGTGGGCATTAGTAAGATCTGATGAATTAATGTGAGCAATGCCCTCTGCCCCATACCTGACAGAGTAGGTGCTCAACAAATGACTGCTTATTAACATGTATGAAAAGGAAGCCATACAATATTTTTACTATATACTGCTCTATTACTGAAATGTAACTGTATAATTAAAGTTGAATGGAAATGCTCCTATCAATGAAGACTTTTGACATTTCTAGAATATAAAGCTGATTCTACTTCCTTGCATAAGATCCTTCAGTGATTCCCCATAATCTGGATGACAATATGCAAACGTTTTGTCATGATACATAAGTTCTTTCATCATCATCTCTCTCCTTGCCCCACATCTCCTCAGCTTTATCTACTACTACTCCTGACTTGAATAAATGCAACTGTCATACAGCCCCTGAATATGCCATGCTATCCATGTCTCTGTACCTCTGTCTATGCTGTTCCCTTTGTGTGGAAGGCCTTCTCTTTTGCCTTCCTTTAATCTCCTGCCAAACTTGTGCTCCTCCTTCATTACCCACCTCATGAATCTTTTCTTCTGGATAGTCTTTGCTGATGCTTCCCATTCTCTAAGGAAAAGTAATAGCTCTTTCCTTTCTACTAGGTTCAATTATCATACCAGGCAGTAAAAACATGTGTTTACCTGTCTGCCTATATTAAGCTATGAGTTTACTGATGGCAGGCATGGACTTTGTTCTCTTTGCTATCTCTCTGGCATAGAACATGCTCCTTGACTAGTGTACCTGCACTAATATTTCTTTTGATGAATGAATTAATGACCAAATGTATTTATCAAGATTTTTTACCAGTTCTTACCACCTCCATTGCTCCACCCTGATCCAAATCAATCTCTAAGTTGGTTTCCCGGCACACATCTGCCTTCCACAGTCTATTCCCAGCAAAATAGCCAGACTGCTATTCAGTACCCTCCCATGGTTTCTCATCCCTTTTAAAGTAAAGCCTAAGTCCTTACAATTACCTCAGGATATGAGTGATCAGGATCCTATTGCCTCACGAACCTCATTTACTCTGACTCTCATTCTCTACCACATCACTCCATTCACACTGGCCCCCTTTTCATTCCTCGAACATACTAAGCATGCACTTGCCACAGGGCCTTTGCAGTTAACAGTTCTCTCTGCTTGGCAAACTCTTCACTCACCTATCAGCACAGCTCCTTCCCTCACTTTGTTTGAGTCTCTGCTCCAGTATCAATTTATTTTAGAGCCCTCTCTGGTCAATCCGTATAAAATAACCCCAACAACAACAAACATGCCCCAATTCTCCCAACTCCCTTATCCTCCTTCTATATTTTTCTTCCTAGCACTCATCTCCATCTTATTTGTATTCACTATATTTACTTTTGTATTTGTCTATTGCTTGTCTTTCCCACTTGTATATAAGCAATTGATAAGTGTGCATTTAATAAGTTAATATATTTAACATTATGCTCATTATAGAATATTCTCTTCTTTCTGGCTAATAGTTTTGGTTTAACTTCTGCTACCCCTATTGCTTTTCCCTTCTTTCCTTAACAGAGAAAACTTGGAATGGGTCAAAACTGAGAAACATATGTAAGCTGAGGAGCCATACTTAGGAGGTTATTCTTTTTCTAGCGTGAAGGTAGAGGGCTTTAGGAAACTTTATATAGTACGGAATTGGTCTTTGAGCCTCAGTTTTTTATTCCTATATACATCACCTTTCCCACTCATACCATTTTCCTTTCTCATTTCAAGCAGTCAGTACTTTGTATTCTTTCTCCTCAGTTTGGAATTCTTAGTGATTCTCCGCAACCCCATTCTGATCACTGGTCCCTTTCTTCTATATTAGACACTCTCAAGAAAGAGCTTCTTTCTTTCTTCCTACTTTAGAGACTTTTTTCAGGAAGCATCAGAAACTCATGCATGCTAAATCTTGAGAGGATTTGAATTTTTCCAGAGATTAAAGTCTTAAAATAGAAAACTGAAATTCTACTGTGGATTATGAAACACCAGCAGGAAAGAGCAGGAGCTAAAATTTTTTATGTTAGTCTTGTCAACCCTGAAATTACACTTCTAGCAGGTCATCTCCCCAGTGCTAGGTACTAGGTAAAACAGAAAACTAATTAACCATCTCAAGAATTGAGATCTAGCTTTTGTTAAATATCTAGAACTAGAAGAGTGTCAAGAATATAGTGGATACTATGAAGACATGTATTATTTCTTTAATTAAAGATTTTTGTGGCTCAATAGAAATCTAACAAACTTTAAAGGAGAATTTTACAAGGTTTCTAGGTCTCAACAATTATGTTTTTACTGAGTTTCCTTGCTTTACAGCTTCCTTGCTATTTTTCCCACGTTTCTCATGTCTTTTCCTGGTCTAGAATTCCTAGAAACTTTCTATGTATGTAGGCCATAATAAACTGACACTTTTTCTATAGGCAATGGGAGCATATTTATAGAACTTTTGAAAGTACTTTCATGTGGTTAACCAAATTTCTTTGGGCCCTCATATAGGGATGTTGAGTGAGTCAACCAAGGTCACAGAACTGTTTAGTGACAAAAGGTAGATGAATCACACCCAATGATCATGAGGGAGGGCTCTTGGTGCTGTATTATCCTCATATGCAGGAATGACACTACTGACCTACCATTGTCAGGATTCACACTTTGAGCTGCTATTCCAATAACAATGATGGATTTGCTTTGATCCACCCACAAATTCCTAGCTTTATTCATGACACACAGAATATGTTTTCTTTAATATTCAATTAATTATGTAAGGTCCAGCAATTACATAAGATCCAGAGTGGCCAAGTGTTTTAAATCCGTACAATAGGATTTTCTAACCAACTGATTTAAACTGAGATCTGGCATTCTGGGCAGCAATCAGCAGAGCACCAAGAAATTAGTTCCAGGAATACCTATCCAATTAGACAGGCCTGGGCCTACAGTCCTAATAGGTGTTTCGTCTTTGTTTTTGTCATGCTGTTTGTTGTTGCTAAAATATTTAAATGTTTTAATGTATTTTTATCACACAAAGGTTTCTTGGTGAAGGGCATGGATATTTTAAAAGCAATTAATAAATCATGAAATTTTCTTATAGATATTTTATGATGACTGAGGTAATCAAGTCAAACCTGCATTTATGCATCATATGTTTTTAAAGCCAACATTTTATTTCATTATTTTTGACTCCTAATCCAGTGAAGACTCTAAGAAAATAGTTAACGGCTAAGGAAATAGAGGAACCAAGGCAGAAAAACTAAATCAGTGTTAAAAGACTCCAGACTGAATAACTAAACAAGCCAGAGACAAAGCATCTTTTCCCTTTCCTAATCCTCCCTTTACACTTGCCATTTGTTAACACGGGTCACTGCTGTCACATTAACTACTGTGGATTATGAGTGCTATCAGCAGGTTGAATTAAATTCCTATTAAACCTTCATTTGGAGATTTGGGTCAAGTCTTCATTTCTCTGGAGTTGTGGTTAGATGTGTTGCCATGTAATTTGGGGAGGTAGGGATCAAAATGGTCCCAAAATGTGTCTTTATTTTAGGCAGTGATCTGCAGACAGGATATGTTGTGTTTTCAAGAAATACATTATAACCAAAACATAACTTTCTTATTTAACATTATCTTACAAGATCCTTTTTGACCTACCTCCTAGAGTAATGAAAATAAAAACAAAAATAAACAAATTGGACCTAATGAAACTTAAAAGCTTTTGCACAGCAAAGGAAACCATAACCAAGACTAAAAGTCAAACCTCAGAACAGAATGGGAGAAAATATTTGCAAAAGAAGCAACTGACAAAGGATTAAGCTGCAAAATATACAAGCAGATCATGCAGCTCAATATCAAAAAAACAAAGAACCCAATCCAAAAATGGGCAGAAGACCTAAATAGACATTTCTCCAAAGAAAACATACAGATGGCCAACAAACACATGAAAAGATGCTCAACATCACTAATCATTAGAGAAAGGTAAATCAAAACCACAATGAGGTATCACCTCACACCAGTCAGAATGGCCATCATCAAAAAATCTAGAAACAATAAACGCTGGAGAGGGTGTGGAGAAAAGGGAACCCTCCTGCACTGTTGGTGGGAATGTAAATTGATACAGCCACTATGGAGAACAGTATGGAGAGTCTTTAAAAAACTAAGAATAGAACTACCATATGACCCAGCGATCCCACTACTGGACACATACGCTGAGAAAACCTTAATTCAAAAAGATACATGTACCACAGTGTTCATCGCAGCACTATTTACAATAGCCAGGACATGGAAACAACTTAAATGTCCATTGACAGATGAATGGATAAAGAAGATGTGGCAAATGGAATATTACTCAGCCATAAAAAGGAGCGAAACTGAGTTATTCGTAGTGAGGTGGATGGACCTAGAGTCTGTCATACAAAGTGAAGTAAGTCAGAAAGAGAAAAACAAATATCATATGCTAACACATATATATGGAATCTAGGAAAATGGTACAGATGAACTGGTTTGCAGGGCAGAAATTGAGACACAGATGTAGAGAACAAACGTATGGACACCAATGGGGGAAAGCGGCAGAGGGGTGGGGTGGCGGTGTGATGAATTGGGAGATTGGGATTGACATATATACACTAATATGTATAAAATGGATAACTAATAAGAACCTGCTGTATAAATAAATAAATAAAATAAAAAATTAAAAAAGATACATGTACCACAATGTTCATCACAGCACTATTTACAATAGCCAGGACATGGAAACAACCTAAATGTCCATCAACAGATGAATGGATATAGAAGATGTGGCACATATATACAATGGAATATTACTCAGTCATAAAAAGAAACGAAATTGAGTTATTCGTAGTGAGGTGGATCGACCTAGAGTCTGTCATACAAAGTGAAGTAAGTCAGAAAGAGAAAAACAAATACCGTATGCTAACACATATATATGGAATCTAGGAAAATGGTACTGATGAACCTAGTGGTAGGGCAGGAATAAAGGTGAAGATGTTGAGAACGGACTTGAGGACACCGTGGAGGAAGGGGAGGCTGGGACATAGTGAGAGAGTAGCATTGACATATATACACTACCAATTGTAAAACAGATAGCTAGTGGGAAGCCACTGCATAGCACAGGGAGATCAGCTTGGTGTTTTGTGACAACCTAGAGGGGTGGGATAGGGAGGGTGGGAGAGGGACGCTCCCAAGGGAGGGGATATAGGGATCTATGTATACATATAGCTGATTCACTTTGTTGTACAGCAGAAAGTAACACAACATTGTAAAGAAATTATACTCCAATAAAGATGCTAAAAAATAAATAAATAATCAAAATGTAAAAATCACATAGAATATTTGAAGGGGGACTATTAATACCAATACTCAAAAGAAGAGACACTTTTCTCTTAACTACTCTACCTTATCCCTTTACATTCACAGATCAGGGAAAGATAAAAGCCTACAGATGTAGTCTTTTCTTTTTAATTTTTTTATACAATTTTTATAGGTTACTTTCCATTTATAGTTATTACAAAATATTGGCTATATTCACTGTGTTGTACAATACATCCTTGTAGCCTATCTTACACCCAATAGTTTGTACCTCCCACTCCCCCACTCCTATGTTGCCCATACCATCCCAGAACCACTAGTTCTGTTCTCTGTATCCGTGAGTCTGTTCTTTGTTGTTATATTCACTAGTTTGCTGTATTTTTTAGATTCCACATGTAAGTGATATCATATAGTATTTGTCCTTCTCTGTCTGGCTTACTTAACTTAGCACAGTGCCCTCCAAGTCCAACCACGTTGCTGCAAATGGCAAAATTTCATTCTTTTTCTTATTATTGAAACATAGTTGATTTACAGTGTTGTGTTAGTTTCAGGTGTACAGTAACGTGATTCAGTTATACAGATATATAAATATTTTTTACATTCTCTTCCATTATAGGTTATTACAAGATATTGAGTGTAGTTCCCTGTGCTATACTGTAGGTCCTGTTGGTTATCTATTTTATATATAATCCCAAACTCCTAATTTATCCCTCTCCCCTCTTCCCTTTGGTAACCATAAGTTTGTTTTCTATGTCTGTGAGTCTATTTCTGTTTTGTAAATGAGTTCATTTGTAACCTTTTTTTACATTCCACATATAAGCAATATCATCTGATATTTGTCTTTCTGTGTGGGTTACTTCACTTAGTATGATAATCTCTAGGTCCACCCATGTTGCTGCAAATGGTATGATCTTATTCTTTTCTATGGCTGAGTAATACTCCAATGTATATATGTACCACATCTTCTTTATCCATTCTTCTGTTGATGGATGCTCAGGTTGCTTCCATATGTTTGCAATTGTAAATATTGCTGCTATGAAAATTGGGGTTCATGTACCTTTCCAAACTCGTGTTGTTGGGTTTTTTCATATATATACCCAGGAGTGGAATTGCTGGATCACATGGTAGTTCTATTTTTAGTTTTTTGAGGAACCTCCATACTGTTTTCCACAGTGGCTGTACCACTTTGGATGTAGTCATTACTTTTTTTTTTAATTTAATTAATAAATTTATTTATTTATTTTTGGCTGCATTGGGTCTTCATTGCTGTGCGCGGGCTTTCTCTAGTTGCAGCGAGCAGGCGCTGCTCGTCGCTGCAGTGCACAGGCTTCTCATTGCAGTGGCTTCTCTTGTTGCAGAGCACAGGCTCTAGGCATGAGGGCTTCAGTAGTTGTGGCACACAGACTCAGTAGTTATGGCACACGGCCTTAGCTGCTCCGTGGCATGTGGGATCTTCCTGGACCAGGGCTTGAACCCATGTCCCCTGCATTGGCAGGTGGATTCTTAACCACTGCACCACCAGGGAAGTCCCTGTAGTCATTTCTTGATCACTGGCAGAAGATAATTTCAAATTAAGCCTACCTGTTCTTTTCTTACTCCCATGGCTTTAGTGTATATGTCAACTGACATGTCATACGTTGGAACCTATTTAGGAAATAATATTGTGGAGGAGACTCAGCACTGAACACTGTGAAACAACATTTTGCAAAGTGTCCTCTATGGAGCAAGTGCATCAGAATCACTGGAGTGGTAATACAAGTACCATTTGGATAGTGGTATCCAATTTCTGGGTCCCAGACTAAACCACCTGAACCAGATTTTCCAAGGCTGGAACCCAGTAACCTGCATTTTAAATAGGCTCCTGAGTGATTCACATGCTACAGAACTACTGACTTGTTGGGGGGTAATTTATAACTCTCATTCTGCTCACTGCCTTAAAGAAAGTTAAAAAAGGAAAAGATTAAAGTAAAAGAAGTCACTGGAGCTATTTGCAAAAGCACTACATAAACAGCGTTCAGTGTAGCAAGAGCCTAGACAATCTAATTATAATACAAATATAAAGTAAGGCAAGGGCAAACAGGCACGGCTCGGACCGGACTGTTTCTGCATCCTCTGCTCGGTCAGCCCCATTCCCGATGGCACCGGTGACCCGCGCCTGCCCACTTCTTGCACTTCTGCAGCACACCAACCTGTGGCCAGACTGGGGATGCATACCCTGCCGGCCCCCGGGGGTCAGCCGTGTGGCTGACAGGGTCTTGGTGCTCCGGCTGGGTGTCAGGCCTGTGCCTCTGAGGTGGGAGACCCGAGTTCAGAACATTGGTTCAACAGAGACCTCCCAGCTCCACATAATATCAAATAGAGAAAGCTCTCCCAGAGATCTCCAGCTCAACGAGAAAACCCAGGTCCACTCAACGACCCGCAAGCTACAGTGCTAGACACCCTATACCAAACAACTGGCAGGAAAGGAACACAACCCCACCCGTTAGCAGAGAGGCTATCTAAAATCATAATAAGGTCACAGACACCCCAAAACACACCACTGGATGCAGTCCTGCCCACCAGAAACACAAGATCCAGGCTCATCCACCAGAATACAGGCACCAGTACCCTCCACCAGGAAGCCTACACAACCCACTGAACCAACCTTAGCCACTAGGGGCAGACACCAAAAACAATGGGAATTACGAACCTGCAGGCTGTGAAAAGGAGACCCCAAATACAGTAAGCTAAAAAAAATGAGAAGACAAAGAAACACACAGCAGATGAAGGAGTAAGGTAAAAACCCACCACAACAAATGAAGAGGATATAGGCAGTCTACCTGAAAAAGAATTCAGAGTAATGATAGCAAAGATGATCCAAAATCTTGGAAATAGAACGGAGAAAATACAAGAAACATTTAACAAGGACATAGAAGAAGTAAAGAGAAAACAAACAATGATGAACAAAACAATAAATGAAATTTAAAATTCTCCAGAAGAAATCAATAGCAGAAAAACTGAGGCAGAAGAACAGATAAGTGACCTGGAAGATAAAATAGTGGAAATAAATACTGCAGAGCAGAACAGAGAAAAAAGAATGAAAAGAATTGAGGACAGTCTCAGAATCTCTGGGACAACATTAAATGCACCAACATTCAAATTATAGGGGTCCCAGAAGAAGAAGAGAAAAAGAAAGGGACGGAGAAAATATTTGAAGAGATTATAGTTGAAAACTTCCCTAATATGGGAAGGGTAATAGTCAAGTCCAGGAAGCCCAGAGAGTCCCATACAGGACAAATCCAAGGAGAAACATGCCAAGACACATATTAATCTAACTACCAAAAATTAAATACAAAGACAAAATATTAAAAGCAGCAAGGGAAAAACAACAAATAACAAACAAGGAAATCCCCATGAGGTTAGCAGCTGATCTTTCAGCAGAAACTCTGCATGCCAGAAGGGAGTGGCAGGACATATTTAAAGTGATGACAAGGAAAAACCTACAACCAAGATTACTCTACCCAGCAAGGATCTCATTCAGATTTGATGGAGAAATTAAAACCTTTACAGACAAGCAAAAGCTAAGAGAATACAGCACCACCAAACCAGCTTTACAACAAATGCTAAAGGAACTTCTCTAGGCAGGAAACACAAGAGAAGGAAAAGACCTACAATAACAAACCCAAAACAATTAAGAAAATGGGAATAGGAACATACATATGGATAATTACCTTAAATATAAATGGGTTAAATGCTCCAAACAAAAGACACAGACTGGCTGAATGGATACAAAAACAAGACACGTGTATACGCTGTCTACAAGAGACCCACTTCAGACGTACAGACACATACAGACATAAAGGGAGGGGATGGAAAAGATATTCCATGCAAATGGAAATCAAAAGAAAGCTGGAGTAGCAATTCTCATATCAGACAAAATAGAGTTTAAAATAAAGACTCTTACAAGAGACAATGAAGGACACTACATAATGATCAAGGGATCAATCCAAGAAGAAGATATAACAATTGTAAATATTTATGCACCCAAAATAGGAGCACCTCAATACATAAGGTAAATGCTAACAGCCATAAAAGGGGAAATCGAGAGTAACACATCAGAGTAGGGGACTTTAACACCTCACTTTCACCAATGGACAGATCATCCAAAATGAAAATAAATAAGGAAACACAAGCTTTAAATGATATATTAAACAAGATGGACTTAATTGATATTTACAGGTTTATAGGACATTCCATCCAAAAACAACAGAAAACACTTTCTTCTCAAGTGCTCATGGAACATTCTCCAGGATAGATCATATCTTGGGTCACAAATAACGTCTTGGTAAATTTAAGAAAACTGAAATCATATCAAGTATCTTTTCTGACCACAACGCTATGAGACTAGATATCAATTACAGGAAAAAATCTGTCAAAAATACAGATACATGGATGCTAAAAATACACTACTTAATAACCAAAAGATCACTGAAGAAATCAAAGAGGAAATCAAAAAATACCTAGAAACAAATAACAATGAAAACACAACGACCCGAAACCTATGGGATGCAGCAAAAGCAGTTCTAAGAGGGAAGTTTATAGCAATACAATCCTACCTCAAGAAACAAGAAACATCTCAAATAAACAACCTAAACTTACACCTAAAGCAATTAGAGAAAGAAGAACAAAAAAACCCAATGTTAGCAGAAGGAAAGAAAGAAAGATCAGATCAGAAATAAATGAAAAACAAATGAAGGAAACAATAGCAAAGATCAATAAAACTAAAAGCTGGTTCTTTGAGAAGATAAACGAAATTGATAAACCATTAGCCAGACTCATGAAGAATAAAGGGAGAAGACTCAGATCAGTAGAATTAGAAATGAAAAAGGAGAAGTAACAACTGACACTGCAGAAATACAAAGGATCATGAGACATTACTACAAGCAACTATATGCCAATAAAATGGACAACCTGGAAGAAGTGGACAAATTCTTAGAAATGCACAACCTTCTGAGACTGAACTAGGAAGAAATAGAAAACATAAACAGATCAATCACAAGCACTGAAATTGAAACTGTGATGAAAAATCTTCCAAAACACATAAGCCCAGGACCAGATGGCTTCACAGGCGAATTCTATCAAACATTTAGAGAAGAGCTAACACCTATCCTCAAACTCTTCCAAAATATAGCAGAGGGAGGAACACTCCCTAACTCATTCTACAAGGCCAACATCACACTGATACCAAAAACAGACAAAGGTGTCACAAAGAAAGAAAACTACAGGCCAATAGCACTGATGAAGATAGATGCAAAAATCATTCAACGAAGGACTAGCAAACAGAATCCAACAGCACATTAAAAGGATCATACACTATGATCAAGTTGGGTTTATCCCAGGGATGCCAGGATTCTTCAATATACGCAAATCAATCAATGTGATAAACCATATTATCAAATTGAAGGAGAAAAACCATATGATCTTCTCAATAGACGCAGAAAAAGCTTTCAACAAAATTCAACACCCATTTATGATAAAAACTCTCCATAAAGCAGGCATAGAAGGAACTTACCTCAACATAATACAGGCCATAGAGGACAAACCCACAGCCAACATCGTTCTCAATGGTGAAAAACTGAAACCATTTCCACTAAGATCAGGAACAAGGCAGGTTGTCCACTCTCACCACTATTATTCAACATAGTTTTGGAAGTTTTAGCCACAGCAATTAGAGAATAAAAAGAAATAAAAGGAATCCAAATTGGAAAAGAAGAAGTAAAGCTGTCACTGTTTGCAGATGACGTGATACTATACACAGAGAATCCTAAAGATGCTACCAGAAAACTACTAGAGCTAATCAATGAATTTCATAAAGTAGCAGGATACAAAATTAATGCACAGAAACCTCTTGCATTCCTATACACTAATGATGAAAAACCTGAAAGAGAAATTAAGGAAACACTCCCATTTACCATTGCAACAAAAAGAATAAAATACCTCGAAATAAACCTACCTAATGAGACAAAAGACCTGTATGCAGAAAACTACAAGACACTGATGAAAGAAGTTAAAGATGATACAAAGAGATGGAGAGATATACCATGGTCTTGGAGTGGAAGAAGCAACATTGTGAAAATGACTATACTACCCAAAGCAATATACAGATTCAATGCATTCCCTATCAAACTACCAATGGCATTTTCCACAGAACTAAAACGAAAACTTTCACAATTTGTATGGAAACACAAAAGACCCCGAATAGCCAAAGCAATCTTGAGAAAGAAAAACAGCTGGAGGAATCAGGCTCCCAGACTTCAGACTACACTACAAAGCTACAGTAATCAAGTTAGTATGGTACTGGCACAAAAACAGAAATATAGATCAATGGAACAGGATAGAAAGCCCAGAGATAAACCCACCCACCTATGGTCACCTTACTTTTTTTTTTTTTCTTTTACATATGTTTACTGATCTACTGGACTTCTTAGTTTTTACTGCATATTATTCTCTTTTTTTTTTAACATCTTTAATGGAGTATAATTGCTCTACAATGGTGTGTTAGTTTCTGCTTTATAACAAAGTGAATCAGTTATACATATACAGATGTCCCCATATCTCTTCCCTCTTGCATCTCCCTCCCTCCCACCCTCCCTTTCCCACCCCTCTAGGTGGTCACAGAACACCAAGCTGATCTCCCTGTGCTATGTGGCTGCTTCCCACTAGCTATCTATTTTACATTTGGTAGTGTATATATGTCCATGCCACTCTCTCACTTTGTCCCAGGTTACCCTTCCCCCTCCCCGTATCCTCAAGTCCATTCTCTAGTAGTTCTGCATCTTACTCCTGTCTTGCCCCTAGTTTCTTCATGACCATTTTTTTTTGATTCCATATATATGTGTTACCATACAGTATTTGTTTTTCCCTTTCTGACTTACTTCACTCTGTATGACAGACTCTAGGTCCATCCACCTCACTACAAATAACTCAATTTCGTTTCTTTTTATGGCTGAGTAATATTCCATTGTATATATGTGCCACATCTTCTTTAACCATTCATCTGTTGATGGACAATTAGGTTGCTTCCATGTCCTGGCTATTGTAAATAGAGCTGCAATGAACATTTTGGTACATGACTCTTCTTGAATTATGGTTTTCTCAGGGTATATGCCCAGTAGTGGGATTGCTGGGTTGTATGGTAGTTCTATTTTTAGTTTTTTAAGGAAACTCCATACTGTTCTCTACAGCAGCTGTATCAATTTACATTCCCACCAACAGTGCAAGAGGGTTTGCTTTTCTCCACACCCTCTCCAGCATTTATTGTTTGTAGATTTTTTGATGATGGCCATTGTGACCAGTGTGAGATGATACCTCATTGTAGTTTTGATTTGCATTTCTCTAATAATTAATGATGTTGAGCATTCTTTCATGTGTTTGCTGGCAATCTGTATATCTTCTTTGGAGAAATGTCTATTTAGGTCTTCTGCCCATTTTTGGATTGGGTTGTTTGGTTTTTTGATATTGAGCTGCATGAGCTGCTTGTAAATTTTGGAGATCAATCCTTTGTCAGTTGCTTCATTTGCAAATATTTTCTCCCATTCTGAGGGTTGTCTTTTCGTCTTGTTTATGGTTTCCTTTGCTGTGCAAAAGCTTTTACGTTTCATTAGGTACCATTTGTTTATTTTTGTTTTTATTTCCATTTCTCTAGGAGGTGGGTCAAAAAGGATCTTGCTGTGATTTATGTCATAGAGTGTTCTGCCTATGTTTTCCTCTAAGAGTTTGATAGTGTCTGGCCTTACATTTAGGTCTTTAATCCATTTTTTTTTTAATCTTTTTTTTTTTTTAATGCTATTCTTGTCTGGTTACATTCTTTTTTTATTTATGTATGTATGTATGTATGTATGGCTGTGTTGGGTCTTTGTTTCTGTGCGAGGGCTTTCTCTAGTTGTGGCAAGCGGGGGCCACTCTTCATCGCGGTGCGCGGGCCTCTCACTATCGCAGCCTCTCGTTGCCGAGCACAGGCTCCAGACGCGCAGGCTCAGTCATTGTGGCTCACGGGCCGAGTCACTCCGTGGCATGTGGGATCCTCCCAGACCAGGGCTCGAACCCGTGTCCCCTGCATTGGCAGGCAGATTCTCAACCACTGCGCCACCAGGGAAGCCCTTTAATCCATTTTGAGTTTATTTTTATGTATTGTGTTAGGGAGTGTTCTAATTTCATTCTTTTACATGTAGCTGTCCAGTTTTCCCAGCACTGGGAAAAGATAAGGGTCACCTTATCATCAAAAAATCTACAAACAACAAATGCTGGAGAGGGTGTGGAGAAAAGGGAACCCTCTTGCACTGTTAGTGGGAATGTAAATTCATACAGCTACTATAGAGAACAGTATGGAGATTCCTTAAAAAACTAAAAATAGAACTACCATACAACCCAGCAATCCAACTACTGGGCATATACCCTGAGAAAAACATAAATCAAAAAGAGTCATGTACCAGAATGTTCACTGCAGCTCTCTTTACAATAACCAGGACATGGAAGCAACCTAAGTGTCCTTCGACAGATGACATGGAAGCAACCTAACTGTCCTTCGACAGATGACATGGAAGCAACCTAGGTGTCCACGAACAGATGAATGGATAAAGAAGATGTGGTACATATATACAATGGAATATTACTCAGCCATATAAAGAAACGAAATTGAGTTATTTGTAGTGAGGTGGATGAACCTAGAGTCTGTCGTACAGTGAAGTAAGTCAGAAAGAGAAAAACAAATACCGTATGCTAACACATATATATGAAATCTTGAGGACACGGGGAGGGGGAATGGTAAGCTGGGGCGAAGTGAGCGAGTGGCATGGACTTATATATACTACCAAATGTAAAATAGTTAGTGGGAAGCAGCCGCATAGCACAGGGAGATCAGCTCGGTGCTTTGTGACCACCTAGAGGGGTGGGATAGGGAGGGTGGGAGGGAGACACAAGAGGGAGGAGATATGGGGATATATGTATATGTATAGCTGATTTACTTTGTTATAAAGCAGAAACTAACACACCATTGTAAAGCAATTATACTCCAATAAAGATTTTTAAAAAATAAAATAAAGTAAGGCAACCCTTTCTATAAAATATTCTTAAAAACATATGCCTCCTGGTATAAAAATATCTTTGTGAGAAGTAAACAAAAATTGAGAATGGAAAAGTTGGTCAAGAAATTTTAAAAAGCAATTGATCGTTGACCACATAAAACAGATCACTTCCCCTACACAGTTTTGTAACTTTCGCTCTATGTAAATCAAAAGTCCACATAAATGTCTTTTAAAAACTGTATTTTTTAAAAGTTTGCTTCCTGACTTTTTAATCTAAAACTCTAGCTGTAAAAGTAATTAACTTTTAATTGGGAAAATTCACCAGGTTACAGCTTGAGTTAAGATAACATGAATACTTGGCCTGAGTTAAGAGAAACAGAAATATAGTGTATAAACAAAAACAAACAAACAAGGCAATATGAGGGGGAAAGAGAGAGGAGATAGAAAGAGAAATAGATGAAAGTAGAGGAGTAAGTTTACTTGGAAACATGTTCTTCACATCTACTGGGAAGAGATTGCAGAGTAATATCTTCCAAGGAAAAAGTCTTCCTGAAATATTTTTCCATAGTAGAATTACACAAAGGAAAATAGTACATGTTTGCATTTTGGGTTGGGGTGGCCAGAAAACATTTAAGAAAATGAAACACTTCACTAGCCCTAAGCACTGAAAGCAATAAAATCTTGGCACTTATGGATTTAACATTCATAGTTTTGACTATTGTAGATGTCTGTGTCCCTCACATTGCAGTAATCTGTAATTTTGATGAGGCACAATTTGAATTACACGTGTTGAAAGGGCAGAATGTCAGAGCGAGTCCTGCAGTCCATCCAGGCACCTGGGCAGCGGCTGGGCAGTGGAAGCGTGACCATAATTATACATGTGTGATAATGCTTATGCACCATCCCCCTTACCACCCAAAAGTTAGCTTTTAGAATTGGTGATAGAAGTAAATAAAAAGTCAAAGAAACGGATCTTTGTAGGAAAGCAGAATATTTAAATTAGAGAATGGCATACCACTGATAAGAAGAAATGTTTATGTTTATGTTCCATACTACTCCTGAGCATAGCATAATAGTTGAACATATAGACTTTGGAACCAGACTTCTTGAGTTTTAATCAAATTGATTCCTGGTAAATTCTCAGCAGTACCTGCCTTAGTTTCCTCATATATAAAGTGAGGGTAATGATAACTCTCAAAGGATTATTATGAGGGTTGAAATTAGTTAACATTTATAAAGGGCTTACAGTAGTACTATATAAGAATTTGTTTAAATAAATTCACAGAGAATTAGCATGACTGTTTCAGGGCATATTCCAGCCAGGACAGAGCTCATTAAATGTGAGAGAAAGTCTTAGCAACATGTGAAAAGACAACTTGCGTAGCAGGCATGTATCCCTTCATGGAAATACGACTTTCAGGAAAGCCAGGAGTGGAAAACAATATTGTCTTGTGATTCTGGGAGTTTTCATAAGAAGCATCCTCTCTAAAGAGCAAATATCCACTATATTTTACATTGAGCTGATAAAGACAATCAGTGATTTCAGTGGGGAAAGCTTTATGTGCCAAAAAATATGAAAACAACTTCACATAATACTCAACTGATAAAAAAATAATGGCATATATCTGTCTTGAGGATTCATAGAAGCTTTTATTTTTCCTATAGTAACATCATTTATGAGACAGGCATATTGTCTTGATCTTCTTTACTTTTTTTTTTTTTTTTTTTTTTTGCTTTGTCAAGTGTATTCCTTGGCACTTGACAAATAAATGAGCATAACCATACCATAATCATAACTTGACTGTATATACTCCATTTCCTCAAGAAGTTGCATGAACATAAAGCATACATTCTCCCCTTCCATCCTGCCAGGCTGTCAGTGAGTCTGGCCTTTAAATAGAACTCTGGTGCATTCCAATTTACAGGCAAGCATTACTTATTGTTGGGAACGCTCTCTGAAGATGAAGAATGAAGGTCCTGTGCTCTTAGGAAGAATAAAGCAGCTTTCAAAGAATGGTGACATCACCCAACAAACCTGCTGTCATTAGACTGAAATAAATGGGAGAAGTTCAATTAAACTCACAGTCTGAAAAGTAATTTAAAGGCCTCTTTCTTTTGCTTGGTGTGTATAAATGCTCAATTTTTATTCTTAACTTTGCTAGGATCAGTAACATCAAATACATAATAAGACTGGCAGCTAAATGCTTCATTTGTTCAGGGCAGAATATTTCTATGACTCTACACTCATAAACCACCCAGCCCCTATGTGAAACTGCAATTTCCCTCTTAAGCAATTCACCTTAAGATAATTATTTCCCTGCAGTTTTGTTTAAATTTCAGTTTTAACAGGTCCATGTGGCTTGTTAAAAAAATGTAACTTGAGCTATAAATGATACATTGCAGTTGATCTCATTTATCTTCATAACCAAGGTATCTCATTGCTCTTTACAAAGAAAAGTAAATGTCATATGAGACCAGTCACCCTAGATTTCCCTCAGTAGTCATAGGGTACATGCTATTACTGCTCCTTCTCTTCTCTGAGACTGGGACACTTTTAGGAAAATATTCTGAGTGACATAAAATTGGGAAATGATTTAAACTGTGATCCCTGGCTAAATTCCTGTTGTCAACTCTATGCAGTTAAGTGATTAGCAGCAGGGCCGAATGGCTACCATCTCACTGGGCTGCTGGCTGCCTACTTGGTTCCACTACTGCCACTGGTGTGCTGCTTGAAAAACCAAGAAGGCAGCTGAGGTCATCCTGCCTTTGAGGTTTAAGTAAAATTCAAGGTTAAATTTAATGTCTTTCCTATACTTCTGATAATTTCTAGGACCTAAAATTTCATGGTCACTTCTGGCTCTGAATTTCTTCAGTTTCCTGTGGATTCTAAGACTTCTATCTTGTAGCCATTCTCTTCCTTCTGCTCTGTGAAGGCACAGATATGGAATTTAGCCCTTTCTCTGATTTTTCCCAGCCCACTCACTCAAGGTTATCATGTCTAGCAGTAAAGGTTTGGAGGACCAGGACTTCCAGTTTTACTAAATTTGGCATTTTAACATTTTAATACAGGCCATAAGATACTGCTCAGCTTTCTCTCTTCTAGAAGGCTCTTTCACCTTTCAGACCCCTCTATTTATTATGTACATCAATTTGGCTCACCACTCCCTACTCAGTCCAAGACTTGACACTAGATGTCTGCAAATCCTGTTAAAGTAAGGGTCCTCTGCTCTGGGTCTCATTCTTCAGTAGCACCTAAGAACTAGTGGATGGTTTGACAGTTTAGAACTTTCCTTCTCCCATATCAGTCGCTATGCATGCTTCCCTAATCACTCCCCACTCTTATATATATACAAACTCTACCGTTCACATGAGGGATATTAAGTCATACCCTCTGGGGCCATTTGGACTAACAAAGTGGTTTTACTCCTTTGACTTACCTGTCAAGTCTGTTAAAAAATATTTGAGGTGGTCCAAAACTAATTAAGCTGGTCAACCAAACAACTAACTTGGTCCTCCTTCTTTCCTCCCCACCTCCTTTTCTTCCTTCTTGCCAAAACAACTAAAACCAGTTTACAAAAAAATCATACTAATTTGTAGGAAAGAAGGAAATCTGGGTCATATAAATTTATATGCATAATTTTTTAACTCCCAGGTCTCTTCAAGAGTGCTACAGTTAGCTGATTCACTTTGCTGTACGATAGAAACTAACACAACATTGTAACTATACTCCAATAAAAATTAATTGAAAAAAAAGTACTACTGTTAGTATTTTTTTCTCTAAATGCATAAAGCCTAGATTCAGATGCTGTGTCATGTATCTTTGTGAACTGAATTTCAATCTCTAACTCCAAAGAGGTAAAACAGAATCTGCATTGTTTATGAATACAAATAAAGTATTCAAAACTGCACATAGGGGCTTCCCTGGTGGCGCAGTGGTTAGGAATCTGCCTGCCAATGCAGGGGACACGGGTTCGAGCCCTGGTTCAGGAAGATCCCACATGCCGCGGAGCAACTAAGCCCGTGCGCCACAACTACTGAGCCTGCACTCTAGAGCCCGCGCACCTAGAGCCGGTGCTCCAAGATGAGAGAGGCCACCGCAATGAGAGCCCCGCGCATGGCAATGAAGAGTAGCCCCCGCTCACCGCAACTAAAAAGAAAGCCCACGCACGGCAACGAAGACCCATCACAGCCAAAAATAAATTAATTAAAAAAAAAAAAGAGAAATGTATTTCCAATAAAATTTTAAAAAAAAAACTGCACATAAATTAAACATCTTATGTTTTTTGTTTGCCCAGGCCATGGCTAAAAAAAACAGAGTCACAATAACATTGGCAAAAATAATATTTCTCTAGTGCTGCTCCTATTTGCTTAATTAAAAAAAAAATCCAGGCCTCTCAAATCCCTTCTAAGTACTTCCGGAAGCCACGTCTAACCTTTGTTCTCAGCAGCTACCAGACAGGGAATATTTTCATCCCTCTTGCTCAGGCCCTACTTCCTGGAGCAATATCTGCTACTAAAGATCCTGATGCCAAAGCCAAAGGTATCATGATTTGTGCCTCCTTGCTCTGTTCCACTGTCTCTCAATACCAAATGTAGATAAGCACGGCTTCCTGTTCAGACATCTGTCATGTCCTCAAACAGTACCCCGTCTGCCATCCTGAAGTAAACATTTGTGACATAATCAACAAGTAAGGTTTATCGCCCTATGCTTTCTCTATCTTGGTGTGATTTTAGTAAAGCACCTCTTCTTTTTAAATTCTCAATTGTCATTTCCTCTCTATAAGACACACAGTGTGTTAGGCTGGGATCCAAGTGCAGATGCTGTTCCTACCTCCAACCGGCTCACTCGAAGGATGCTGTTTTTAACCCTTTCCCTCTCTCCCTCCTTTCTCTCTTTATCTCTTTCTTTCTGATTGTCTATGCTTCAGAGTACTGACTTTTACATTCATCCTCAAAAAAACAGAGGTAGGTCCAAAAATAAACTTGATCAGGAGAAATAGGTACTAAGTAAGATTAAAACTCTAAACCTTAGAAACAGAGGTTCTTCATAAACAACTTAACTAGTTTCAGTTCATGGTTAACAGCCCTGCAGTTTAAAGAGAGCCTTCCAATAAGAAATCTGTGTTTAAAACCATGTGTTGGTGATTAGTAACTAATCACTATTTTTGTAATTTTCACATTAGAATCAGTATCTCATAAGAATGTAGGTGATGGTAAGAGAATAAATAGAAATAAAATATCATCTGGGCAGAATGTTTTTAACCCTTAAAATTACTCCAGAAACATAAGATGGCATTTGACTTACACTATTGCTAGGAACTCAGATAATAAGCTAGAGGGGCTAATTGTCCTCCTCATCACTCCTTTGCCTCTCACAGTGGGACTAACTTCTGAGAACAGTGAGCATCTGGCATGCTGCTCTCCTCAAGAATAAAGTGGATCCTGAACTGTCAGTTGCTGACTGGTGGGCTTGGAAGCTAGGTGAGATTTCTGGACAAATTAAAAAGTAATTTGTTGATGCACACTTTCTCATAGTTTTTTAATTACTTGCTTTTATTCTTTTTCATTTTTTCCCAATCATATGTTTCTTTTGATCTACTTTGAAGAGAGTTTTTCTCCCTAAAGTCTCTTAACTGTCAACAAGTCCCCCTCAAATGAGCCCAGAGATCAAGACTTGATTACCTTTAGCATCGTAAGCTTAGAAAAAATGGTGGGAAGAGGAAGTTGCCTAAAACCAAAGCTTTCAAAATGCTTCACATTACCCCAGCACCACTGTGGAACTGTTTAAACCATGGAAGTTATAAAGAAAGTTACCTGTGTGTTACTGTAATGTATAAATGTTTCTTCTTTATTGTCAAGTGCATTGAAAATGTTTTTAAATAACTAAATGTTAGAATTACAGAAATGTTTATACATTTTTCCTTCTTTTCTGTTTCTGTCTTGGCAATCTGACTGGTGTGCCTCTGCACATTTACAATATCCTTGCTTTTCTCTTTACAGTCTCAATAAACTATGACAAGGGTCTGTGTCTACATACACCAAAACAAGTGATAAATTAAAGACAAATGTTATCAGTTGCTTGGATAGCTTGTTTACCTGTGCCAAAATGAACTGATTAAATGGTTTTGTGTTTAAAAGAGAAAAAAAAGAGCCAAACTTAAAAAAGTTAAGAGAGTAATAAAGGACTCATTTTCCATTTCCTAATATTGCTGTATATAAATAGGCAATGTTGAATGTCTCAAAATCAAAAAGATGATTTCTATGTAATGCATTTAAAATGCTAATCTAGGGATTATCTGCATATTCTATTATTTGTATATTCAGGAGGCAAAGGATATTTTCTCCATATTCTGTGCTATTGTCAATGTCATTGAAATTAATCTCTTCCTATTCACCCAACATGACTAATAATTTAAGGTAGCTCAGACACTTGTTAACACCAAGTGAGTAAGAATGTAGAACAACTGGACTTCTTATACATTGCTGATGAGAGTGTCAATTGGAAAATCCACTCTGGAAAATTGTTTGGTACTACCTATTAAAGCTGAGTGTATACCTTATGACCCAGCAATTTCATTCCTAGGTATAAATCCAACAGGAATGTCTACATTCATGCACCAAAAGTAATGCATACATAATAGCAATGTACATTAAAGCCAAAACTGGAAACAAGTCAAATATCCATCAACAGTAGAGTGGATAAATAATTGTGACCTATTCATCAATGAAAACAAATGAACTACTATATGGTAAGACATATTGAACAAAAGAAGCCAGGCTCAAGAGACTACATACTGTATGATCCCACTTATACAAAGTTCAAAAACAGGGGAAAAAAACTAACTTATGTAATAACCAGGATAATGGTTACCTGTGAGGTGAGGGAGTAGTAACTGGCACAGGGGGTGCTTCTAGGGTTCTAGTAATGTTCTATTTCTTGATCTAGGTGGAGGTTCCATTAGTAATGAAAATGTATTGATTTGTTCATGATAATATATGCACTTCTTTGTATATATGTTATTCTCAATAAACCACTAAAAAACCTTAAAAACAGTTTAAGGTACCTTGATAATAATTACTGTATCCTATATGTAACTCCTGCATAAAAGATACAGAGAGTTTAAAGTAGATGGGTAATAACTTTAAGTGGAGAAAACTGGCACACACCCAGTTAACAAAGTAATAAGTCATTTTGATAGCATACGCCCCCAATATGGTGTGACAAGAGCACATCACCTCTGTGGTATTCTCCAAACTCTAAAACTTCAATCTATTCATGAGAAAACATCAGGCAAACCCAAACTGAGAGGCATTCTACAAAATACTTGACCAGTACTCTTCAAAGGTATCGGAGTTATGACAGATAAGGAAAGATCAAGAAACAATCACAGGTCAGAAGAGACTAAGGAAACATAATGCCTAAATGTAATGTGGTATCCTGGGTATCCAGAAAAAGAATGGTAGAAGAACAGTGGAAATTTGAATGAAGACTACAGTTTAGTTAATAGTATTATACCAATATTCATTTCTTAGTTTTGATAAATGTAGAGATTATGTAAGAAGTTAACATTAGAGGAAGCTGTGTGAAGGGTATACAGAAACATTCTGTGCTATCTTTGCAACTCTTCTATAAAGCTAAAATTATTTTGAAATAAAAGAGGTTATTTAAAAATGAACTTGTAACTATGAGAGCTTATATATATTTGTTAATTTAAGATATTTAAATAAAATATCTAGAGTGATGCAAGTTCAGTTCTGGTATCTATCTATCTATCTGCATCTAGATATAAACACACACCAACATTCACCCATACACATAAGCACACATACATGTTAGCTTCCTCGGTAAGCATGAGATAGCAGGGATGAGAAGTGTGTTCTGCTTTAGTGTGGACAACAAGATGCACACACATAAACTGAAAACTCCTGATGAAATCTAAGATTTCTGTTTAATATTCATGATATTTCTCTCTTTCCTAAGCCCATTAGCTCACTTCTCCATAATGTATTGTGACATCTGTAAAAGTGTTTCTGGTCAGTTTGTTCCCTCTAAAATTCTTCCTCCTTATCCCATCTGGCTTTGCAAATACATAAAATATCTGTGTTGCATCACATTATTTAAAGCAGCTTCCAATGACATTCACTGACTTCAAGCGTGGCTTAACCGTTCCTACATCTGATGCAAATGGCTTCTTTAATTCTCTTCAGCTAGGCCACCCATCTTTGAGTATAACTGTTGCTTATTATCAATCTGTGTAGCAGTCTGCTCTACTTTTCTTCCGTCTGTTCAGGCTTAGGCAAGCTTACTGTTGAGCAATTGCATTCCTTACTATTGCCAAAACCGGTTTTATTTTATGTAATTTTACACAGCCGAACTGCTCCCCTGACAGTAGCCATCCTGCTAGATCCAAGCTCATCAAGCTCACTGGTAATAGCAGTGGAGGAAATTTAGCCAAGAATCTTTAAAGTGTTCATGTCAGGACACAAAGAAGCAAACTCTCAGGGTACATGTTTCTGCTTGTTTATCATCCAGGACTGGATGACCAATTCAGAAAAATGGAGGTATTATCTCATCTTCTATGATATTTATTCAGTGGAATTTAAAATGTTATTAGGAAGGTGATCTTAACCATAAGTGCCATATATCTGGCCATGCATTGGGACTATAAAGTCATAATGTTTTTCAGGAAGACACAGAAATATCTTTATATCTCAAATATCAAGTTAAGATTAGCTTGTGTCCATATTTTTGGGGGGGTGGGCAGAGGATGGAAGTGACTGCTCACTTCTTACGTTACACTTTGCAGCTTTCAAAATGATTTGGTAACATATATGCATGCAAAGAATTTGGGAATAAAATATTTTAGGAATTTAGCAAATGACTAGCAGCTTTGAAAGAACATATTGATGTAAGGATATTCTGTTGCACTAATGATATTTAAAGGAAGAAGAGTGGAGCAATCTCATCCTCTTCTCTGAGATTGGGAAAGAGACTCTGCATTATTCCTTTTTTTTTTTTTCTTTTAACAAGATAATAAGTCTGAGACCAGAAAAATATAATGCCATTTGTGAAATACTATTCTTTCCCTTTGTCTATATCACATCTGAAAATAATGATGGTGCAAATGTCATTTGTCTTATATTTGGTCTTGCATTTTATACTTAAATTCTCATATAAAATCATGAGATTTTATACTTAAAATTTCATTAGATTTTGGTGTAATACAAGTATAATTTTAAAAATCAATGATAATATACATCTCATCAAAATAAACATGTGATACTTGAATTGATTCAATAACTTTCTAGGAAACCACAGAAAGACAAAATAATTCCATGGGTACAGACTCACACACTTTGGGTAAATGCTCCTGTAACTGGAATGCAGTGCAAAGAAACACTACAGGGGCATTCTTTCAGAAAAAAATGTCCCAAAAGTGTGTTCTCTTACCCTGTTGGCCTATTTTACCTAGGGGAAGTGAGCTAAAATGTGTCTGATGTACCCAATGCATTATTCATTAACAGTGAGCACTTCATCTCTGTGCCAAAAGCAGAACCAACCAATCTGCCTACGATTCCTTGCCATGATGCCTTTAAAAGAGAATAAAAACAAAGTACTCATCAATCCTGTAAAGAAATGACACAAGAGATAAATAAGACATACAGTTATTGGGGAATTGGTAATAAGATCAATTATTTACATTAAATAAAAGAAATTTACTATGGATAATTTTGTTATGCAGAGATCAGATTGGAGTAAGGAAGTGAATATTTCTATTATCCTATTGGTCAATGTGGCATAGATGGCTAGTATCCAACAAAATGTTATACTTCCCTCACATATGGAAGATTCAGTGCTAGGAGTTATTAACTCACCCAGAAACTATACATTTCCCAGACATCCCTTGCATCCAAGAACGATTTGTTTACCTCTTTTCAGTGGATGTGGGCAGATATAATGTTTGTCACCTTCATGCTTGAGTTTTTAAAAAACAAATGTTAATTCTCCACTAACGCTTTTTCTTTTGACCTAAGAGCCCCTGTGGGATGTCAAAGCCACAAGATGGAAGGAGTTTGGGCCCCCGAACTACCACATGGAGGAAACGTGCCCACCGGGAACGTTCATATATAACCATTAAGTTTGTGAAAAATAAAATGTGTTTCATCACATCACATTAAAACTCTAAATTTAGGGTTTAGCTGTTACAGCAACTAGCTTTACCCTATCTTACACAGTCAGGTATTGGCTCATCAACATATGAAGATAGGTGAAAAGAAGTCAACATCATCGATAATTACGCCCTACAAAGGCATCAGAGTAAGGGAGACACAACAAATAGAAGACAAACTCTCTCAGCAGAGAGTGTTTGAGTTTTTATGCCTGATACTCTAAGCAGAAGAAAAATATGAGTCCACAATTACTGGACCTGAAAAAAGCTTGAAAGAATGTTCTTTCTGAGACAGGAAGGATAACCATAGATGAAGTTTTTAAAGGGAATAAACTAATTAAATTAGAAATAATGGCTGCCCACACATTAGGAAAGTTTCTAAAGACAGAGAGGATTAGAAAAAAATTATAGAAAAGATATCTAACCTGCAGTGACTTGCCTGGGTGTCCATCCCTATAGATTTCATTTCCTACACATATATATTTCCAGGGCCATGGGAAGAGCAGACAGAGGGGTCGGGCACAGAATCACTCATATTCTTCCTAAAGACTGAATCGTAGTCACAGAGAAATTACTTCTCTGTTAAAATATCAGTTAATCAGTGAAATGTTCCTAATTTCTGCATATTTCTCCAAATGCCCCCTCCCTCTGTACACTTTGAGTTCCTTTAGCATTCAGAGAACTCTGTGTAAGCCTGTATTCAGCACTAATGAGGTATGGGTGGGCTGTTTCTCTACGATTACTCTCTCGCCCAGCAGTGATGGCTTGAGTACAAGGGCCCTGTCTTATTCTTTTCTGTATCCCCAAGAGTTGTTTATTCATAAAATATTCATGAAGCATCTACTACGTGCCAGACCCTATGCTAGGCACTGGAGATAGAAGGGTGAACAAGACCAACAAAGTCTCTGACTTTTGGAGATTACATTCTACAGGGGATTAAAAAATTGAATTACTTCAAGTTACAATAATTTCTATGATTAAAAAAGAGGCAGAAATAGGGAATAGTAGAGGAGGGCCTTCTTTAGGTAGGATAATTAAAGCAAGTCTCTTTCTGAGAGGTGAAATTAAAAGATGAGATCTGAAGGAAGAGAAATATCTATGTAAAAAGTGTGTGTGCATTTGTGGTGGGGGAACATCTCAACAGAATAAAGAGTATGTGCAGAGGCTCTGAATCAGGAAATGGTGTATTTACATAATTTTAAAAGGCCAGTGAGTACGAATGGAGTAAGTGAGGGGAGCATGGCCTAGAATGAGGTAGGGAGGTAGATAGTTTTAGAAACTGTAGTAAGAAATTCAGATTTTATTCTAAGTACAACAGAAGACCATTGCACTGTTATAAGCAAGTAAATGACATTACCCAATTTGGATTTTGAGAAGAGCACTTTTTATGGGTAATGGATTGGTATGTGGGAAAGATTTAGCAGGTTATTTAAATGATCCCAAATGAGAGATGTTGAAGACCTGGACCAAGATGAAGGCAACAGAGATGGAGAGAAGAAGGCAGATCCAAGATGTATTTTAGCCATTTATTTCACAGAAGGTACTGAAGACCTGAATGTAAGCATTGACAGAGTAAGGAATCCAGGATAAATCTCAGGGTTGAGAAACTATTTAGAATGTGTAGATGGGGAAGATGTGCTGTAGTAGTGGGAGGAACAGATGGATACAAGTTGAGGAGGGTAGAGTGGGAAGAAGTCAAGAGTTCCATTACCATGATTTGACAAATGTATGAGATATCCAAGAGCAGATGTCAAGTAAACAGTTGCATAGGCTGGTCTAGAGCAGAGAAGACCTGAGTTAAGTCAGACATCTGGGATGACCAGCATAAGATATAATTGAACCTATGAGAATTACTCATAGGTAATTGAGTAATTGAGGGGTAGAGCATATGAAGAGAATTCAGTGCCTTTCACAGTGCTTCATACATATTTTTTGAATGAGGACAAGAATCCTGACCTCATTGCCAGTGCCCATGAATAGGTCCCTGACTCTACACCCTGCCTGCTGCACCCCACACCCACCACTTTTCCTTTTTGTGTGCCAATTGCCTACTTTGATTTTCACATAGTGTCTGCTGCTTAACTTCCCAGATATTCCATCCATTCAGCTCAACTCCCTCATACCTAAGGAAACCCTGAAGAACAAGTAGCTTTACTCCCTAGCGCCAGGATTCCTATCCTTCATATTTTGATCTGATTTGCTCTGACTTGCTAATGATGTGATTTTTTTATTCTGATAAGGACGTAAACAAAAAATAGATGCCCAGATGGATCCCAAACTAAGGGAGAGGTGAGATCTACTAGCAAGATTGTATAAAGAAAGAAAAAAGATAAAAAGAATAGAGTCTAGAATAACCAGGGCACTAGTATGTGTTTCAATATTTAGGGGAAAAAATCGTTACAGGTTGAAAACATGATTGAAAATATCTCAAAATTCTGTATGCTTTTCCATTAGAAATAAATCACTCTGTATATTCTTAAGCAATTATGTGACTCTAACTTTTTTTTAATTAAAGATTTTAAGATCTTAAAGGTTGTGCTCCACTTCTCAATCAAACATACTACGTGTTTAAGGAAAAAACATATGATGCATGAAAGTTATTTAGTTTAAAAGAACATATTATTCTTTACGGCATTACACTTCTTGTTAAAAACTTCACTGTAAGTGATCTAAATTTTTGACATTAGCTTTACCTCATTACCATAAAATCATGATCTTTTAAAGGCAACTGAGAGTACAATTAACCTTAAGAAAAGGATGTCATCATTTTCTGATTATCTCAGCTTTCAAAAGCCAGTCATCCAGAACCAGTGTTTCTAATAAAATAAAATTTTCAGAAATGAGATCTGATCTATATTTTCTTGGCTCTCTGAATACAAAACAGATTTTGTGGGATGCATGCCTAATGAGTCATCCTTGTTTTTTCATGAAAAACATGATTTTCCAGTACTGTAGCATTTTGCTCTTTACTGATGCATTTGCATCAAATGAATACATTACAACTTGGATGTTGTGATTTAGTTAATTATGACAGTCACACTGATGCCTTGTGATTTCATGAATCTGGAATGGACCTGAGTTTTTTAGGGGTCTTACCTCTAATATTAAAAAAATCTTGTAAAGTGAATCTTTCTTAATTGTATTTGATTATGTTAATATTCTCTGAGTCCTGGAATGGACATGTTTACCATGGATATAAAAAGTACAAGGTCTCACTTTAGCAGCATAGCTGCCATGGACGAATATGGAGCAGCACACAAAGGAATGATATGAACTAATTAAATGTACTGTTGTATTATTTTTCCCACTCAGTGTGGCTTAATACTTATTCATTAAATGAATAAGAGGGAAACTCTGCCATCTACTTTAAGTAGAGTGAAGGAAAGGCATCCATGAAGGGATGGCACTTAAGCTCTGACCTAAATAATGAAAGCAGCAGCAATGTGTAGAATCAAGGAAGAGAACTTCAGGCAGATGAAGCCAGAAGCATTAAAGCCCTGAGGCTGGAAAGAGCTCGCCATGTTCTCAGAAGACCAGGGTGACAGTGACATGGGAGTGAAGAGAGAGTGGTGTAAGACTGATGGGCAGGCAGGGACCAGGTCACACTGCACCTTACAGGCCAAGGTTGAAAGCTTAGATTTATTGCAAGAGTATTAGGAAACCACTGAAAAGTTTTAAGCAAAGGAAAAATATGACCTAGTTTGGGTCAAAAAAAAAGAAGAAAAAAGAAAGAAAGTCCAGCAGCTCTAAGGGAGGTAAATTGGATGGGCTTAAGAGTGGTCCACAGTCATGGAGTCAATCTTTCAATCTTCACTTTGGAAAATATAAGTGTTTTCAAAGAGTTCAGATCTAAGAAATATAGATTAGGTGACTGGGAGTTTAGAGAATTGGGAATAAATGTAAGATAGGAATTTTTTCCCTAATGAAAATTTACTTTGCATTTGGTCTTCTAAGATAAAAGTATAGAAACTTTAATTAAAGTTAAAAGTTTATTTGACTGTATTAAACCAAATGCAATGGTAAACCATTCCAGTCACACCCAGGAGCACTAAACATGTGTCAACTGATTTTCTGTGTTGATGGGGTTCTGTCAGAGCCTTTATGGAAAGGCTGACCTGACTCACATAATTGTGCTCTACTAGAGATTCAGACATCCCTCTTTGTTTCCAATTTCTCCCTACCCCTACCTCTAATTTAACCAATGAAAAATGAAGGAGCAGACATCATTAGCACAACAGATCTACATAACTTATTCATGAATTCAGGAACTGTAGACAAACTAAGTCAAACTTATGGTCCATCCTGTCTAATGCTGACTTTCACAGTCCCATTTAGAATAATTTGCAAAGGGAATATTTTCCTTTATGACACTGACCTCTAAAATGTAAGACTGAATTTGACCTTCCTAATTTCTCTAGCTGGGACAATAAGCCATAATTTCATGTAGTAAGCATATAATGAATACGGAATGATGATTAAATGAATGAATGAGTAAAATAAATAATACCCTCCATATATTGTAAATAAGAACACCCATCCTCTATAATAAGAAATTGTGAACCAACATCTAAATGAGGTTAGCCATTCGCAAGAGTAGCCCACTCCAAAAGATACCTTAATTTATTAAATAAATTTTAATTATCTGCTCTGGGGTCAGCAAACTTTTTCCCTAAAGGGCCAGACAGTAGACATCTGGACTTTGCAGACCATATGGTCTCTGTTGCAACTATTCAACTCCACCATAAATGACTGTATTCCAATAAAACTTTATTTATGGACACACAAATTTAAACTTCATATAATTTTCACGTGCTGTGAAATATTCTTCTTTTGCTTTTCTTCAATCATTTAAAAGTAAAACAACCATTCTTGGCCCACAGGCTGTACAAAGCAGGCATCTAACCATAGTTTTCTGAGACCCTGGTCTCCTAAACATCAGGCATTGGAGAGACCACAGTGAGGAAGATAGTTTTGTAAAGGTGGTGATGATGGGACTAAGGTATCCACCAAATCCTGTTTACTCGACCAAGGATTAACTTTAGGTAGACCAGTCAGATGTAATCTTGAAAATTTTGCATTATGTTCATTCAAGTTTAGCATGAAGTCGTGACAATCTTGATAAGCAACAACGAGAAGTGAAGAATAATCATTTCAGCATATTCAAAGGCTTGTTAAGGGGGAAACACCTTTATAAAGGAATACCTTTTAAGAAAGCAATGACATAGAATGAAGCAAAAGCAAGTCTCCAGCAGTTCAACTTATGACTGAAACATCCCACCATCTATTCAACTCTTTTGGCTCTAGAATCATATTCATTAGGAAACTTCCCGATTTCCAACTCAGTTTCCCAGGTACTCTGATATTGCAAAGGTAATGCCCTGGGTAGCAGATATAATTATTTCTACCACTGGAAATGAAGTGCCTCACTATGAATGAATAAACTGGTAAGCTTGGATAGTTTCAATCAAGTCCCCAGAGTCTTCTATATAAAAATAACTTCCTGAACGTGGAATGCTGAGAACCAGATCCTGACCCCTTGCTGAGCCCACCAAGGTAGTGGTTTCCCTTGAGGCTCTGCCTATGCAGCAGGCACATAGCTCTTAACTGCTAAGTTCTCAGTCAAGCATTATGTTTCTCTCCTGCAAAACTTTCTCTTAAACACTTTTTATATTTATTTTTCATTTGATCTGTGAATATTTTAGTATGTATCTCTATAAGGGCTCTTTTTAATCATAACCACAATACCATTACTTGTACTTAAAATAAACTAACATTAATTCCATAATATCAATGAATATGCAGTTACTGTTTAATTTTCAGTCTCATAAATACTTTAAATTTATATTTTTCTATTTTATTTACATTAATATATACATTTCTTTTCATTATTCTATGTCTGCATGCATTTACAGAGAAGCAAATGATTACTCTCTATGGTAGAAAATACAGCATTTTAAAATTTGACCTAAAGCTTTTCTTTCCAGCCTCAACAACAGCCTTTCTCTGTAGTAAACAGAGTGCTGGACTGAGAATCAAGAGATCAGTTTTTGGCTTTTTCTCTGCCACTTAATATATGAGATTAGGAAATCACAGAATCTCTCTAGGGCATATTTCTTCACCCCATGAAATGAGGAGGTGAGTAAGTAGATGCTCTCAAAAGACCCTTTCCTCACCAAAACTCTTGGGTTCTATAATTCTATAAGGGTGCCTTGTCTGAACCCTTTATAAATATTCAGACAGGTGATATCCTCCTCAAGTCTAGGATTTAGTCTAGTGAAGAGTACAAAATGTGTCATCAATCTTTAAAAGGAGGGAGTCAGATTCATTTGACTATTCACATAGTCTACGTATCTTTTCTAATTTACTAGATAATGATTCCTCCTACTCCTTAGTTTAGACAGCATAGAAAGAGCTACTCTAACCAAAACATCTATGTTAATGGTTAAAATAACTGGACCTTTTCCTTAAAACTAAAGAATCTCTCAGCATGAGAAAGCAAAAACAAAATCAGTGTTAGACAATAGGCATATTTAAGGCTTTCCTTTTCTTTAAACTTTAGTCAGCAAAATAAACAACAGCTAATTGTATAAAACAAGAATGAGATATATGATGCAGCCTCACAACTAACTTTCTGAGTGTGTATTTAATATAGGAACTTCAAATTAAATTTCTCTCTTGTAGTTTAATATCCTTCTGTATCGCCTTCTTCTTAGAAGGTGAAGAAATTTCTCTTTTAAATGTAAAGGTCAATTATAGTCCAAAGGCTTTAAGAAATCAATGTTCTCATGACAATTAAGGTTACGATTTAGAAGAAGACTCACATTATAATAAGTTAAAATCTACCAATGAAGATGTAAGAAGCCATCTAGATAATCAAAGCTAACATTTACAAATGTAACTAATAAAAGAACTCTTTCTAAACAACTTATTATTAAAATTTTATTATGATTTAACATTAGATATAAAGCCTTTAATGATTTCAGCCAATCGTCCATGCCTGCGTCTGTGTTTCATATAGCATTAAGGAAACAGGCATCCAATCTTACTCTCTATAAAAGTCATATATTTTTTTCTTCTTTTAACATAGTCCTTAAACTTAGAAGATAAGTGCTATAAAAACTTGACTAAAAAGTAATTTGGTCAATTTGGTACAACACAAGCAAAACTAAAGAAACATTCTAACATTTGTGGGGAGGAACTGAATATGAGGTATAAGAAAAAGAGAGGAGTCAAGAATGATATCATGACTTTTGGTATGAACAACTGGAAGGACAGAACTTCCGTTCACTAGATGGGGAAAAGTGCCAGTGCAGCACATTTCAGGTTGAAACTTGGGAGTTTAATTTTGAAGAATATGAGATGCTTTTTAGATATATACATGTGGAAGTACCAAGTAGGCAGCTGGAAATAAAAGCCTGCGAGTCAGGGAAAATGTCTGGGCAGAAGGTCTAATCTGGGGAACTGTGAGCCAATAGATGGTATTTAAATCCATGACAGATGAGATCACCAAGTTAGTGTGTGTAAACACAGAAAAGGACCAAGGATCCAACCTTAGGCATTCTTTGTTTAAATGCCAGACACTGGCAATGGAGACTGAGAAGGAATCACATGTGCGAGAGGAGGACAGCCAAGAGAGTGTGGTGTCTTGGAACACAAATGAAGGCAATATTTGAGGGAGGAAAGAGTGCTCAACCCTACTGAATGCTGAGAAGTCAAACAGAATACAGAATTTTGACTTTACCTTCAAAATATATCCAAAATATGACCACATCTCACTATGTCCAAATGATTACTTTGATCCAAGTCATCAGCATCTCAGTGCATTATCTTCTGAACTGGTCTCTATGTTTCCACCACTGCTCCCAACAATATATCCTCAACACAGCAGCCAGAGTATTCTTTTAAACAAAGTTTGGCCATGTCACTTCTCTACTTAAAACTCTCTAAAGACCTCGCATCTTACTCAAGGTAAAAAAGCCAAAGCTCTTATAATTACCTTCAAGGTTCTATACCCTCTGGCCCTTCCACCATTTCTTATCTCCCTGGCTCACTCTACTTCAGCTATATGGCCTCTTTGCTGTTCACTGAACACATCATTTATACTCACGCCTCAAAACCTTTGCATTGGCATTCATGGTTCCTTCTACATGAAATGCTTTTCCCCTATATATCTACATGGCTTACTCCTTCACATTCTTCAAGTCTTTGCTTACTTTCACCTTATTCATGAGGTCTTTCCAAAATAAACTACTTAAAAATTTACCCCCTACCATCCTACAGTCCCCCATCCTTCTTCTCTGCCTTATTTTTATTCTTAGTACTTATCACTTATTTATTCATTTGTATTTGTCTGCCTCCCCTCACTATGAGTTCCAGAAGGCAAGGTGTTTTTTTTTCTCTTGCTCAAGCCATAATTTTGTGCCAAGAACATGCCTAACACGTAGTAGGCACGCTACAAGAAAAAATAGTTGAATAGGCTTATTCAGAGCTTTGAGGGACACTCTATATCATGAATATATCCTATTTTAATCTCCCATAGTCCATATTTTCCTTTGAAATATGTTTATTGGCCTTTGAATTAGCTGCAGGTGGCTAAAACATAAAAATATTCAAATACTTTTCTGGCTACCAATCCATATGCTCTATTCCTAAGGGTACAGACCAAGCATACACTGGATAGGTCTTGGCTCCAAATCTCTACTTTGGCCCTGTGCAGAAAAAGAGTTAACACAGCAGGCCTGAGACTTATCTTTAGAAAGGCCTGCTTGCAAGTTTGACACTCAACTGGCATTTGGGAACTTAGATTTTGGGAAACTTCTCACCACCCTAATTGAAAAGAGTGGTTCACTGTGCCTAAATTGGTTGTGCAAACAATATGGTTTATGCAAAATACCTGCTTTCCTTCTGGAAGTCTGGATTGCCAGGCAAAGGGTGACTAAGTGACCCATCTCCAAGAAAAACCCTGGAAACCAAGTTTCTAATGAGCTTCCCTGGTAGACAACATTTCACATGTGTTAACACAACTCACCCCTGGGGCAATTAAGCTTGTCCTGTGTGACTCCACTGGGAGAGAATTCTGGAACTCGTGCCTAATTTTCTCTACACTTCCCTCCATGCACCTTTTCTGTTTGCTAATTTTGCCTTGCATTCTTTCACTGTAAAAAAAATAATGCCAGAAGTACGACTATATGCTGGGTCTTATGAGCCCTCTGAGCAGATCATCTAACCTGGGTTGGGAAGGGTCCTGGGGGCCCCTGATCTGGTCACTCATTGAACTCTTACTGCATGCTCATTATGAGCTTCAACCCTAGTGAACTGAGCTAGACCATAAATGAGCTCGTGGGCTTTATTTATTTTGCCCCTCTCCTTTAAGGCCTAGGGTTTTCTCCAACTGAAGAAGCCTGCTCCACGGCTCCTTCTACAGAGGCATCCTCTTATCAGGAAGTGCTTCAAGGCACAGTCACATGATAGAAATGGTGAAGAAATAAACCCTGTGAAAGAGAAGAATCCCCATGAGCCAAGAGCATCCAGGCTTCAGAGCCAGCTCCACTCTAACTCCTTTACAGCTTTTCAAAGTGAACAAATAGGAGGTTCTTGACACAGATTAGACTTCTTTTTTCTTGAGACATGGAGTAAGGAGGTATCTTCTCAAGGTTTCAAAACTGGTTTTTAGAATCTGCCATCAATACTAGTCTTTGGATTTGAAATAATCATTCCACAGTCTAATGAAGAAAACTTACATATATAGACCATTTCCTACCAAAAGCACAATAGTAAATATAAAAAATATATGTACATGTAAAACACATATGTTTTGTAGTAAATGTAATAATAAATGTGCTTGTTATAGGAAGTGGTATGCCATCTATGTTTCACATAATCTCCTAAACCTCCATTTCTTTCTTTGATTCAGAAAAACCATCCTGCCTTTGTATAAAATCCTGATTTGTCTACCACATGCAATCCTACTCAGGTCTAATCACTGCTCTTCAGGAAAAATAAAATTTTAAAAGACCAGCAGCAAAATAGAAATTTAAAAGACCAGCAAAAAAAAAAAATCCAGGAGATGGATGCACTGATGTATGCAAACAGACTAAAGTGATTAGAATTCTTGGGCTTAGAAATACAAAGTTTTAACAAATATATTAAGTACTATGAATAATTCATTTACCAAATCCCTAAGTCATCAGTGGTAATCACATGAACTGAAAATAAGAGCTAAGTTTTCTATAGTGTGGAGTTAACTTAAAAAAAATCATCACAATAAGCAGCACAGACTGAGATTTTTCTGTGTTTTTAAAAAATCTGTATATGTTTTAATTGCTGTGTAACAAATACCACAAACTTGGTAGCTTAAAATAATACTCATTTATTGTTCCTAGATCTGTGGGTCAGAAGTCCAGGAGCAGCTTGGCTGGGCTTGCTGTTCAGGGACTCACACTCAAGGTATTAGCCAGGCTGTGATTTTTATCAGGCTCTGGAGAAGAATCTGCTTCAATGCTCATTCAGGTTCTTGGCAAATGCACTTCCCTGCAGTTGTAAGACTAAGGTTCCTGTCTTCTTGCTATCTGTAGTCTAGAAGTCACTCGCAGCTTCCAGATACCACCCACCATGCCCTGTCATATAGCCCCCTCCATCCTCAAAGCCAGCAACAGAAAACCTTCCTTGCCTCAAATCCCTCTCACACTTCCAATTTCTTTCCAAGAAGAGTCCAGTCCCTTTTAAGGGCTCATGTGATTACATCCACTAATTATAATCTCCCAATCCTACGAACGTTTTAAGAATTGAGACTTTACTTCTGCAAAATCCCTTCACAGTGGAACCTAGATTCATGTCTAATTGAATAACTGGGAGAAGGTGTGTGTTCACCAGAGTACAGACAATCTTAGGGGTTATCTTAGAACTCTGCCTACCACAAAATCCTAATGCACCAGGCTCATAAAGTGCCTGTGTTAAAGGCAGAACTAGAGCTGGATAAAACATCAGTCTGATCCAAAATGAGAACCGTTTTAAGTTCTAAAATTTCTAAATTTAGTAACTTCACATTTTTCTCATTCGCTTAGTCAGTTTCACCAATAATTGATCTCTTTTCCTTTTGTTATCCTTCTCTCTCCAGGTTTATTTAGTAATCAAAATCAATTGACCAAAATAAATGTGTGATGTCCTCAAGAAGTTCACTATTGAAGAGAAGCAGCAGAACATAATGGAAGAAAGGTATACAAAGAAATGTACAGAAAACCCAGTAACAAATGTCATGCACTGAACAGAGCAATTTCTTCACTGGCTATAGGACTAAGGAGCACTGTCTTGAGGCAGCTCTGCCTATGATAAGAGGTCAGCCTTTGGGGGTGACAAACCTGCATCCTTTTGTGCTTATTTCACACTTATCTCACTCACTAACTGTGTGACCTAGGGAAGCTGTTCTGACTTCCTTGAGCCCCAGACTCCTCATCTATAAAAGCGAGGTAGATAGTTTCTAACCCCCAGGTTTTTGTGAGATTTAAATGAAATAATGCACATAAGGCACTTTGGAGAGTATTTTTACCAGGTACCTTTACACGTAATAGATATCAATAAATATGTAATATTATTTTTATCATCATTTGCATAAATTATGGAAAGCTTCGTGGAGAGCATGTTTTCTCTGTACAACCACAAAACTTTGTGTGCATGGGTCTATGTCATGGCTCTTATCCCTCTTATTTGTTATAATTTTCCTTACTCTTGTCTGTCCTTCCTTATACACTGGCTTCTAAAAGACAGAATCTGTGCATTTCCTCTTTCTGTCAACAGCTTGAATATGTGCTTAGTAAATAAATATATACATTTTGGACAAACGGATTAGGATAAGAACTGATACGTTCTTATCAGTATTTGGAAAAATAGAAATAATTAACCTTGGCAGAAGAAAAGAAAGGGCAGCTGTGGTAAACGGTAAGGAAGATACATCCAGAGATTAGAGGGAACAAATAGTTTGCTTTGGGGAACGTCATCAATGAGGGTAACACTTGTATAACCCTCAGTTTCAGAGAGGGGTTTTAGGTACCAAGTTTTGACAAAATTATAGAGTAATATTAGAGAAATACCCAAATGCTGATTTTCTTAAATCTAATTATTTTGACTAGCATTTCAAAAAAGAAAACAGTTTAGTACTTCAAATAGGTCATGATATGCATATTTCCTATTTCTACCTGTGTCAGATGAATTTGTCCCCTTTACTATAAAGCAATATCAAAGGTAAATCAAGAGTTCAATTCTTTAGTCTCTTCAATCCCATTACTTTTAAATCTTCAATAAAAACTGAAATATCCAGCACAGTTTGACCCACCAGAAAACCCATTCTTTTTACCTAACTTCAAATTGGTCAGTCAAAAAATAAATTGAGTAGTTTGCCAATGGTTTAACATTTGCTTTGCTATATCATATGTATAAAACTATGACCCCCAAATTACCAAGAGCATTTTTCACAGAATTAGAACAAAACATTTTACAATTTCTATGGAAATACAAAAGACCCCGAATAGCCAAAGCAATCTTGAGAAAGAAAAATGGAACTGGAGGAATCAGGCTACCTGACTTCAGACCATACTACAAAGCTACAATAATCAAGACAGTATGGTACTGGCACAAAAACAGAAATATAGCTCAATGGAACAGGATAGAAAGCCCAAAGATAAACCCACACACCTATGGTCACCTAATCTATGACAAAGGAGGCAAGAATATACAATGGAGAAAAGACAGTCTCTTCAATAAGTGGTGCTGGGAAAACTGGACAGCTACATGCAAAAGAATGAAATTAGAACACTCCCTAACACCATGCATAAAAATAAACTCAAAATGGATCAAAGACCTAAATGTAAGGCCGGACACTATAAAACTCTTAGAGGAAAACGTAGGCAGAACACTCTTTGACATAAATTGCAGCAAGGTCTTTTTTGATCTACCACCTAGAGTAATGAAAATTAAAACAAAAATAAACAAATGGGATCTAATTAAACTTAAAAGCTTTTGCACAGCAAAGGAAACCATAAACCAAACAAAAATACAACCCTCAGAATGAGAGAAAATATTTGCAAATGAAGCAATCAACTAGGGACTAATCTCCAAAATCTACAAGCAGCTCATGCAGCTCAATATCAAAAAAACCAAAGAACCCAATCAAAAAATGGGGGGAAGATCTAAATAGACATTTCTCCAAAGAAGATATACAGATGGCCAAGAAGAACAGGAAAAGCTGCTCAACATCACTAATTATTAGAGAAATGCAAATCAAAACTACAATGAGGTATCACCTCACACCAGTTAGAATGGCATCATCAGAAAATCCAGAAACAACAAATGCTGGAGAGGGTGTGGAGAAAAGGGAACCCTCTTTCACTGTTGGTGGGAATATAAATTGGTACAGCCACTATGGAGAACAGTATGGAGGTTCCTTAAAAAACTAAAAATAGAACTACCATATGACCCAACAATCCCACTCCTGGGCATATACCCTGAGAAAAACCATAATTCAAAAAGATACAAGCACCCCAATGTTCACTGCAGTACTACTTACAATAGCCAGGACATGGAAGCAACCTAAATGTCCATCAACAGAGGAACAGATAAAGAAGATGTGGTACATATATACAATGGAATATTACTCAGCCATAAAAAGGAACGAAATAGTGTCATTTGCAGAGACGTGGATAGACCTAGAGACCGTCATACAGAGTGAAGTAAGTCAGAAAGAGAAAAACAAATATCATATAATACCACTTATATGTGGAATCTAGAAAAATGGTACAGATGAACTTATTTGCAAAGCCAAAATAGAGATACAGATGTAGAGAACAAATTTATGGATACCAAGGGGGAAGTGGGGGATGGGATGAATTGGGAAATTGGGATTGACATATACACTACTATGTATAAAATAAATAATGAGAACCTACTGTATAGCACAGGGAACTCTACTCAGTGCTCTGTGGTGACCTAAATGGGAAGGAAATCTAAAAAAGAGGGGATATATGTATACATATAACTCATTCACTTTGCTATACAGCAGAAACTAACACAACATTGTAAAGCAACTATACTCCAATAAAAATTAAATAAAAAAAAAAAACCATGACCTATCTTGACACATTTTGCCCTGAGTTTAATAGAAGTCAAACAAATTATTTTATGAGTTAATTTTTAATATCTGCCCTGCAGGAAAATTCTCACATGCTATGGTAAGGCCTAAATCAAAAATTTGCTGCCAAATTTTAAACTCTTAAAGGTAGCTTGATAGAATCTAGGTCACGCAGTATCATTTTGTTCCACATCTTCCCTTATAATTCAATGTCCACAACACAAACTTCAAAAAGGACACTTAATCTAGAATAGGCCATTTTCTGCAAAGCAAAGCAAAAATCAAGTGTGAGCGATTTTTATACACAAGCACAGATATTCAAAACCAGTACTGTAGTTGACCCAATTATTTTAAATATTACGAGAAGAGGCTTGATGCTACCAATCTATTTTCTAAGAGACTTCATAAGAAATAACGTGGACCTAAGGGGCAGATACTCCTAACACCACTGTGACAGGAGCCAGTTTGCTCCAATTTTATCTGTAAAATGGGTGTCCTGCCATTCAACTTTTCTCACACTACCTATTCTCCCTGAAAATATTCATCAATTCCTGTATATTATCTACATGTTGACATTGTCGGATCCATAGCTAATGTCAACAAAATTTCTATGCACTTCAGACTCCTATATCCCACTTCCTACTGGTCCTGAACCTTTTGATATCCTACAGACACCTCAAAATCAGCATATCCAAGACTGAACTCTTTATCTCCCTCCTCCCCAATATCATGTCTCTTCCTTTTTTCCCTAAGTCAGTGAATAGGATTACTATCCACTCCATTACTCAAACCAGCAACCTGGGTATCATCTGTGAGGGTCCACTCTGGCTGCCATCATAGTCTACGTGAAAAGCAGTCTCTCCAGCTGCACAATACACATTGTTGCCTTCCAGTCCCATATCTACTCACACTGTCTCATTGTTTGTACTCACAAGGTAGCTTCCATTTTCCTTGCATCCCACTATCACTCCTCTAAGATTAGTTCCCACCATTTCTTTGCCTGTATCACAATAAATCCTAATTGGCTACTCACCCTCTTCTCTTACGCCCAACTAGTTCTTTCACCCACTGAAGTTAGTTGGAGCTTTCTAAAATATAAGTATAATTATGTTCTCTTCTTAATGCTATTCTCTTTTAATGATTCCCTATTTCCATGAAGATACAATTTGAAATCTGTCAAGACTTACCCCTGTTATATATATATATATATATATGTATGTATATGTATGTATATGTCATATATATGTCAATAAGTGAACTGATAAATATGAAACCAAAAAGTGAAACAAAAATAGTAAGTGTATTATAATGACAAATATATACTAGCTTCATATAAAAGAATTGGATTCTCTTGGACAAATAAGTTTTCCAAAGTTGGCAGGAATAAATTAATTAATAAATGAATCAATAAGTAAGACGTATTGAGTTCAGCACTAACTGTTGCTGCACACCTGATGATCATCAAAGGCAATGAGGGTGCAGAGAGATCTTTCTCTCCTACAAATCGACTTTCTTAGTTAAAAATGTTTTTCTGTTATTAAGTCCTATAAAATGAAATGTTTGTTACATGAATAAATATATTTAAAAATTTATTTTTCATCTTTAACTACAAATCATATATATTTATATAATTATAAATTTCCAGAGGGTAACAGAAAATCTTTAACTGGCCCTGTGCAATCATGAAAATTATGACAAATATAGTAGGAATATTAATACGGAAAATATATTTACTGCATTTAAAACTGCTCCCTAGAAACACAGACAATAACAAAGTTGTCTGAGTTCTAAGTTCTAAAGGAAGAGAATAAAATCTTTTAAAAAAAGTTTTGAAAGCTGGGGATAAATGTTGGATTAGTCTTTGTCCCATTGTGATAATCAAAATGGCTTTCTATTTATTCCTAATACTTATATTAAAAACTCAGATATTTTCATAAAGGAAACAATTGGATGAATAGGAATCAGACCTGGAGGCAACAGAAAGGCCTCCTAAAATAATCTAAAAGAACATGATTTTATGCATGTTTAGCAGCAGCTATTCTCATTTCTAGTATATGATTTTAAAAGCACCTTTGCAGTTTTTCCCCTATGATACTTGTTAGGTAATCATTTACTTATGTTAATATGTTCAGAAGATAACACAAGTTAACAATTAACTTGCAAGGATCAAAAAAAGTAGACAACTAAGAAAAATAATACTTTCAAGCAGAAAATATTGTCTTTTCTTCTCATTCTCAAAAAAACAGAGTAGATCACCCTACCATCACTATACAAAATTAACACGTTAACAATTCTCCAACACAGGATATCCTGTATCTAAACAAGTGACTTGAACATTTTTATCTTAAAGAGTCAAAATGACGTGCCTTTAGAAACTAAAATTAGCTTAGAAACTAATTTAAACATATGTAATCTTTACAAAGATGTAGAGAATTTTTCACTAGGCCCAATTTTTTGTTCAGTGAAAATAATTAATTTTGCTTTCAGAAAGGCAGTATCTTTGGGGGAGTTAGACAACTGTGTGTTTTAATCATAGCCCCATTACCCTCTCATTTGTTCTGCAGGCAGACACTTTAAGTCTGACCTTGGCAGAGCGTAGGCCTAGAGGTCCTTGGCAAAGGGATGCTGGTATTTACTTCTTCTGGATATTGATGGCTAGAGAAGCAAGAGAAAGTCTGAATACTGATTCTGAAGGACCTTTAGAGGGCAAATTCAGCAATCAGAGAAAAGTGAATGAATCAGGGAACCAGCCAAAATGTTGGAAGACCACTGGGAAGGGTCACAGAAAAACTTCTGAACTTCATCTATGTCACCACAGACATAGAGCAAATTGTGGAAGGCTGTTATTAAGGGTGAAGGGTGCAGAGGATGAAGAGAAGAGCTGATACCAAAAGTTCATGACCCACTAGAAGAACGCATACAATGATTCTGCTTAGGTTGCTGGCTTAATGAACAGCATAGGATATGAGGTCACAATGAAGAGAAACAAATAGGGCAAAAGAAAGACATGAGTTTACTTTGAGTTACATAAAGTCTATGTGTCCTCTAAGACATGCAGGTAAATTCCCAGGGGACAGTAATATTTTAGGGACAGTAGGAGGAATAAGAAATACTGAAAGTGTTGCCAGAAGTAAAATAGGCAAACTAGATCTCAGCAGAGAAACCATGTAAAAAGTTTTTCACTAATATGTGGAATCTAAAAAAGCTAAACTTATAGAAATAGAGAGTAGAGTTAGGGGCTGGGGGGTCGGGGAATTGGGGAGATGATATTAAAGGATAAAAATTTGCAACTAGAAGGTGAATAAGTTCTGGAGATCTAAGGCACAGCATAGTGATTATAGTTAACAATACTGCATTACATACTTCAAAGTCACTAAGAGACTAGATGTTAAATGTCCTCACCACAAAAATAAAGAAATGATAACTACGTGATATAATAGAGATGTTAGCTAACGCTCTGGTGGTAATCATATTGCAATACATAAATGTATCAAATCAACACATTGTAAACCTTAAACTTACACAATGTTATATACATCAATTATATCTCAATTAAAAAAAATGTTTGTTCAATGCAGCAGAGAGAATTGGTAGATTTCAGATTATAAGAGACCATCTAATTTGACGTAAGCTGATCTCTGGTAACTTTTAAGATCAGTGACAGGAGAGTGATTGGGGGGCAATCAATCAAACTGTGGTAAGAAGCAAATGAGAAGTGAGAAAATAGAGGGAAAGGGTGTAGAAGGTCCATTAAAATGGTTGGCAGGTGAGAAAAGAAAGGAGTTGCCTTGGTAGCTTGAGGTATAGACAAAACTAAAAATACATTACTGAAGTTTGCCAAAAAGTCTTTAGCAGCTTTTGAAGCTGAAAAATAAAAAAGGAAAAAAAGAAACTTAAGGTTCAAGAATATGATGAGAAAGCCTCAGAGAAATATAGAGATTGGTAGCAAGAATTCAGTAGGTGAGGTCAAAACAGAATAGGAATAGGAGAGCTCCTGCCCTCAGAGGCAAGATACAAAAATATAACCAAGTTTGTAGGATCAGCCTCTATTTTTCTTTCGAATGATTCAGCAGTAATGGAGAATACCTACAATGTTTAATTGACTTAACTCTTTCATTTGTCTTTTTATTAACTTAATGCTATTCAAGACACACTATGTTTTATTTCAGTTTAAACAGCAAAAATATTAATAGATTTGAAATTTTATAATGGTTGTCACAAGGTTAATCTTACAAGATAAATTAACCTCCGTGGAAACTTTGTAGTCATTTTTATCTCAATAGTTCAAGGCTATTATAAGATTTAACCAACTATCCCTTAAATATAGATGAATTGTTCTGTTAATGTAAAAATAATTTAAAAGAGAAAAAACAGCTTCACTTCCATGAAGACTGCAAAACCAATTTTCTCATTATTTATTGCCATTAAAAACTTTCATTCTCCTATTTCTTAAATTAATATTTTTCCCAATAAAAATACAGATTATGAGCAACACTTTATTACACAGTGTAAGTCTCAGGAAAACAACCTAAGGCTGAACTCTACTCACTGCTACGTGAATTTATTTAGCCCTGGATAATTAACAGACAGATTTTCTATATTCAGTGTTTATTATACTATAATGCTTGTTAAAATGAATAGGTATTTTATATGCTATTCCAACTAGAAATATAACCAAAAGGTAAAAATTCACTCAATTGATAGTCTAATTAAAATTCCATATTAACACTCACTTTCTTATATTTAAAAGAAATGAGCATTTTGAAATCTAAACAGCTTAAGATTAGCATGTTCTCCATACATGTTTTTGCATGTCTGTTTCATAGATAAAATACTACATAAATTAAGAAAATGTTTTTAAAGCTTCTATTGCCAGTCACTTTACTTACTAACTCATTTATTCCTCACAACAACTGTCTGAAGGGGAATCTGTTATTATCTCTGAAACTGAGTGCCCCTAAACCCAAGTTCCTCTGACAAGTTTATGATTAACTGCTCTGTCTAAAAACTTACTCCCTTTCTTGCCCTGTACCTGTTCCCCCTCAAGGTTGAGGAGTACCAAAGAAAAGGGGGGATTGTAACTGAGCGGGACCCCATGGGGCCTTCCCGGGACAGACCCCCCCGACCTGGTCCTTCACCTGCCTCCTGTTTGTAGAAAAACTTTAGCCTCCTGGGCCTTCCCCAAGTTCTAAAGAACAAATTTAATAAGAGAAGTGAGAAAATGCAGAAGGAAAGGAAAACAAGCAAGACAAAATAATAATCATATAGCCATTAAACAAAGTCAAGGACCTTTAGTTCCTCCTCAAGGGTTATAGATAATATTAGGAGCCATATCTTTGAGCTATTTTTCAGATACTGAAACCCCTACTAGGTGGAAGAAGTTAACTGTGTGTTGACCACAAGCACATAGACCCCAGACTGTTTGGAATCAAAAGGTTGATGATGTTGACTCTTAATCACATCACAACCAACCAATCAGAATAATGTCCATGAGCTGATCACGCAACCCACAAGCCTCTCCCTCACACTGTCTTAAAAACCTGCCCCTGAAAACTATTGGGGAGTTTTGAACATTAGCTGCCCATACTCCTTGCTTGGCCTTGCAATAAACTGTACTTTCCTTCACCACCACCTGGTGTCAGTAGATTGGCTTTACTGTGCACAGGCAAGCAGACCCAAGTTCGGTTTGGTAACATCTCCATTTTACAGATGAAAAAGTCAGAAAAAGAGGTTAATTTTCCCAAAGTCAAACAGCTAATGAATGACAGAAGAAGGGTTCAAACCCAGGCTGTCTGGCTCCCAAGTCTGGCAATGTGTCCACTGTGCTATTCTATCTTCACTGGCTTTGACTATGGGTTAAATTTCTGGCTCAGGTTAATCTCAAGTGTCACCAAAACAATGCACTGAAAAATATTCAAATAATCAATCTTTTCTACCTAATTTCAAACAGGCTGTTGAATTGAGTCAAATTACTGCATAATCTGAAACTGTGTAGGCAAGACCTTTTCTAGGTCACAAATGGACAATCACTTGAAAAAAACTTCTCATTTCAATAAGCAGCTATTTGGATTTGAATTCATGTTCCTATGAAGGTTGCATGAACTCCTTTAAGACCTAAGGACTATCACTTAACATGTAAATATACTGAAGAAGTAATTTACTTTACCTCTCCTTGGAAGTATCTGAACAGAGAATCTAATACTTGATTCATTGTGTATCTATACCATGTTAACCCCTTTCTGGGGAAAAGCTTGTGAAATTCTCAAATACCAACTTTCAATGGCAGATGTTTTCATGTACCCAAAGAAAGGTCCCAGCTCATTGCTGCCTTGGTAACAATGGACCCCAAAGCAATGTTTCTGTGAGCATGAAGCTGAGTTTTTGTGGTGTTTCCTGTACTAGCTAGGAGGGAGCTGAGCTCTCTGTACAAGGTGATCATCCTGTTCATATATTTGGAGGAATACGAGCAACCAAGGCTCCTGAGAGCTCCCAGCCAAACAACTCTAACTTGATTCTCTATTAGTCTTGCACATATATTCTATTATTCAATTTCCCAAGCATTATGAACAAAATCATTTTTATTTAATCTTTACTCTATTTAAGGAACATGGAAAGAGCTGTCATGTGTCACAAGCTCTAAACCATTTGAATTTCCCAGGCTTTTTTCTTATCTCTAGTGGTTATAATCTAACATTGACAGCAGTACCATACCTTCAACTAATATTTTAAATAGTAGACAAGATACAGACAAAAATGTTATTTCAATCCATAAACTGCCTGTAGTGATTCTGTCTTTTTGTGGGGGAAAACATAATTCATATCAATGGGAAAACAAGCTCCTTTTTCTTTGGAGAGATGAGTGGGAAAAAGAGAAAAGGTGAGATTCAGGGCCAAAGGGCCACTGAGAAGAGAAGTCCAAAACTGAGCTGGAAGACTGGGCTAAAGGGTTCTGAATTGATCCGACAAGAATTAATGAGGCTAGAGACTAAAGTTGGCAAAAATAACTAAAACACTTTTTTAAGAACAGGCACGTCTAATATTCAATTACAAGTTCTCTGCCTTGTGATTTAAAATCCTTTCCATAGCTCTAAAACATCAAGGCTCACTCTCTACACTTGAAAACTTGACCTAATGAGACTGTGAATGCGTGTGATTTAAGGAAAGGGATAGAGATCTTGCTGAGCATATCATGGGGCAGAAAAAGGAAAGCATATGTGAGAATTCAAAGTAGATACAGAAACAGACTAATTTGCTAGGAAAAGAGTTTGTAGCCAAAGACATCTAGGAAAAAGGTAAACAGCCCCCTTTGGATTCAGGTACATTTCATTTGGACTTTATGGACCAGAGCCCCTTGATAGTCATCTGAGTGACCCCATAACACCCAATATCTGTAGCATTACTGTCTCACCTACTACAGATTTGAATTATACAAACACCTGTATACCCAATATCAGGATGACAAGCAGATATAATTCATTTATATTCATCAATTGTGACTATGTCCAATAAAAATATCCAGTGATATTATTTAAAAATAAAAAATAAGTCATACTAAATTTATTTTTAAATCCATCCTTCTCTGTCTAGCCTCTAATCTTACCTCTCTTTCATATAGAGATTTAGAAATTAGAAACAAATGATTTGTCCTAAATAACATAATTTTAGAGGTTTAATCATTTTTAGTCAAATTAAACATGCTCATTCTCATCCTTCAGCTTAATATACTTATATTTGTGAAAAATAAAATTAAGAGTCACCTAAGCACCAGTAATTCCATCCCCTAATTTTATATTCTTTCCTTCTTTTATTTTCAGAAATGTTTATTAACTGCATCTCATGTGTCAGGAACATTATACACTAGTGGAAAAGAGATTCAGGGTGGGGTGTCACTGTGCATCATCAAGGGAGGGCTAACCTCCTCTGACCACCTTGAGCCAACTGCCTCCAGCAAGATGAACCTCACACCCTATACACATCAATCTCATGTTTTTTTCCACTGCGCTTATATTGTCCTAAGTTTCTACAAAAATCTCTCTCAAAAGAATAGTTCAAGTATCTAAAATTCTATCTTTTGTCCCTCCTCTGATCAAAAATTATAATGAAAATCTAACTGGTACATCTATATTTCGTCTTTTAGAATGATGATAGGGATATGATCAAATGCTCAGATTTAGGGTTCCAAATATCACTGAATTATTTTAGTTCATTCCTTACCAATATCATTTCAAAACTGAACAGTGACAGTAATCACTCTACATGCTTATATGAAAGAGACATCTAAAACTTTGGACTATGTTCCTTCCAGACGAAGGAAAAAAGTAAAACTCATTAATCATGTTCTTCAGGATGTCGTTATTAGAGGTGCCACAATGAGTTGCCATAGTGGCAGAGTAATACTCAGGTTTTTAAAAATACCAACTATAAGATATAGTTGAATCATCTTAAAAAACGCTATTGGAGATATTTTCAGAGGACTGAATGTGCGTTTTTATTCATATAATTACCTGAGGCAAATGCTTCCTTAGTGGTCAGTGAGGTGAACACAATCCTGCCCTATGAAGGGGATGGTTCATGTTCACGCATCTCCATTAAGTCAGAAAAAAGCAATCTTTCACAAAACCCCAATCACGTACATTTTCCTTCCACCTGGAGATTAGATATCCTGTAAAAATGCACTTTGCTACTAGTCATTGTTAAAAGAAGTGACAAATCGTTCTCCTTCTGATTTACAACACCTGGAATAAGCCATGATTATGTCTCTTCTCCCCTAGCTTTAAATCAAGATTGATTTAAGTAAAATTGCCTCGGTCTAAACTGGTTACTACAATGGTCTCACAAAAAAGACGAAAAAAATTTTCCCTTAGATTTAGTGTTTTTATTTTTTATAAACACATATGTTTAAATTACTGTGTGGTAAACAAAACATGACCCCCAAATATGTCCACATCCTAATCTCCAGAACCTGTGAATTTGTTACCTTACATGGCAAAAGCAACTTTGCAGATGTAATTAAAGACCTTGATGTATGGAGATTATTCTGCATTATTCCAATAAAATCATAAGGTTCTTATGAGAGGGAGACAAAAGAATAAGTCAGAGAAGGAGATGAGACAATAGCAGCAGAGGTCAGAGTGCGTGGGTCAGTCCACGCCAAGGAATGCAGGCAGCCTCTAGAAGTTGTAAAAGGCAAGGACACAGATTTTCCCTTAAAGCTTCCAGAAAAAACACAGTCCTGCCAATCCATTTTAGACCTGTGACCTCTAGAAATGTAAGAGAATAAATATGTTCCTTTAAGCCACTAAATTTATAGTAATTTGTTACAGCAGCCATAGGAAATTTACACAACCGTATTCAGCATTTTAAAATCTGGATATATTTTCATTTTTATTCAGGTCACATTCTACAGGGCCCATCAGCACTTTTTAATAGAAGAATGAATTCTGCCATCACATTTCTAGGAAAATATTATAGCATTTATATTTGTGGCAAAATAACTAGAGATATCATGAGAGATAGTTTTACCTGGCTTAATTTCATAAATGCTCGGACCATCTGTATCAATCATATAAATAAAAGTCCAATCTGTATGTACCATTTTCCCCCATTTTAAAGAAGAAATAATAGCAAACTAAGACATTGTCCAGCTTTCACAAGGGACACACTCCAATGACCTGTTCCTCTCTCCACCTCTAATAGTAATAAAGAGTTTTCCTTTAAAATGGGGGTAAAATTTCTTGATTCATTGGGGAAAAAATAAAAGCATTTGTATATGACCTTTTTTTTTAGAATGAGCATAACAGACTCTCATAAGCAGAGTAAGTGCATAAATATGTCTTGACAAAAGTAACTGATATTGGTAGTCCTTCAAAGAAGCTTGCATTCATTGCAGTGACAGTAAAATATTGCATACTCTCTTAAAAGCTAGGGTAACAATGTTTTAAATATGTATGTTAAAGCCCTTTGAACATGCATAGCATGAAAGGGATCACAGTCACAAGAGCAGACAGCATTCAGTCCTGAAGCGCTCTGAGTTCAGTCAATGAAAAAGAGAAGAGATTTTAAAATCTTGAATGTATGGGGGCTATTTTTCAGGGCAGAGTTGGAAAATGTTAGAATGTTGACACAAGTGAACAAAGATGAGATAATTCATTGCCATTGGTAAGAGGGATAAAAGGTACTCTAGGAAGAGAAGCAAACATGTTTCTCAAAATGAGTAACAACTCTAAATTGCATGGTCAAGCTGGGAACCATGACCAGAGCTAATTGCAAGGACTAGATAGAAAATCAGTAATATTTTGAAGGGCTACTGCATTTTCTGGTTGCTTCCCCCCATCCCCCACTATTTTAAGTATGTAAATATTCTGAACTTTTGTAAATTTTTTTCTTTTGTAGCAGGTTTATTGTTGTCCCACAGGGGAATGCTCTCATGTTTCTGGAAGGCACTCCTTGATCTTTCGGGTTCTTTCTGGGATCAAATTCTAAGGTACCAGTTAAGTGAAGAGCACCTCAATTCAACTACTTTTTCCTGGTCAAAAAATACAATTTGGGAGTGGAAGTTTAGGACAGGCGTAGCCATGTGTACTCTGTTGTAAGTATTTACCCTAGAAAATGGTCCCTTCTTTTGTCCCTAATCTTTACCAGAAGTAAACATAGAGATAATCAGGATATTTAGAATAAATGTGGAATTCACATGGAAACCAATTTTCAGAAAGAGGGGGAAAAAATCCAAAATCTTATATCAGTATATCACCATTAGAACAACTGTTTGCAACTCTGACAAATTATAAATCTATTATTGGGAATTCTCTCAATTTTCCTCAGATGAGCACATGCATGTGAAATGCAGGAGAGTCAACCCAGCTACTAAACATAATTCTTTACAAAGCACTTTCACATTATTTTAACTGATTCTCAAAACCACCTTTTATTTTATTTATTTATTTATTTATGGCTGCATTGGGTCTTCGTTGTTGGGTCTTCGTTGCTGCGCGCGGGTTTTCTCTAGTTGCGGCGAGCGGGGGCTGCTCTTCATTGTGGTGCGCGGGCTTCTCATTGCGGTGGCTTCTCTTGTTGCGGAGCTCGGCTCTAGGCGCGTGGGCTTCAGTAGTTGTGGCACTCAGGCTCAGTATTGTGGCTCGCAGGCTCTAGAGCACAGGCTCAGTAGTTGTGGCTCATGGGCTTAGTTGCTCCGGGGCATGTGGGATCTTCCCGGACCAGGGCTCTAACCCGTGTCCCGTGCGTTGGCAGGCGGATTCTTAACCACTGTGCCACCAAGGAAGTCCCAAAACCACCTTCTTAAATGTATATTACTAAACCTAAATAAACTGAGGCCAAACGAACCCAATCCAAAGTCACATATCCAGTAACTGTAAGAATCCAGAGGAAAACGCATGTCTTTGGACTTTAGGACCAGTTTTCAAAGTTCAGGTATTATTCGTTTACTAGTAGGTTGTTTTGATCTTGTGGGACATAGCTAATGCCATCAAATCAAAATGCCAAGAATAACCGTAAAATCCCAAAGTTGCTAACCCTTACAGAAATACTGTGAAAGAAATTAAATGAAATGGGTGAAAATGCTCTGAAAATAATGGTGCCTAACAATAATAGCCCAATTGTTAGATGGACTCAAGGTTGAAAGCAGAAAATTAGATTGAATAACAAAGACAGGTTGCCTTTTTGTAGGTTACCTGAGAAGAATGCTATATTCTGATATCACAAATAGTTCTGCAGTGTAGCTGTAAGCCACATCCATGACATTGATAATGACATTGAAAAATGATAAACAAAAAAAACACTTTATTTTATGGAAGGACATATTCTATTGAGTTGGCTTTATGCTCTGTTATTAATATTTCATTGGAAGATGGGATGGATCAATTGTGGAAAATTTTGTTGTGGGCCAATGCCAAAACTGCCAGGTGATGTTTAGGGATCAGGGAGATTCACAGAGGGAATGGAAACTGTGACGGGGGCTGGGGGAAGACTACACTTTTTTTTTAGAAATACAGTTCCTTAATCCATTTGTCTCAATTCATTGTCAGGATCAATAAAAATGAATGTCACAACCAGTTTGACTCAACTAGTTTTAAAATAAACACTCAATTCTAAAAATACAGAAAGAATGCCAATTAGTTTTTAAAGGTGGGGGAGAGAAATTAAAAGGATCATTTGATAAGAAAGCATTGCAATAATTGTCACAATGCATATCATTACCTTTTTTATTACTAATCACTGTTCATTCTAGCTGGTTCACTTAACTGGTTATTTCTAATCACAACACTTTTTCAAATTTAATTTAACGAAATGTGGTGACATCAATTAAAAGCAGTGAATCAGGGAGAAACTAATGATTATAGATAATGCAATTGTCCTGGTTAGTTGATCTAGGAGAATGTGCTAAAGCTTTAATGAAGAGGAAAGCGTGAAGCCAAAAGGAAGTGAACATGAGTACAGTACTATCATTGTCTTCTTTCAGGTATCCAAATTAAGTACACAGAGTTTACTATCATCTGGTCAGAACATGTAAAATTTCACCAGTAAGGACTTAAATAAAGGCCATAAAGTACCGAAGTCACAGACAGCTCTTGGTCCTGAGATTTCATTTCTTAAAGGAAAAGTATCTTAAAATGTCTGTTGGGAAACAAAAATAAACAAATGGGACCTAATTAAACTTAAAAGCTTTTGCACAGCAAAGGAAACCATAAACAAGATGAAAAGACAACCCTCAGAATGGGAGAAAATATTTGCAAACAAATCAATGGATGAAGGATTAATCTCCAGAATATACAAACAGCTCATGCAGCTCAATATCAAAAAGACAAACAACCCAATCAAAAAATGGGTGGAAGACCTAAATAGACATTTCTCCAAAGAAGACATACAGATGACCAATAAACACATGAAAAGATGCTCAACATCACTAATCATTAGAGAAATGCAAATCAAAACTACAATGAGGTATCACCTCACACCAGTCAGAATGGCCATCATCAAAAAATCTACAAACAATAAATGCTGGAGAGGGTGTGGAGAAAAGGGGACCATCTTGCACTGTTGGTGGGAATGTAAATTAGTACAGCCACTGTGGAGAACAGTATGGAGGTTCCTTAAAAAACTAAAAATAGAACTACCATATGACCCAGCAATCCCACTCCTGGGCATATACCCAGAGAAAACCATAATTCGAAAAGACAAATGCACTGCAATGTTCACTGCAACACAATTTACAATAGCTAGGACATGGAAGCAACCTAAATGTCCATCAACAGGTGAATGGATAAAGGAGATGTGGTACACATATATAATGGAATATTACTCAGCCATAAAAAGGAACGAATTTGGGTCATTTGCAGAGACGTGGATGGACCTAAAGACTGTCATACAGAGTGAAGTAAGTCAGAAAGAGAAAAACAAATATCGTGTATTAACACATATATGTGGAATCTAAACTAATGGTATAGATGATCTTATCTGCAAAACAGAAATAGAGACACAGACATAGAGAACAAACATAAGGAAACCAAGGGGCAAGGGAGGGTGGGATGAATTGGGAGATGGGGATTGACATATATACACTATTGGTGCTATATATAAAATAGGTAACTAATGAGAACCTACTGTAAGGCACAGGGAACTCTACTCAGTGCTCTGCAGTGACCTAAATGGGAAGGAAATCCAAAAAAGAGGGGATGTATGACTACATACAGCTGATTCACTTTGCTGTACAGTAGACACTAACACAATATTGTAAAGCAACTCTACTCCAATAAAAATTTTTTAATATGTCTATTGAGTATGGTCACCATTAGCATAAGGGCATAGTTACCATTAGCACAAAACTGTAAAATATTACTAATTAAAAAGGGGATCTGGTATAGTATTAAGCTGATTTTTTTCTGGTCAAAAAGGAATTCAGACACTGACCTTAGTCACTATAAAGATTCTCTATTCTTGTACTTCAATAACTTGCCTCAAATCTCAATATAATCATTTGATAAATGGGGAAATCCCTGCTCCCTGGCATTCACCCACTGTTTTGCCAGAGCTAGGAGTGAGGTTAGATAAGAGTCCTCTCAGTTGGGCTCATGCATGTATGCTGGCCCCAATAGAGCCCCCTCAGTTTAGGTCATTAATAATGTTGTGTCCTTTATATACACAGCTGCAGTTCTGATTATATATCATCAGTGCATGCTCTCTGAATTGATTTTTTTCTAGTAGAGGCAATACATTCATATCAACCCCAGCTGTACTTTCTCTCCCAAGCAAGACAGCTGACCAGGGTTGGAAAGGCAATTTACGGTTCACATCAAGCCAGCAAATATGTCTTGACTCAAGTGCCAACTGAAATGTCTCAACATTCAAGCCCAGTTGAAAAACGCTCCATAACTGATAATCTTTGTCTGCCAGGAACTCAGGAGCGGAGAGTAATAGTAAATGCACAGCACAACTTATTTATCATTCCTGCTGACACACCAAATCATTATACTGATTTTATTCTTATATTATTTTAATCAGCTGAACCTATCAGTCACTTCATGAAATAACTAACTAACCAGCAAAAGACAAGAGGGGTCACTAAAAGATTGAAAAACTAACCATGGAATTTTTGAGATGCTGATTTAACATTCCAAAAAAAAAAAAAACTAGAGATACATAGTCTTACTTTTCTCTTGGAAATAACAGGGAAGAACAACAGTTAATTGTGATCCAGTAGAAAGAACAATCAAGTTTGGTCCTAAGGTTACTACTTCATCAACAATACCAGCGTTACTAAATTTTTATTCCTACTTGTTTGTTTGTGTGTGTGTGTGTGTGTGTACTTTTTCAAAGTTCATATCATCACAAGGAACATACAGCACAAAGTATTTTAATCCTATTCTAAATAAAGATTTAGAATTCTTAGGGATAAAAAACTGTCAGTAGTATTACTATGCCTTATAAAATTATACAATCTGAAATGGAGGAATGTAATAGCCACCCGAAGGTAGTTTTTCAAATATAGAATTATTTTCATACCAAAATACAGTTAATAAAAATAATTTTGCATGCTTATTTTAATTTAAATTTGGAAAAGGGAATAAAAATCGTGTTTTAGTTAAAAATAAATGGACTATTAAGATTTAAAGCCTTCTCTGCTTTCTTCCTTTGTTGCAACCTGTATAAGGAGTTGCTCTGTGTTTTATTTTCCAGTCATCCATTTTTGTTTTTTCAGCCTCCATAGCTCCATAAAGTTGCTCAAGGCAAACAAGATCTTCATACGTCTAAACAAATGTCATTCTCAGATTTCATCTCTAAGGCTATCATACTTAAAATCTGCAGTCTGACGACCTAAAGAATTTGCTGGTACCACAGTTCATTTACATGAATGATTACATCAAAAAATATAACCTAAAATTTGTAACTTACCTCTGATGACAAGAAAGCAATAAAAGCATATTCAGTAGGAAAAAAAACAGAAAATACACAAATAATGCTAGTTGCACTGTGGTTCCTTTTTTCTTTATTTTCTATTTTTTAACATGGATATATTACATTTACAATGAAAACGTTATGTCTCTAACACAATGTTTTTTGAAACATTGAAAATGTTATTGTTTCTAAATATTAGTCTTAAAAATATGTCATTGGATATGGTTTTACTCTTTTTAAACTATTCTCTCAAAAAGATAAGCTAGTTCTAGGGCTTCCCTGGTGGCGCAGTGGTTGAGAATCTGCCTGCCAATGCAGGGGACACGGGTTCGAGCCCTGGTCTGGGAAGATCCCACATGCCACGGAGCAGCTGGGCCCGTGAGCCACAACTACTGAGCCTGCGCGTCTGGAGCCTGTGCCCCGCAACGGGAGGGGGCCGCGATAGTGAAAGGCCCGCGCACCGCGATGAAGAGCGGTCCCCGCACCGCGATGAAGAGTGGCCCCCGCTTGCCGCAACTAGAGAAAGCCCTCGCACGAACCAAAGACCCAACACAGCCATAAATAAATAAATAAATAAATAAAGTAGCTATAAATGTATGACATAAATTAAACACAGTGAGATTTAAAAAAAAAAAAAAAGATAAGCTAGTTCTAGCCTGCCAAACTGAAGTACCTAAAATACCTTAAAAGGATTTCAAGAAGGAGAGCATGTCAAAATCTATCTGGTGAACCAGAAATGTTCATTAGAAGTGGCAAGATTAGTTCCTTCTTAAACGCCACACTTCTCATAATTTTTTACTAAATTTATCTTTATAGTTTCATAATAAGAAAGTTATACATTAAGGTTGAATCACAACAAACTTTTTCTTTTTGTGTCAATCCTATGATGAATAACATGAAATGAATATTCCCAGAATTTGTTTAGAGATAGAGTCTCTCAGATCTCAGGTTGTATCACACATGTCCCAGGCAAGATGGCAAACTTTTCAGTTGAAAATTTTTGAAATTGGCTGCTGGAAATTGACAACTTCCCAAATGATGTCAGCTATGATAAACTTAGAAACTGGAGGCCTGGAACTCACCAATATTCTCACTTTTACTGAATATTTACTGTAAAACTCTGGTAAGTAGACATTTCCTAGGTGCTGGAGACATAAAGAACTATGAGACACAGACCCTGTTCTACTTACTGTCCATTTGGTAGTTGTATCAATTAGGCTGTTTTCATTTGCAAGAATCAGAAAACTCATATAGCTTAAAAATTAAGATAATTTATTGATTAATACCAATAGAGAGTATAAGCAGATTTCAATTTTGATCAGGGACCTAGGTTGGCTTAATTCTCATGCTGTCTTTTCTCGTGGTGGTAAAATGGCTGCAGTGGTTCCATGTTCATATCTGCACGTCACAAAAAAGAGGGCTTCTACATATTCAACCATCAAAGTCCTATTTGGACATGATTTGACCAAACCAAAACAATCACTGCGGCTATGAATATATTGTGTACTGATCTGCTTAAGCTTCAGTTACTGCCCATCCTTGAACCAATCAATAAGATTATACTGACTGCCAAAAATCAATCAGAGTTAATCACTGAGGCTGGAGATGGAGTTAATATCACCTGTATCCCATGGATACCATACAAAGGCAAAAGGCTCAAATGTATGCTGGGGAAGAAACTACAAGTTTTATGAGAGTAGCCAATACAATAACAATGAAAAGTAGTAACAATAGAAGTCAATAAGAGTGATGTAACAAAAATATTATGAACAATTATGGAGGGTGAAGTCTTACATATGTTTTGTTTTTTATGAATATTTGTTGATTTATCATGCATTGATTTTAATTCACAATTGCTGAAATAGTGGTAAATAAAATAATTATTTTATAGTTCAGAACAACAGGAGGATATATGGGGGTTGTATTATTCTGGAAAGGAATCGGAAAAAGGCCTTGAAAGGATGAGCATGAAGATATTTTGGCTTGTATGATTGAGGAGTAAGGCACTCTAGTGGACGAAATAGTTCAAGCAAAGAGAAGTGTGAAACACAGAACATATTTTCTAGAATAGTCTAACCTCAGATGATAAGATGCAGTGCCTTAAACACACCTTATCTCTTTAAAGTAGTTATGAACACAGACTCCTATTCTTGCAAGATGCTGCATTAACCATTAACTGAGGCTTGTAGCTTTTGCTGGAATTACACTTTCCTACCAAGATTGAATTGAATTTAAAAATTACACAGAAACTACACACACACATGCATTTTTTATTTTTACAATATTTTCAAAGGAGATTTGACAACATAGTCACATAGGCCATCCCATGTAATAATTTAAACCAGACAGTATAGTAGAGATACTGAATGTTATTTTATTTAAAATCTTCCACTCAAGAAAATCTGGAACTCTCTAGATCAATGACTTGCATATAGATATGACCATCTTATAGTTTATTTTTGTTGTTTTTCTAAAACAATTTGGCTACCAAAATTGCAAGACTATGTTACCCAACATATTTTAAATTTTAAAATACAGTCTAGATAACATTATCTCAGAAAATGTTACCAAGTTGAGTCTATCTCAGTTTCTTTTTCCTATTTATTGACACATCTCAAGGAAATGACAAAACTGAAGCTACTTTTCTCTCACCTTGTCATTTAATATTGTTCCTTCCTACCAAACCACTGTTTAAAAAGTCATCAGCTCTCAACTGGAAAATAATTGAGTTAATTGATTCCCCAAATATGCTCTTCTGAGAAATTAAGATATATCTGTAAGTTTCAGTTAACAGCAGTCTAACTATAAAGAATCCTCAATGAGAGGATCTCCATTTGGTAAAGTTCATTGAGGGAAAGTGAGAATTGTAAGGAAACAAATTTTCATAACTGATCAAGAAAGCTATATCACTTTCAAAGTAATGTCCAAGATAATTTATCCAGATCTCCATTCATTTATTTAACAAATTCTTTTTTGAAAGTTTACTATATGCCAGGCATGATGCAAGATATTGGGTGAATAACAAAACTAAGACTGATTATGGTTTCTGTTCCAATACAGGTGAGACTAGTTGGAAGAGACAAACAAATAGGCAATAACAATACCAGCAGTAACATGAAATAATGGGAACACACAGTATAGGTATCTAACTTGGAATTATAGAATTAAAGAAGCTATCCTAGAAAAAATTTTCGATGTCAAAGCTGAGAAATAAACAATGATTACAGTTAGCCAATCAAGGAAAAGGGATAATTGTATAGAAAGAAGGAATAGAATATGCAAAGGCCTAGAATCTAGGGAGCATGGTACAATCAGGAAACTTCTAGAACCTAAAAGAATTCACAAAATGGGATCAGCCAGGCTTTTACTATATTTGGTGGATTATGTCCTACTATACTGAAAGAAAAAAAAAAAAAGAACAAGGCAACCATACCAGGGAGGTAGAGGGAAGTAGAGAAAATTCAACTCTTTCATATCCTACTGGCTACTACAGCTAGGGCTCTTTACTGCTAAAGTAATTCTTCCTTGGTTCAAGAAATAAAATTATTTTCTTATAATGATTTAGGAAGGGACCAAGGCTTGGGCAAGTACTAAAGGAGGAAAATAAAGCCACATCTGCAATCACCTACTGACCAAAGGAATCAAGTCCTACTGATGTTCATTCAATCTTGATACAGAAATTTGAGAGGTACAGACTAAATATGAACATGTCTGAATATAATGGGTTGATTCATTTCTTTAAAATTCTGGAACCCTTAGAGAATCACTGAGCCAGCCTACCATCAAACAACTAGATTAGTCTAAGGAGCCTTGTTCCAAATCTTGTTATCTCTCAAAAAAGAATGAGTCCTCTTTTCTTCTCCAATATTTTGAATCACAAAATTATATAGAATCTACCAAATTAAAAGATTAAATATAAATTTCTAAAAAGTTGATCTCTATACTAAAGTCATTTTTAACATAAAATAAGTCCATTGTGAGGAAAAAAACAAATATATCCTCTGTCTTCACTGAACAAAAAAATAAGATAGACTGAGATACAATTTAGGCTTTATTTTGAGTTTAAGTTATCTCATTTTAAAGATCTCATAATACTTCAAATTTATTTTTGATCTACAAACATGTCATTAAAAATAACATTACCAAATAAGATGTCTTCACAGATTTATATCACCTCATGGAAGTAGACAAGTTATACTTAGTGGTGTGCTTAGCTTCTGAGAGCTTACTGATAAATTTTCAGAACTTTTGCAAACTTGCTGACATCAGCCATGGTAAAAGTATTTACACCACAGAAATTGGCAAATTCTACAAATCAAAGTTGCCCCCACCCCAAGAGTCGGATATTAAATATTTACCAGCACATGACTAGTTACATTCATGGGGAAGCATAAAAGAAAGCGAATCACATCAACATTATACAATTGTTTATAAATAACATATGCTAACGAAGCACAGTAAAAAAAAAAAAAAAATCATTCTTAGTATCTTCCCAAGGCCACTTTATAAGATTGAATCCAATTATTTTCTTACCGTCTAAGGCTCGCCCTACCCCAATTATTACGCAATATGGAAAGCAAATGACAATAGTTAAAGTTTAAAAGCTTGAGTCCCAGATTTGCTTTTTCAGAAATTAGCTAATGTGATTATTCCAGAATTTTGTGGTTTCAACCTATGTTTATCTATAATTTTTAATTAAGCCACTCAACTATCAAATATGTAAACTTAGGAAAGAACATTGACCTTTTTTGCTAGAATGCAGAGAAAAAATATATATAAAATCTTCTAAAGCCATAACATTCAAACTCGGCAGGTCTTTAGATCTTAGTGAATAAAGAAAATCAAGCCAACTCTGTAAAGCAGTTAAGTAATTTTTAAGCAACAAAGTCTTGAAATGACAAGATGAGCATATAAAACTTTTCCTCTAAGTTTCAAGGTCAGTTGAGGAGATAAGGATGCTGCCGTTGAGGTACACATTATATGTCATAACCCAAAGCATAGAAAGCCAGCTATGCAGCTCACTTGGGCTCAGGTCAGATAGAAGTGCAACAAATGGGTGATGAGAGAAACTCAAGGTTTCACTGCTTTACTTGCATTCATTCTTCACAAACTCAAAGCACAGTGTTGAAATCAAGTAATCAAGGTTTAGTCCAATAGAAGTGCACCAATTCTTAGAATTATCAACTTTAGAAATTCTCTGGGAAATGAATTACCCCAGAGTACATGAATGAAAGTTAAGTGCCTTGCTGCTCACAATTTCAAAGGTTCTTTATCCTACATGAAGGACTTTTAAAAAGGGCTTTTAAAAGCATGATGTATTTAAACAGCCACCCTACACTGCAGTCCTGACACTGGATGCAAAGGTCACCTTAACATATACCAGTGTTCAAGGATAAGTCCCTCCGAGACACATTTGGCACTCACTACCTCATTCCTCTGGTACATCTTGTCAACAAGGAAATGTCCAGGTCTTTACAGCAGGTCTTTATAAAGACCACATAAACAGAGAAGTAATCCAGTCTACTAATAAGCCCATCAAAGGCATTCTTCTTTACTGTCACAGTGTTTTTGACCTCTAGCATTTCTTTTTGGACTTTTCTTAGGATTTCCATCTCTCTGCTTAAATCACCCATCTGATCTTGTATGCTGTCTACTTTATCCATTAGAGTCCTTAGCATATTAATCAGAGTTGTTTTAAATTCCCAGTCTGATAATTCCAATATCCCTGCCATGTCTGGTTTTGATGCTTGCTCTGTCTCATCAAATTATGTTGCTTTTCCTTTTAGTATGCTTTGCAATTTTTTCTTGATAGCTGGACATGATGTACTGGGTAAAAGGAACTGTTGTAAATAGGCCTTTAGAAATGTGGTAGGAAGTTGTGGCAGGAGGGTAATCATTAGATAGTCCCATAATTAGGTCTCAGTCTTTTAGTGAGGTTGTAACCCTAGACTACGAACTTCACAAATGCTTCTCAATCCTCCCTTCCTCCACCCCTCAGGTGGGACAGGATTGCTCGAGTGGGCTAAAGTTAGATAATTCTCTTCTCTCACATGGAATCCAAGGCTGACTGGAATTGAATTATTTCCCTCCTGCAAAGTAAGTTAGGCTCTAATAAAACCCCAGGAGGACAGGCTCCAGGTGAGGGCAGGCCTTGTTAAGAACGGAGTGCTCTGGTGTATTTCATAATAGTTCCTTTTCCTCTTTCCCTGCTGAAAGCCCATGGGGAATTTTCTCCAGTATTTACTACTGAAAACCACATCAAGATCTTGGAGGTAATTCTCACAATAGAATAGAGGCCCCCTATGACAGGCTCCTCTAGAGTCTTTAACTCTTAGAGTTGTCTACACTGAGCCTCCAGCAATTTGTCAATTACAGTTCAGGTTTTCCTACCCTGACACTGGTTCCCACACGGTTTCCACTCATGTGTCTATGCTCCAGGAAGCTGTAACTCCTTGTATCACCTGTCTGTCTCTCCAGTCTTGGACACAAGGATTTACCCTTTGTCATTCCCTCTCTTACAGATCCAAGAAGAGTTGCTGATTTTTGTCTGTTCAGCTTTTTACTTCTTGTTAGGATGAAGTGGCGACTTCAAGCTTCTTACATGCAGAAGAGGAAACCAGTGGAGCAACCCAATTTAGAGGTCCTCAGAGACAAAGGGAACACCTACAACTTGACATTGATTTACTCTTTAGGTATGAATTGCCTTTTAGGGGAAAAGATCCACCTGGCCTTTGCTGAGATAGAATCAGATGGAATTGGAAAGGGAAGGAGAAAGGAAGCATCAGAAATAAAAATAAAAATTAATAACAGTGGATATTATAACCTACATTATTTTATTTAATCCTAAGAAGAACCCTAATTGTCTTGGGGTTAATATATCTCCAGTTAGGCATACCTCTCACTTCCTCCTCCCTGTGCCATTACAACCCATTGAAAGAAAGGTAGAAAGGAGGGAATGAGGGGTAAAAGAATAAGAGAAATTACAAAAAGTTACCAAATACCTTCCATATTTCAGATGGTGTGTTTGACATGTCTACGGACTTTAAATTCATTTAATAGTCACAAAGCCCCTCAGACTCCCCTTTCGTAATTTATTTTCCTTTGTCTTCAGAATTGACTGGAGTTATTTCAACCACATATCCCTTGTATAAGAAGTATATTTGGGGTGGCTTCTGATCAAGATAATATAATAAGTTTATGCTTTGATATTCCCCTATGCTATAATCACATAGCAATGATGGGCAACTTAGAAAAGGAGAAAACTAAAAGACATAATTGAGATCAAATAAAAGATAAGCAGCTCTGTGGTCAAGACAGAACAGAAACACTGTGTGAGACAGGACCTGAAAGCCGGTGAGTCTTAGAATTCCGAAACAAGCAGCTTCCCAGAAGTTCTACTCCTATCATTGGTACAGATCAACACGCATGAAGCCAGAGGCTAAACCCTCAACTATCCACTGGTGGCAAAGAGCAGGGGAATTTAGATATTCCCAGGGAGTACTGAAAGCATATATTTGACGCCTTGCCACGTAAACAGGTGCTAATGAGATAGGAAAAAATAAAAGGTCGCTTTGGCCATGTCTAAGACTGTGTAACAAATGCCATCAGTCTCTGCAATAGATAAAGTTACAGTCACAATGTCTAAACACCCAGGGCATTGGGAGATACAACTGAACACTGTTGGCGATAAACCACTATAAGCCTCCAGCTCCTGTTAGTCTTTTTAAGTGGCTGTATTAAGATATGCATTTCTTACTTTCTCTTTGCCTTTAAGTTCTTAATTAACAGAAACACTAATTAAATAAAAGTTTTCCTTTGTTCTCATGGGATTCCATAATTTCTTTTGGACCATGATAGAAGGGACAGGAAGAAAGTTTAGAAAATGATTTAAGTACCAGAATGCTAGTATTTTTGTGCTAATTCCCTGAGCTCAAATTTCCACAGGCAATCAAAGAGGAGCAGATGACACTTACACATACAATGGATTGCATTCCAGGAGAGGAACCCTGAGCTTAGGGAACCCAAATTCTTATAGTATGTAGTAAATATGCCTGCCCTTCACTCTAGAGGGAGACATATTATACTGGAAAGTAAGAAAACCTGTCCTTTTGCTCCCGAGGGAAATGGTGTCTCTAATACCCAATAATGATCTTTACAAACATCGATTTAAAGTCCTAAATAAAGAGCAGTCAGTGCCTCACTTGCAGGATGTTCAAAAACATGAAAGACCCATGGATAATTGTCTTCCAACAAATATATGAAAAGATTCTCAATCTCATTAGTCAAAGGGAAAATGCAAACTGTGTGATATAATATACCCATTACATTGGATTAAAAAATAAAAGTCTAAAAATAGGAAGTGTTGACTAAAGTATAGGGAAATGGAAACACTCATACACTGCTGATGGGAGTATAAATAGGTCCACTCACTTTGAAGAGTAATCTGGCAACATGTAGTAAAGCTGAAGACGCTCATATTCCAGGATCCAGGGGTTTCACCTCTTGGTATATGCGTCCATGAAGCTTTTGCAAATGTTGCCAATAAAAAAAATTTTGTTGGCAGCGTTCCTTGTATGCATGACAGAATTGTTTATAAAACAGAAAAGTTGGAATCAGCTTAGTTATCCATCAGAGGTGAGTGGTTAAGAGAAGTTATATAGAAGACTCAACAGAAGCTAAAATGAATGAACAAAAGCTATATGTATAATCATGTATAAGCCTCAAAAATACTGAGTTTAGTATGCCATTCATATAATATTTAAACTTGTATAAATTATCATTATTTTTATATAATAATTTATGTAATAAATTTATTTTTAAAGAGAAAATAATCTTGCATGGGAATAATAAATACTGTATTCTTGGTAGTTCTTTCTTTTAGGAAGTGAGGAAATTAGCATCAGGAAAGATTCCCAGAGGTCTTAACTATAGCTATAATATTTTCTTTAGTTTAATGATATAAAACAAATATAGTACAATACTAAAATTTCTTAAGCCTGGGTATGGGAGTGATTGTTAAAATATTCTATATTATTGTTTATGCATTTGAAATATTTTATCCTAAGAATGATTAAAGCAATGTTAGTTTGGGAGGTGTGCTAAATATTCATGTTTCCTGCATACTATCATTTAGTTTTTTGGCCAAGAGAGCCAGTATAGCTTTATGATTAAGAATCTGTACTCCAAACTAAAAATGTCAGAGTTCAAATCCCAGCTCTATACCTAACCATTTTTGTAACATTAAGCAAGTTAACTAACATTTTTAAGCTTTAGTCTATATGTAAATCTAGGAAAATAATATACGTTACATTCTAGGTTTGTTAAAAGTGCTCCAAGAGGCAATAAATGGCTTCTCTTCCTTGGAAAAGAAAGCATTTTAAAATGTTGACTGATATTTGATATTAGGAACAATTTAATATATATTTCATACTTCCCTCTTTTATCTTTGGCCATAGCAATCTAATGTATCATTATAATCTCTTTAGGAAAAAAGGTCTCTTTAATCAGAGGTATGGTATATGTTTTCTAACTTCTTTTGACACATTCTTCATACCAGCTGACCATATATCTCGCTGTTGCTCAATCTGCTCAGTTTAGTCTATGAGACTGTGATCATCCTGTTTTCTCTATCTTTAATATCTTTCCATTCTGAATGGCTTATCCAACTCTTTATTTTCCTTTGCAGCCTATATCAAGACCTATTTCCACAATGAGATTTTCCTAAATCTTACCGCTATACTTTGCACCAAATAGCTTTTTCTGAAAAACAACATATTACTATCAATGACCAACAATAATTTCAGTGTTTTACATTTACGGCACTCTATAGTTTAAAATCATTGACAGATTATGACACTCATATGACATTCAGGTGAAGATGAGCTACTGTGCAGAACTAATTTTATATCTGCTAACTCTAAGTTTAATACTTGGCATCACCTCACATACTAAGCACTAAGATCTTTCAAAAAGTTCACCTTTAAAGGTACACCTCACTATTGTTTTTTAATAAGTACTTTCCTGATACAAGGCTTTTTTAAAGACTGAAAACCACAAGATGTTTTAGTTGCAAACATAAACTCATCAGTGATAATAAAAATGAACCATCAACTATCTTGTAATGTCTTGCCCGAGCAGTGTGTTCGGAGGCCCTGTTCTGTCCAGGTACAATATGATCCAGTTGCCTAATAATGGTAAATATGTAACAGATTCCACAGAAAAACTTGGAGAGGGTAAAAGATGGACAATTTGTAAATGTATCTGTACTACACAATTCCTTTGACATAAAGAAATGAGCAGTCAAACAGAAAGACCCCATGCAAGCTGATGGGAGGATCCCATATAGAAGGATCCCAATTAGAAGGATTCTATATGGAAGCCTCTGACTTGCCAAGGGAGACCCATTCATGCTTAAATCAACTAAATCTCTCTATATACACAGTGTCCTTATCTGTGGGATTCACATGCCTAAAAGCCATGATCTTGAGGAGTCCTAATGGTCTAGGATCAGGGAGTAGGTGTGAAATAGGACAGGGGAAGATGAGAAGAGCAGAACTGCACTCTTTCTTTTTTACTTCTGAAATCCTATATATAGGCTTTGGTTTTAAAGCCTGAATGGTAAGTCTGCTTAATTTAATCAGTTCCATGTAAGGGAAGACAGATATTAGAAATTTCAGCAAATGAAGAGAACTAAAAATTTCCATTATCAAAAAGGACCTACCCAAGAGCCATTTATTAATAATATCCAGTCTTTATTCTGCTTTATGTTACTGTTTGTCTATCAGTGTGCTTGCTTCCTTATATTTCTGGTTAGTTTGCAAGTTACTGAATGATAAATCATGTACTTTATATTTCTTTAAAATCCCTGATATTGCTATTGTAAAATTAGTTTAAAATGTATGAAGTTTTAAAATCTTTATTTTCTTTATATGATTTTGGCTGTAGGAAAGACTTGATAATTCTTAATGTCAAAACCTGTCTCTAATTGCTAACTTGTTCTAATTAAGAGGGTGACTGGACTGGGGAAAAGAGAAAATAAGTGGATACCAGATTGAATCCAGGTTCCAGTGAAAGGGATAAAGTAAACAAAAGACAAAAAAGAAGAAGAAGAGATAAATCAGGAGGAATGAAATAAATAAAGAGTTGTTAGCCAACCAGAACTGACTACAAAAATGGATGCAGCCAGGTTAGATGTAAATACAGACTGGAAAACTGAGAAATACTGTGTAGGTAAATTCTTCATCTTGAAACAGGAAAATGGATCCAGTTATGTCCAACATACATATATGTAATTGGATTCTCCCAATAAATTAATAAAGTTTTATAAACTATAGATCTCTGTAAAAAAAAATGACAGAGATTGCAATGAAGATGAAGGCGTTATGTGTGTAAAAGGGACACACTGATAGGATTACTTAAAATGCAAACACCAAGAAAAATAGGCCTTAGTGACATTCATGGATTAAACTCAAGGTAAAGAGAAGAAAATAAATTGGACTTTTGGGATTCACAATAGTTCTGGACTGAGATTTCTTAGCCTTGGGCAACTGAACAGAGCCATCCAGAAATTAAAAAAATCTAAAACTTACTTCAGAATTTATACAAAGTTTAATTACATAAGTATGTAATTTTACAGTCCCTTCCATACATACATTTTTAGTTTGTAACTTATGATTCCTCTTTCTGTGTGATTCAGGGTGTTATGATATTTACAACTGCCTACTGTGGAAAAAGCAGAGAGAAGTGGCAAATGGTTAAAGTTCCAACTTCTCAACGAAGCTTCACCCATTTCCATCCTCATCTCATTTTGAGCCTCTGGTTTAGGCATAAGAATGATGAAAATCTATTAAATTAGTTTGGTGTTGTGAAGAGAGTCATTTCTAAAAATTAAGGGACTTGAATCCTAATGTATGTCTACACTTATTTCCTGGGGTCCAGTAGGGCCCAAAACCTCAGAGAAGAAGACTTCAATGAATGGGAACTCAGGACACCATAGAGTACACTCATATCCTTCTCAAGAATGTTAACATTATCTATATTCAGTGATAATGACCATGAGCATCCCTCAAAGTTACAAGGCTCAGCTTTTTGAAGGGCTTAAAGATAAAGTTATCAAGACTGACTTTTTATCAAAGGAGGCCAAGGACTTCAACAATACAAAACTATCCATGGTGTTGAAATGCCAATCCCTACACTTGATTCGCCAGGGATGATGAACTGGAGGACCAGGAATGAAGAGACTGAATGTTTGGAAGTTAATAAACAAATATGACTACTTGTGATAATTTATGTAGGAACGTGGTTAAAGTTTAAATAAAAAGACAAATCGGGGCATATGGTAAAATAAGTTCCTTCAATACAGGGCAATAATTTTTCTGTAGAATCTTGGGGGTTAGCAATTTTTTTTCTGAGCAGAGGTACAGCATGATGAAAGTAGTACTTTAAGAATTTTAATTTGTGTTAATATAGAGTACAAATTGTGGGAATTATTTTTAATTCACAGAATCCATAAGAACATAACCTATTTCCACTAGGACTTTTGTACACATCAATCTTTGTCCCTAATGAATCAGAAATAACCTAAAAGAATCATATATGCTGGAATTTGTATATAATAATTTTCAATAGCTTCCATGCAGTAGAATTAGTGTAAACTGAGCCTTCCCTGAAATTCATCTGCAAATGTTAAGCTTCCAAATAATTCATTTTAATGATATTACCACCTATGAGTTCCCAGATTACATATGACCAAAGATACTTATATTTAAAGGTATAGAAATTATTCATGTTGCTTTTATGAGATTGTTACAAAATGCTCATGTTGCTTTTATGAGATTGTTACAAAATGCTCAAGGGTGTATTGACTGACACAAAGATTAATACAGATAAAGACAGATAAATAGATACAAATATGGTTGTTTATACAGAATTATTATTATAAATGAAAGAAGTAAACTGTCTCCTAATTTATTTTTTATCTTTGCTTATCTAAATCTGGATAAAAATCAAGAGACTTTTTGGTAAGGTTAAGAAATAATGATCATGAATATCTCTTTCTCTGAAGAAAATTCTATTTGTCATCTAATGACATTTTCCCCTTACCTTTGGAAGGCTTTTTAACTAGGTCTTTGGGGGGAAACTCTCAATTTTAAGAAAATTTCCTTTTATCATTTAAAATTAAACAGTAAGTCAACCAATCCAGGCACTATAGGGATGATGTGATATCCTTAATTTTTTCCTATAATGATATGTATGTGTGGTAAGAAATTCATCTTTGCTAAATTTCAAGTTTCGTTTCAGAAGACAAAAGTATGATTTGGGCACTGTTCCCAGAAGTTCCTTTGGGGGAAAATGATACATTTCAAAACTGCAGAGTTCCAGTTGTATTTGGTTAAAATAATCATTTTGGAATGGAGGTTTTCTGTGTCTGTGTTTAAAGAACTGTTCTGTGTGTCTGAGTTCAGATTCGAGAGATGTCAAATTACGTGAACTCCAGGCTGTACATAGTCGCAGCTAATAATAAGCACAAAGTGTTGAGTTGTAACACCAACTAAATGTATTCACATGTCCTTATTTGAGTTTAGGACAGTGCTTTCCTCACCAAAAATAATTAAAACCAGATACCAAGGTAGCACAGCTGGATTTAGGACAAATATGCCACTAAAAAATATCTACTTCTACCCTGAAACAGAAAGGAATGTCTCCTTAAAAATAAAACTCTCTTATGGCAGCAGGATGTACAATTATATCTTAGTTGTGGTCTTAGTTGCAGTATCCACTTTCACAAGTGAATTAAGAGAGACAGAAAAAAATCCCAGAAGAAATATAAGGATTAATTCTGGTAAGGCTGAAAGATGTAATTGTCTTTCTACATGACACTAGCATTTTTCACAGAAAAGGCAATATTGAAATATCTGTCAATGATAAACAATGTTAGTTTAAATTCAGCATTTGACCCAATATTGTTTTAAGTTGCATGTAGAGGCAAACATTTTGTAGAAAAAAAGTGGAAGTAGGATGTTACGAACACCCTTAAAGGACTTCACTCTCCAGATATAAAAGCCACTTAGAATGTATTATGAAACTCCAAACTCTTAACAGGTTCCAAATAAAACAAAAATGGCAAGATATTAGATTAATTTCTATATCCACTTAATCAAAAATTTGGTTAACATTCTATTCTCCATTGCCAAGAGAAAAGTGTTGAGAAAAGGAGTGTATAAGTCATGATGTTTTAATGAACTGCTAGCTTTTGGAAAATAGTTTAAAAAAGAAAACGGCAGCTCGGAGGAAGAGAATTAGACCAAACTTCATAGTACTAACATTGTTAGGGGGGCTAGTTCAACATTACTAATGTTGTTTTCAACTGAAAAATAAAGGTATTATTACACTAAAAAGAAAAAATAAAACTAAAAGAGTTCAGCTTTTCTGTTTGAAATAATGGCCAAAATAATTATATTCTACACATTTTTCTCCATTGTACACAAGTAATACAATCAAAATGTTCACTGTAGACCCTCACACCTCATTTAAAAGATTTTTTTCCCAAACATAACCTCAGCACCAGTTCTCTCTAAAAATATAGACTACACATGAAGATCAAGTTTTTAATTGTATATCTATTTAATTTTATTACTTTCCAAATATAAAATTTATGCCTTGTTTCAAATGAAATTTGGCTTTCATTATTTTATAGCCATCAAAATTAATTTGAGTTGTTTCTTTTCTTTTCCAATCTATACTACAGATCTTTGAAATGTATTTTTTCAACATTTCTAATAGCTAGTGTATTTGCAAAAGGTCAATAAATATCAGTTTAGAAAGCTTGTCAGTACAGACTAAAAATATTCTGTACTTTCATCTTCCCAGTAAGCCCTAACAGTGACAGAAAATCTACTTCATAGTGAAATTCAAAGTGGAGATATTTGATGACTACATTAGATCTAATTAGAACACATCCTATTTAGAGTAAAACTTGGTATAAGTGAAATATGTTATGAACGTTATGATGGTTAAACAAACTTTTATGTGCCTTACCCTGAAGGAAACACAAAATAAGAAAAATATAGTCACTGCTCCCAAGATGTTTAGATGAAAATATTCTAAAGATATAAGTACAAATAATTTTTTAAAATAACAATGTTAATTTCATTATAGAGTGTTTTCAACTATAATGCCCAAACATTTTAGACATGGCAATAGCAAGATTTCTTTGTGTTTCTATGAATATTCAGATACGTTTCAAACATTCCTAGGAGTGGAATAAAATAGCGGTCATCATTTTTGCATTTTGACATCATTTGCATACTGGAAAAACCAAGGAGAATTTTTATTCAACTTTATTCTTTTCTCTTCATCACCTCTCACCCCAAATAAGACATTAATTTTAATGGGAGCAGTTCACTAAACAGCAATTCATTTATTATATTATTGCTTCTACTCTTTTATTAGCATTTTAGTTTATAAATATAAGCTTTGATTTTTGAAACATTTCTTGAAATACTTAAAACATACTAAGAGATTTTGGTCTTCAGACAAGATACTCATGACCAGCCAACTGATAATACTAATAAAAACTAACAATGTATCAACTAGATAAGCCTGTTAAAAATGAATACCTTATGAATACTATGTTATCTATATATCTACATTGTGAAACCTGGATTATTGAAAGCTTTTTAATGAAACTTCTTAAAATGGATAAAGGTTAGGTTTTTTTTTTTTCCTCCTCCTTTTCATCATGAGATGACCTTATAATTGTATATAAATTTGTTACTTTATTCAGAGCAAAATAAGTTCATATTTTCCAACTTCACTTTTGATTTTAGCCAGTAAATTATTTTCTTTAGGGAGACTGTTTGTATAGTTTTTGCTAAATAATCATAAATTAAAACACTGAGCAATTAACATATGGCAGAGACTGTGGCTTATCTTCTTGAACTCTTAAAACCAGCCTATGTATTGGTAGCATTTCTCTCCCTAATCTAAATGTGAAGAAACTGAGACTTAACAAGATTAGGTAACTTGCCTAAAGTTCAAGTTAACAAATGGCAGATGCAGGATTGGAACCCAGTCCATCTGAGACCTGAGTCATCACTCTTAGTCACTAAAACATGACACTTCCCAAAAGACATAAACATCCCTTTAATGTAACAAGTATCAACTACTTGCCAATATACCACACAGGAGTAGGCCTTGGTTGTATGTCATTAGGTAAGAGGTGTTGCTTACTTCATGTAATTATCCACAATTGCTGGAGAATGTAACCAACCCAGGTACATTGGTAAAAGATCACTTGGAATATTATTTAAAAATTTCTAGTTGAGAAGAACAGAACCTACATTATAAAATACATGTTTTATAGTTATATAATATATAACTTTAATAGACATACATACTCATATGTATAATAAAATTTTTTAAATCTCACATGTAGTCAAATAAAAAGCAATAGACTGTGGTTTTGTTCTGAATCACAAATCCCCATCACTGGCCAGAGGAGCTTATGAAATGTCTTTCCTACTCCCTAAGGGAGTCTTCTTTGTGACAGCTGTTTCTCTGCTATGCCCTGACCCACTTCAGTGTATCACACCAGTCCGTGGCTCACCATTATCTCTGCCAGTTCACACAGATCGGTTATTCTGTTATATCAGGCCTCATATGCTAACTACAGTGCAGCATCTTTTTACACCTTTGTAATTGCACAAAATTAAATCTTTAAAATACAGACTTCAAGTATTTCTATTCCTATACAAAGATTCAAACAATGCATTAACTTCCAGAGGTATGGCTATTTTCCAACTCAAGTCTTAAGAAATACGGATTACAAAAATAACTTTTTCTGCGTACAGCTGCAGTGAAAAAGATTTTACAAATGTTCCTGGATTTGGGAAGTAAGAGAGCACATTCCAGACTGAATGTCACCTGACAGTTCCTTAGAGCTTTCAGCTCAAGTGCCATGACAACCTGGTTGCTGTAATCAGTTGTAAGGTTGGTCACTAATAGTATATATGTTGTTTACAGTAATGAAAGTTCTCAGTCTCCTTCCCTGACTGTTCTAAAGCCCTTTCCTTCATTCAGTCTGTAATTTCTAAAGAATATATATTTGCTTGATTTTTGTGCATCTCCTCCACTAGACTGTAAGCTGCACTGGCTATCCTTTTTTATTATTACACTCCCAGTGCTTAACACAGCACCCATTCTCTAACACTGTTTGGGGCATAAAGAAAGAATGAATAAATCTTGTCCAAATGCAAATCAAATCCTTTAATTTATCTTAAAACTTTCCAATGGCCTCCTACTCCCTAAAGCAGGAGCCTAAAACTCTTTGGAAAATATGCAAAATCTTTGACTAGTGGGCCTATCCCTATCTCCAGCCTCCTTTTCTTCCATCTCGGCACCCAATCTCTGCTTCATGAATCCGGAAATACTGGAAGTTACCCAACTGTTTCAAACCTTCACATTACCCCAAATTTTGGACACGCTGTTTCATACACCTTAAAAGCTCTTCTCTCCACCCAATCATTAGCTCCGATATGTGATGAGCATATGTCTACTCTTTCTTCAAGGTGCTATTCAAGGGTTCTGTGTAATTTTTCAGTGATGTCTTTCCTAACACTCCCAAATACAATTAGATTCTCCTTTGCCTATGCTCTCATTGCATTTTGTCCATATTCTCATTACAGCAATTATTATATTGTATTCATTATTTACTTTAGGTTCTACTTTCCTACCAGACGAGGATTATGACTACATAATCATCTTGTGATCAGGAGTTGTACATTTCATCTATGTGTTATCAGTATTTAACAGAGTGCCTATATATGAAAGGAGATCCTCTATAAAGATGTAGTGAATGAATGAAAGAATGGCGGTCTCATTGTTACTTAATTAATGTTCATGCTAGGACAGCTGAAAAACCTTTCTATACTTATTTTTTTCTCTGTATGATGGCAATAAACTCAACCTAACTCAGAGTATTATCCTAACAAATGGATTTAAACACACTCTCTAAATTGAATGTTCTACAAATGCTTCCTCAAGACATTTACATATTAAAGGCAATTTATAGACAGGAATTCAGTTTAGAATTCTAAATCAGAGAGCTTGCAAACAGTATGATTTTAAATTGTTCACCACACTGTACAATAAAGAGATGATTCTCTTTTTTCCAGGAAGTATGCTACAACAGACAGTGAAGCTTTATCATATCTCACTATTCTTGGTTCCATGCTGGGGAACTGTCATATACTGAAACTTAAGTTAGAAAATCTCGGGTGGGGTCTAAGACAGGTTCACCATTATACTAAGCTCTTTAATTACAGATACTAGAGAGTCATTGAATTTTAGAGCTAGAGGGGTTCCATGAGAGAAGAGCAAGTTTCCAGTATATTTTTTTTCTTAAGAAAATCCAGAATTTGAAGAAAAAAAAAAGATAACGACGTCACCTTTACCTGGTGCAGGAGGGGTCACTGTAAACCACCTGTATGTAAACTATGAGAATTAACTAAGCATTTCCAGGGATTATCACCATTACCAGCTCATCTATATAAAGATGACTTTGGGGTACTACAGTAACACAATTCTCCATTATTTCCATACAAAATGACCTCAAAGAAGGAAATAACACTGACTACATTTTTGAGCTGGGTAGCACAAACATGAAAGTGTAATAGATTTTCACATCACTTAAAAGACATTTCTGTTAGTACTAAAAGCAAAGGTCAGAAAAGATCTTTTTCACAGGGGGAAGGGTTGCAGAGGAGAAGTACTGAAAATCCCACCTTTCAGTAGAATAATCTGTCCCTAATGTTGGATTATTTATTTTTAATAAATGCTCTTGGAGGGCTAATGACGAATAACAACTCTAATAATGAATAGCCTAATCAAAATTCAAGTCAATTTCTCTAGCATAGACATTAAGAGAAATGAAAAATTCCCATTTGTTTCTTCAGAGAAGATACTTTTATATGGTTTTCTAAAAATTCTGACTTTAGAAAATAAATAAATAAAATATAACATGTGCAGAATGTTTCCTACTCAAGAGGATTCTCTGAAATAATACATGCAGGACTTTGTTTTCTGATGAAAAGTAGTGTCATTACATACCCTACCTTCACTTAAATTGGTCAAATTCTGTGGTTTTCCCCTTTAATGTGTTAGAAATTATATATGCTAATTATAAAGCTTTAGTGATTATCTTAAACATTTTACTTTCATATTTAAGAGTAGAGCTTTGCTACCAATTTTAAGACTTAATCGGGGTGACCTTCAAGATGGCAGAGGACTAAGATGTGGAGATCAACTTCCTCCCCACAAATACATCAAAAATACATCTAAATGTGGAACAGCTCCTACAGAACACCTACTGAACGCTGGCAGAAGACCTCAGACTTCCCAAAAGGCAAGAAAATCCCCATGTGCCTGGATAGGGCAAAAGAAAACAGAAAAAACAGAGAAAAAAGAATAGGGATGGGACCTGCACATCTGGGAGGGAGCTGTGAAGGAGGAAAAGTTTCCACACACTAGGAAGTGCCTTCACTGGTGAAAACGGGGGTAGGTGGTGGGGGGAAGCTTCGGAGCCACGGAGGAGAGCGCAGCAACAGGGTTGCAGAGGGCAAAGCAGAGAGATTCCCACACAAAGGATCGGTGCCCACCAGCACTCACCAGCCTGAGAGGCTTGTCTGCTCACCTGCCAGGGTGGGTGGGAGCTGGGAGCTGAGGCTCGGGCTTTGGAGGTCGGATCCCAGGGAGAGGACTGGGGTTGGCTGCGTGATCACAGCCTGAAGGGTGCTAGTGCGCCCCAGCTAGCTGGAAGGGAGTCCGGGAAAAACTCTGGACATGCTGAAGAGGCAAGAGACCATTGTTTCAAGGTGTGCGAGGAGAGGAGATTCCTTCCCTGTCTGCCCACAGAAGGCAGAGCACCGCCTAAAAGAGCTCCAGAGACGGGCATGAAACGCTAACGTTGCTGGTGTGGCCCTCAAGAATCCTGTGTGGAAGCACACATCACTATCCACATGCCCCTCCACCACCCCAGGGGCCTGTGCAGCCTGCCACTGCCAGGGTGCCGTGATCTAGGGACACTTCCCTGGGAGAACGCACAGCGTGCCTCAGGCTGTTGCAGCATCACGCTGGCCTCCGCCGCCGCAAGCTCGTCCCGCGTTCCAATTATAACTACTGTACCCCTCCCTCCCCCCGGTCTGAGTGAACCAGACCCCCTAATCAATTAACAATTGTTAATTAACAGTTAACCACATCCTGTCTGTGCAGGGAACAGAAGCCTGAGGGTGACCTACATGCAGAGGTGGGGCCAAAACCAAAGCTGAACGGCAGGAGCAGTATGAACAAAGAACAGAAAGGAAAATTTCTCCATGCAGCCTCAGGGCCAGCAGATTAAATCCCCACAATAAACTTGAGGTACCCTGCATCTGTGGAATATCTGAATAGACAAGAAATTAACCCAAAATTGAGGTGGTGGACTTTGGGAGCAAAGGCAGAATTGGGGTTTGCTGTCTGTGACTGAATTGTGTTTGATTTTTATGTTTATCTTAGTATAGTTTTTAGCGCTTGTTATCAACAGTGGATTTGTTTATTGGTTTATTGCTCCCTTCTTTTTTTTCTATTACTTTTTAATTTTTTAATTTTAATAATTTTTTTTATATTTTGATGTTAATTATTCTATTTAAAAAAATTTTTTCTTTCTTTTTTTCTCCTATTACTTCTGAACCGTGTGGCAGACAGGGTCTTGGTGCTCCGGCCAGGTGTCACGTCTGAGCGTCTGAGGTGGGAGAACCGAGTTCAGGACACTGGACCACCAGAGACCTCCTGGACCCCTGTAATATCAATTAGCAAGAGCTCTCCCAGAGATCTCCGCCTCAATACTAAGACCCATCTCCACCCATGGCCAGCAAGCTCCAGTGCTGGATGTCCCATGCCAAACAACTAGCAAGACAGGAACACACTGCACCCATTAGCACAGAGGCTGCCTAAATTCATACTAAATTCCCAGACACCCCAAAACACACCACCGGAAGCAGCCCTGTTCACCAGAAAGACAATATCCAGCCCCACGTACCAGAACACAGGCAGCAGTCCCCTCCACCAGGAAGCCTACACAACCCACTGAACCAACCTTAGCCACTGGGGGCAGACACCAAAAACAACGGGAGCTACGAACCTGTAGCCTGTGAAAAGGAAACCCCAAACACAGTAAGTTAAGCAAAATGAGAAGACATGGAAACACACAGCAGATGAAGCAGCAAGGTAAAAACCCATCAGACCAAACAAATGAAGAAGAAATAGGCAGTCTACCTGAAAAACAATTCAGAATAATGATAGCAAAGATGATCTAAAATCTTGGAAACAAAATGGAGAAAATACAAGAAACATTTAACAAGGACCTAGAAGAACTAAAGAGCAAAGAAACAGTGATGAACAACACAATAAGTGAAATTACAAATTTTCTAGAAGGGTTCAATAGCAGAATAACTGAGGCAGAAGAACAGATAAGTGACCTGGAAGATAAAATAGTGGAAATAACTACTGCAGAGCATCATAAAGGAAGAAGAATGAAAACAATTGAGGACAGTCTCAGAGACCTCTGGGACAACATTAAACACAGCAACATTCGAATTATAGGGGTCCCAGAAGAAGAAGAGAAAAAGAAAGGGACTGAGAAAATATTTGAAGAGATTATAGTTGAAAACTTCCCTAATATGGGAAAGGAAATAGTTAATAAGTCCAGGAAGCACAGAGAGTCCCATGAAGGATAAATCCAAGGAGAAACAGGCCAAGACACATATTAATCAAATTATCAAAAATTAAATACAAAGAAAAAATATTAAAGCAGCAAGGGAAAAACAACAAAAAACACACAAGGGAATCCCCATAGGGTTAACAGCTGATCTTTCAGCAGAAACTCTTTAGCCAGAAGGCAGTGGCAGAACATATGTAAAGTGATGAAGGAGAAAAACCTACAACCAAGATTACTCTACCCAGCAAGGAACTCATTCAGATTTGATGGAGAAATTGAAAACTTTACAGACAAGCAAAAGCTAAGAGAATTCAGCACCACCAAATCAGCTTTACAACAAATGCTAAAGGAACTTCTCTAGGCAGGAAACACAAGAGAAGGAAAAGACCTACAATAACAAACCCAAAACAATTAAGAAAATGGTAACAGGAACATACATATCAATAATTACCTTAAATGTAAAGGGATTAAATGCTCCAACCTAAAGACACAGACTGGCTGAATGGAAACAAAAACAAGACCCGTATATATGCTGTCTACAAGAGACCCACTTCAGACCTAGGGACATATACAGACTGAAAGTGAGGGGATGAAAAAAGATATTCCATGCAAATGGAAATCAAAAGAAAGCTGGAGTAGCAATTATCATAACAGACAAAATAGACTTTAAAACGAAGACTATTACAAGAGACAAAGAGGGACACTACATAATGATCAAGGGATCAATCCAAGAAGAAGATATAACAATTGTAGATATTTATGCACCCAAAACAGGAGCACCTCAATACATAAGGCAAATACTAACAGCCATAAAAGGGGAAATCGACAGTAACACAATCATAGTAGGGGACTTTAACACCCACTTTCACCAATGGACAGATCATCCAAAATGAAAATAAGTATGGAAACACAAGCTTTAAATGATACATTAAACAAGATGCACTTAATTGATATTTATAGGACATCCCATCCAAAAACAACAGAATACACATTCTTCTCAAGTGCTCATGGAACATTCTCCAGGATACATCATATCTTGGGTCACAAATCAAGCCTTGGTAAATTTAAGAAAACTGAAATTGTATCAAGTATCTTTTCCAGCCACAACGCTATGAGACTAGATATAAATTACAGGAAAAAATCTGTAAAAAATACAAACACATGGAAGCTAAACAATACACTACTTAATAACCAAGAGATCACTGAAGAAATCAAAGAGGAAATTAAAAAATACCTAGAAACAAATGACAATGAAAACACGACTACCCAAGACCTATGGGATGCAGCAAAAGCAGTTCTAAGACGGAAGTTTATAGCAATACAATCCTACCTTAAGAAACAAGAAACATCTCAAATAAACAACCTAACCTTACACCTAAAGCAATTAGAGAACGAAGAACAAAAAAACCCCAAAGTTAGCAGGAGGAAAGAAATCATAAAGATCAGATCAGAAATAAATGAAAAAGAAATGAAGGAAACAATAGCAAAGATCAATAAAACTAAAAGCTGGTTCTTTGAGAAGATAAACAAAATTGATAAACCATTAGGCAGACTCATCAACAAAAAAGGGAGAAGACTCAAATCGATAGAATTAGAAATGAAAAAGGAGAAGTAACAACCGACACTGCAGAAATACAAAGGATCATAAGAGATTACTACAAGCAACTATATGCCAATAAAATGGACAACCTGGAAGAAATGGACAAATTCTAGAAATGCACAACCTTCTGAGACTGAACCAGGAAGAAATAGAAAATATAAACAGACCAATCACAAGCACTGAAATTGAGACTGTGATTAAAAATCTTCCAACAAACAAAAGCCCAGGACCAGATGGCTTCACAGGTGAATTCTATCAAATATTTAGAGAAGAGCTAACACCTATCCTTCTCAAACTCTTCCAAAATATAGCAAAGGAAGGAACACTCCCAAACTCATTCTACGAGGCCACCATCACCCTGATACCAAAACCAGACAAAGATGTCACAAAGAAAGAAAACAACAGGCCAATATCACTGATGAACATAGATGCAAAAATCCTCAACAAAGTATTAGCAAACAGAATCCAACAGCACATTAAAAGGATCATACACCATGATCAAGTGGGGTTATCCCAGGAATGCAAGGATTCTTCAATGTATGCAAATCAATCAATGTGATACACCATATTAACATACCGAAGGAGAAAAACCATATGATCATCTCAATAGATGCAGAGAAAGCTTCTGACAAAATTCAACACCCATTTCTGATAAACACCCTCCAGAAAGTAGGCATAGAGGGAACTTTCCTCAACATAATAAAGGCCATAGATGACAAACCCACAGCCAACACCGTCCTCAATGGTGAAAATCTGAAAGCATTTCCACTAAGCTGAGGAACAAGACAAGGTTGCCCACTCTCACCACTATTACTCAAAATAGTTTTGAAAGTTTTAGTCACAGCAATCAGAGAAGAAAAAGAAATAAAAGGAATCTAAATCAGAAAAGCAGAAGTAAAGCTGTCACTGTTTGCAGATGACATGATACTATACACAGAGAATCCTAAAGCTGCTACCAGAAAACTACTAGAGCTAATAAATGAATTTGGTAAAGTAGCAGGATACAAAATTAATGCACAGAAATCTCTTGCATTCCTACACACTAATGATGAAAAAGCTGAAAGTGAAATTAAGAGAACACTCCCATTTACCACTGCAACAAAAAAGAATAAAATATCTAGGAATAAACCTACCTAAGGAGACAAAAGACCTGTATGCAGAAAACTATAAGACACTGATGAAAGAAATTAAAGATGATATAAATAGATGGAGAGATATACCATGTTCTTGGATTGGAAGAATCAACATTGTGAAAATGACTATACTACCCAAAGCAATCTACAGATTCAATGCAATCCCTATCAAACTACCACTGGCATTTTTCACAGAAGTAGAACAAAAAATTTCACCATTTGTAAGGAAACACAAAAGACCCCGAATAGCCAAAGCAATCTTGAGAAAGAAAAATGGAGATGGAGGAATCAGGCTCCCTGACTTCACATTATACTACAAAGCTACAGTAATCAAGACAGTATGGTACTGGCACAAAAACAGTAATATAGACCAATGGAACAGGATAGAAAGCCCAGAGATAAACCTACGCACATATGGTCACCTTATCTTTGATAAAGGAGGCAAGAATATACAATGGAGAGAAGACAGCCTCTTCAATAAGTGGTGCTGGGAAAACTGGACAGCTACATGTAAAACAATGAAATTAGAACACTCCCTAACACCATACACAAAAATAAACTCAAAATGGATTAAAGACCTAAATGTGAGGCCAGACACTAAAAAACAGAAAAAGGAAAACATATGAAGAACACTCTTTGACATAAATCACAGCAAGATCCTTTTTGACCCATCTCCTAGAGAAATGGATATAAAAACAAAAATAAATGGGACTTAATGAAACTTAACAGCTTTTTCACAGCAAAGGAAACCATAAACAAGAGAGAAGACAACCCTCAGAATTGGAGAAAATATTTGCAAATGAAGCAGCTGACAAAGAATTGATCTCCAAAATTTACAAGCAGCTCATGCAGCTCAATATCAAAAAAACAAACAACCCAATCCAAAAATGGGCAGAAGATCTAAACAGACATTTTTCCAAAGTAGATATACAGATTGCCAACAAACACATGAAAAAGGATGCTCAAGATCACTAATCATTAAAGAAACGCAAATCAAAACTATAATGAGGGGGGCTTCCCTGGTGGCGCAATGGTTGAGAATCTGCCTGCCAATACAGGCGACACGGGTTCGAGCCCTGGTCTGGGAAGATCCCACATGCCGCGGAGCAACTGGGCCCGTGAGCCACAATTACTGAGCCTACGCGTCTGGAGCCTGTGCTCCGCAACAAGAGAGGCCGCGATGGTGAGAGGCCCGCGCACCGCAATGAAGAGTGGCCCCCGCTTGCCGCAACTAAAGAAAGCCCTCGCACAGAAACGAAGACCCAACACAGCCATAAATAAATAAATAAACAAAAAAACAAAACATGGGACTGGGAATCAATCCTATAATTTAAAAAAAAAAAAAAAAAAAAAAAAACTATAATGAGGGATCACCTCACACCAGTCAGAATGGCCATCATCAAAAAATCTACAAACAATAAATGCTGGAGAGGGTGTGGAGAAAAGGGGACCCTCTTGCACTGCTGGTGCGAATGTAAATTGATACAGTCACTATGGAGAACAGTATGGACGTTCCTCAAAAAACTAAAAATAGAACTACCATATGACCCAGCAATCCCACTACTGGGCATATACCTTGAGAAAACCATAGTTCAAAAGGAGTCATGTACCACAATGTTCATTGCAGCACTATTTACAATAGCCAGGACATGGAAGCAACCGTGGTGTCCATCAACAGGTGAATGGATAAAGAAGATGTGGCACATATATACAATGGAATATTACTCAGCCATAAAAAGAAACGAAATTGAGTTATTTGTAGTGAGGTGGATAAACCTAGAGTCTTTCATACAAAGTGAAGTAAGTCAGAAAGAGAAAAACAAACACTGTCTGCTAACACATATATATGGAATTTTAAAAAATAAATGGCTTTGATGAACCTGGGGCAGGACAGGAATAAAGACACAGACGTAGAGAATGGACTTGAGGACACGGGGAGGGGGAAGGGTAAGTTGGGACGAAGTGAGAGAGTGGCATTGACATATATACACTACTAAATGTAAAATAAATAGCTAGTGGGAAGCTATCTATTGCATAGCACAGGGAGATCAGCTCAGTGCTCTGTGACCACCTAGAGCGGTGGGATAGGGAGGGTGGGAGGGAGACGCAAGAGGGAGGGGGGATATGGGGATATATGTATATATATATAACTGATTCACCTTGTTATACAGCAGAACTAACACAACATTGTAGAGCAATTATACTCCAATAAAGATGTTAAAAAAAAGCTAATCAAATATGGTAAAAATTCATGAATTCATAATGATATTTCCACCTTTGGAAGAAACCAGGAAACAAATTGAGAACTGATAATTAAGGGAAAGGGAAAGAAGTGAACATTTACTCTGCCTTTGCAGGGAAAGCAAATAGGCAACAAGGAAAAGTTATTCTTTATAAAGTGTCTAATAAATGTTGAAGAAATGTTAGAATATCACCATTTTGCAATTCCTAATGAAATAATTGATGCAGGCAATGATTATCATTGACTAAAGAGGATGAGGAACTTTACAGTGAATGGTTGGATTGTCTCAGCCAATCTTAACATCACAAAATTGAGAGAACCAGATAAATATTAACCATATACAATGTGTTGGCATTGTTTACATCCCAATTTAAACCAACTGTCGAAAAAACATTATGAGGGGCTTCCCTGGTGGCGCAGTGGTTGAGAATCTGCCTGCTAGTGCAGGGGACACGGGTTCGAGCCCTGGTCTGGGAAGATCCCACATGCCGCGGAGTGGCTGGGCCCGTGAGCCACAACTACTGAGCCTGCGCGTCTGGAGCCTATGCCCCGCAACGGGGGGGGGGGGCCGCGATAGTGAAAGCCCGCGCACCGCGATGAAGAGCGGTCCCCGCACCGCGATGAAGAGTGGCCCCCGCTTGCCGCAACTGGAGAAAGCCCTCGCACGAACCGAAGACCCAACACAGCCAAAAATAAATAAATAAATAAATAAAGTAGCTATTAACAAAAAAAAAAAACAAAAAAAACATTATGAGGCCAGTGGTGAAATTTGGCCAATGACTGAATTTGGTTATATTAGAGGAATTTTCTTCAATTTTTAGGTGTGCTAATGGTATTGTGGTTAGGTTGAAACATATAGACTTGCTGATATTACAACATTTCAACCTACAAAAATGACAGTTTCATATGGTTCAGTCTTATATCATTTTTAAAAGAGTCCTTATCTTTTAGAGAGCCATATTAAAGTATTTATGGATGAAGTTACATGACTTCTGGAACTTGCTTCAAAATAATCCAGTGGGTGAAGAGGGATGGATGCAGAGATGAGACAAGATTTGCTGTGTACTGATAAGTGTTGAAGCTGGATGATGGGTACACAGGGGTTCATTATACTATTCCCCCAATTTATATATATGTTTGAAATATGTGTATTCATTTGTATAGTTTTAAAGTTTTAAACTTTTATGTAAGTTGAAATGTTACATTAAAAATGCCTGAGGCTACTTCAATAAAAATAAAAATAAGTAAATAAATTTTTTAAAAAAGAAAAAATAAAAGACTTAATCAGTATTATTCCAGCGGCATAGAAGACTAAACATTGTGTAGACCTTTCCATTGAAAACAACTAAAATTCTGGATAAAATAGGAAAAAAAATATGCTTAATGCTTCATTAAGATAGCATGAAAATAAGAATCCACCATAATTCGTTCAATTCCACTTAGAACGTAGAAGGCCACAAGAGAATGCTGCTTTCACACTAATAATGAGAGACTGATAATCTATAAAATCATAATTTTTCTAGAGCCCATCAGAGAGCTGAGTTCTCCAGGCAACCAAGGAAACTGAATTCTACAGAGTGACAAGCCTATAAGAGTAGAGACAGGACTTATAAACTGTTTCACCTATGACAGAGCAAAGGAGAAAGAGGTGGTCATCAAACAAGCAGATAAAAATAAATAAGCTAAAATTTTAACAAATTTTTAAAGGACAAGTATGGGGAACCTGTCGGTTGTCATATTTGGGAAGCCAGAAACAAGAGGAGTTCGCATTCACTTGCAAGCTCTTTTCTGTGGCTTTCCCCTAGTGCTCCTGAGAAAGACTGGTACAGGGAGGGAGACTGGAGAGAGTTCTCCCCACTTGGCACAGGCATTCAGGATATAACCTGCTATTGCACAAAGTCTCTTATATTTCCCTATACCCTTCTTTCTATGAACAAAAGTTTTAAGCTACTTGGAGAAGAGCAGCAAACTCTCTCATTCCCTGAGATGTCGGTAAAAAATCCATTATTTTGGTACAGGGGTAGAATGAAAACCCATTAGGGTTGGGATAGAAATACTCCCCAGTCACAGGACACAGGCAAAAATACTTTGCTGCTGTGAGAGGTATATAAGCAAAAGCCTTACACTCATGAGGCAAGAGCAGAAAAGCCTCCTGAACCCAGGATTCAATACCAAGAGCAAGCAGAGATTAGCTAGCATTAAATAAGGGGCAAGAAATTATCTCTGCCCTAGACCAACTGCAGCTACAACTCAGAGTCTGGCTATCATGGGAAGGAATAGAAGGAATGAAAGCAAAGGTCCACCTTTGAGGCCCAGGGACACAGAGCCTACCAAATACTGAAGATGGACACACACAAAAAAAGAAGTAAAAGAAGAAACCCCTCCTAATCCTTAACATGAGACTAACACCAAGTAACAAGCAACAGCAGCCTAACACTAGAGAAGGGGCAAGAGCATAGACAAAGGCTCCACTCTATGGTTCAGGTGTGCAGAAATTTCTAAAGCTGAAGTAGAGCAAGAATGCTGAGAAAAACACAAGGTAACTCCTTCCAACCACTGGATAAATTTGAAGCCCCTGTTGCCCTGAAGGTAATCATAACAACAACAAATCCTAAACCATGCTCAATTCCTGACTAGACTGATGCATACTAATGAGCTGATGCATACTGAATGCATACTGAAGAAGAGGAATTTCTAGAATAAACACTGTTAATTAACCTCAGTCTCTATTATTCTATACATTATGACAGAATTCAATAAAAAATTATGAGACAAATAAAAAAAAAGAAGAACAATGACCCATTGTGAAGTGATAAAGCAATCAACAGATTCATACTTAGAGTTGACCTGTAAGTTTAAGCTACCAGATAAGGACTTAAAAATAACTATAATAGTCATGTTAAATGATCCAGAGGAAAAAATAGACAATATGTATGAAAAGATAGGGGATTTCATCACAGAGATGGAAACTACAAGAGTCTAATGGAAATGCTTAAAATAATAATAATAAAAATAAACATGGTAACAGAGATAACAAATTCCTTTGATGTACTCATTACCTGAGTGGAAACAGCTAAGGAAAGAATCAGTAAACCTGAAGACAGAGCAAAATAAATCATCCAAACTAAAATAAAAAGAGAAAAAAAGACTGGAAAACACAGAATAAAGAATTTAGAGCTGTTGGAAAACATCAATCTAATATACATTCCAAATACAAAACAAAACAAAACTGAACATACCTAGTCAAACTGCTGAAAGATAAAGAGAAAATCTTGAAGGCAGGCTGAGAAAAATGAAACATTTCATAGAGGAAAACAAAGATAAGGTTTACCACAGACTTATTTATCAGAAGTTAAGCAAGTCAGAATACAGCAGCATATCTTTAAAGCACTGAAACAGAAAAATCTATTGATTCTGAATTCCATTCCCAGTATAAGTATTCTTCAAAACTGATAGCAAAATGGTCTTTTTTTTTTTTCAGATAAAATAAAGATGAATTCATTGGCAATAACACACCTACAGAAATAAATGTTAAAGGAAGTTCTTCAAGCAAAAGAAATGTGATACCAGAAGCAAATGTGGCTGTACACAAAGAAATGAGAAGCATCGGAAATGGTAAAATAAATATAATCACAAAAGATTTTTTTTCTTATTTTCGATCACTTTAAAGATAAATTAACTGTCTAAAGCAAAAATAGTAACATGATTGTGGGGTTATAAGATATGCAGAAGTAAAATGTGTGACAACCATAGCACAAAAAATGAGAGGGGGTAGATATAATGGTAGTGTTACAAGCTGCTTAAACTTTACATGAAGTGATATAGTAATATTTGGAGGTTGTGATATGTGACAAATGTATACTGCAAATCCTAGAGCATTCACTAAAAAATGTTTTTAAGTGTATTAACTAATAAACCAATAGTAGAAACAGAAGAGAATCATAAAAATACTCAATTAAAACAAAGCAAAGAACAGATGAGACAAATAGAAAACAACTAGATGGTGGGTATAAATTTTTTAAAACAACGTAAGTAACAATAACTGCACTACATTTAAATGATCTGATAATCCCAATCAAAAGGCAGAAATTGTCAGATTGGACAATGGGATAAGAACCAAATAAAGAAATTATGAAACACTTTAAACATAAACGCACATAGAGGTTAAAAGTAAAAGGATAGAAAAGACATGTCATGCAAGCACTATGCAGAAGAAAACTGAAGTGACTGTATTAGTGTCAAATAAAAATAGACTTCAAAACAAGGAACAGTACCAGGACTTACATAATTAGAAGAAAATCAATTCATCAAGAATTGTTGAATTATATAGATTCACTACCATTATATAGATCATAACAATCTTAAATGTTTATGTACCTAAATACAAAATTTTATAACACATCAAAGAATAACTGATAGAACCGAGGAAAAATAGACAAATCCATTGTTACAGCTGGAAACTTCAACACTCTTCTCTCAGGAAAAGGCAGAAAAAGTAGAAAGAAATTCATAAAGATATAGGAGACCTGAAGAACACTATCAACCAAGTTAACCTAGTTGATATTTATAGGGCCCCCTCCCAATCAGAGCAGAATGTGCATTTTTTTCAAATACAATGGAATGTTCGCCAAGACAGACCATGTTTTGGGCTAGGAAACGAACCTCAACAAATTGAAAAGAATTGAAATCATACAAGGTATATTTACAGACCACAATGGAATTAAACTACAAATAATGTGAAAAAACCAAATATTCAGAAATTAAATAACACACCTGTAAATAATCCATGTGTCAAACAGATAATCACAAGGGAAATGAGAAAAAATGTTCTGAATATAATGAAAATAGAAACCCAATATAACAAAATTTGTGGGCTGCCATAAAAGCATTAAATTTATAGTAACATATTTTTACATTAAAAAACAACAGATAGCCCAAATAACTAATCTAGGTTTTCACTTTGAGAAGGAAGTACAAAATAAATTCAAAATAAGTACAAGGAAAGAAATAATAAAGATAAAAGCAGGAATCAATGCAGTACCAAAAAGAAAAACTCAGTGAATCATATTGTGCTATAAAAATAATTTTTCAATGCCACAGTACTTAAATGAAGCTTGTACTTTACTATTAGAATCAAGAAGATTAAATGACACAATGTTTATTAATTATTTATAATTTCCATATATAATAGAATATTCCATTTCTGCAACATCTATGTTGCAGTATTATTTATTGACATTTTTCCAAGCAATTATTTTAAAGAAAGAGAGTACCTCCAGGTAATTTATCTTTTATCAGCTTCTTTATACCTTTTCTAAAATTATGGTAGGAAGTAGTGTTGGGAAAGATGCATGCAGTCTTTTGACCCCCACTCAGTCACGTAAGAATGGGCCTTGGGCCTGGAACACTTCCTTACCAAGAGATGAAGAGCCCTCACAGCCTGTGCTGGGCTTATCACCTGTGTGAGAATATCTTTCCCTGTTACAAGCCCAATATATGCTCTTTTTTTCTGCGTAAGCACCTGGCCAACCCCACTGTTATATCTGTACTCTGTGGAGAGCACACATGCTCCTTCCACTACAGCATGAGAGGGGGGCGCATAGGCCAACTGCCCTTCATTTGCGCTGGGAAACACCCACTGGCCATGGGGGACTGACACCCACTATTGAAGCAACTTCTCCAAAGTAAGGTTATATGTCACTTCCTTTAAAAATAACACATTCAATAATGCAGAATTAAAGGAAAGGATATCTGATATTTATTAAAATGTATTTATTAATAACCTATAATGTGCTATACATTTAGCAGTGTCCATCCACAAACCTCATTCCAGAATATATCCTAAGATTAAAGGTCCTCGTCAACTGGCTACTGTCTCCATTCTAGCTTTATCTTCAGCTATTGATACTTTTACTGTTGAAGCATGACTTAAAACTAGACTGGAGTTTCTGCTCACCCAAAATTCAACTTTATATCTTTCAGACTCTGATGAGAATTGTCTTTCATATTCTTATGGCTAATTGAATGTTCACACTAGTGTATCTCCAATTCCCTGTTTATTAATCCAGAATTAATCTCTATCATCTCCTCTGCATTTCCAAACTGCATTGTTTATATCAGTCAAACAATGTCTATATCATTCTTCCTTGTATCATAGACAATTTTCAAAATGATTTGTATTTTCTTTGTGGAAATACTCTCTCCATCTACATTCAGTAACATAATCTTTGAACTGGCTTCCTAGATAATCTTCCATCCTCCCTTGAATGTAGGTGTGTTCATATGATAAAAATCTCATCGAGGGGAGGCAAGCAGAAGTAATATGAGCAATTTCCACATCACTGCCTTAAAAAGAGTGATGTATTAGTCTTTCTGTCCCTTCTTCCAGCATTCTATTACCCAGAATGTGGTGGTGTTTGTTAAACACTTTAGTCCTAGAAATGGTGAAGTAACTAGATAGACAACTAGAAGACACCTGGGTCTTTGACATCATGGATCCACCATATCAACCCTGAATCACTTAGATTATAATCTGAAAAATAAATACTACTTTATTTTATTGAATCCACTGCTATTTTGGTCTTTGTTAAAGCAAAGATTTGTTAAACCTAAATCTCCATTAAAATGAATATGTCCTATAAATTCCTTGGGGGCAGGAATCACATCTTCTTTTTGAATCTTTTGTATTTATCATCTTGCTTAGCAGAATGCCTTATGCATAATTAGTACTTGATAAATATTGTTGCACTGAACATACATCTCCAAATGTTCATTACATAACATCTTTATATAAGTAGACCAGTCACCAAAGAAATAAAATTGGATCACATAGTAGAGGAATCAAGATAAGCCTTCTTCAGTAAGCCTTGCATGAACTGAAAGTTTGTAATAAGAAAGAGAGAGAGGGGAGGGGCCGGGGGGGGGAAGGGAAGGGAAGGGAAGGGAAGAGAAGAAAAATGATTGCTCTTTTACATGACTGCGTTTTAGGTGATTTGTTAAGCAGCACTATATAACTAGAACAGTCGTAATCATACTCCTCCTCTTTATATTCTTATTAAAGTAACTTTTGGGAATTCCCTGGTGGTCCAGTTGTTAGGACTCCGCACTTCCATCGCAGGACTGCACGGGGCATGGGTTCGATCCCTGGTCGGGGAATTAAGATCCCTCAAGCCACAGTGTGGCAAAAAAAAGAGTTAATCCTTGCAAATGGCACCTAACATGTAGTAGCACTCATTAAATGTTAGTTGTAAAAAAAGGTAACTTTTAAACATAAATACAAATGAGTAAGATGATTATTTAAAGCCTTGTACTCTGTAGTTCAAAAGAGATGAAGCTCAGGGGATTTTTAGCTATTTTGTATGATATTATTGTGATGAATATATGACACTATGTATTTGTCAAAACCCATAAAACTTTGCAACACCTTAATGTATGCTAATTAAAAATAACGAAACACTTAGGAGGTCTGAGGATCTCAGAATGGAGTGTAGAATGTGACAAAAGGATCTAACTGTACTAAAAATGTATGAAGGGACATCATTAATATGTATCGAATGAATGAATATAAAGATATACTTGGAAGGAAAGGAGTTTCTAAGTCCACCTGGTTGGTATATCTAACTCTCAACTCTATCCCAGCCAAGTCAGTTTAAAACAATAATAAGTATTACGTCAAAAATATGTTTAGAATTTCTGTAGATCTATGTTTCATCAATTTTTGTAGGTAGAGATTGTTTACATTTAAAAAGCATTCATTTTTTTTAAAGTTTTAAATAACTTTTATTGAAATATAGTTGACTTACAATGTTGTGTTTTTTATTTTTTTTGTTGTTGTTTTTTTTTTTTTGGCTGCACTGGGTCTTCGTTGCTGTGCTCAGGCTTTCTCTAGTTGCAGCGAGTGGGGGCTACTCTTCGTTGTGGTGCACAGGCTTCTCATTGTGGTGGCTTCTCTTGTTGCAGAGCACGGGCTCTAAGCACGCGGGCTCAGTAGTTGTGGCTCGCGGGCTCTAGAGCACAGGCTCAGTAGTTGTGGCACACAGGCTTAGTTGCTCCGTGGCATGTGGGATCCTCCTGGACCAGGGCTCGAACCCATGTCCCCTGCACTGGCAGGCGGATTCTTAACCACTGCACCACCAGGGAAGTCCAAAAGCATTATTTTTAAATACAGTCAAACCTCATTAATTTGGACTACACAAATTTAAGATTTATGATAATTAAACCTGGAGTATGTACTATGAAAAAGCTATTGTTCATCAAATTAACAGTGTAGACAAAATTATAGGAGATGATATTGGGTTTCTAAATAGGCTAAGAGTCATTTTTTATAGATTTTTAACAAATGTTTACATAAATGGATGTTCTTAATTACAAGTCACTCTCATTAATTCTTTAAATGAAGACCCATAGGAGCTCTGCTTGGAATGGTTTGAGAACAACTTGTTTAAATAACCGTGTGTTCTTAAGAAAAACAAGGCTGCATGTCTTCAAGAATAGTCTATCATTCAGGCTTTTTAGGAATACAGGGTATTCTTTCCTTCCATTAGTCCAAAATCTTGAGTCTTAAAACATTTGTCTGGTTTTAGTTTCTCTGCTATGTATTTTTTTCAATTTGCTTGGGTTGTAAAATAAAACTCCTTGTATTAGTTTCATGACTTAAGACCTTAACACCGCTCAAGGTAATGGAAGAGTCTAGAACTGATGAAGAAAAATTATATCCAGCATAAAAACACTTTTTTTTTCATGTGCTGTAATTGCCATTTACTTCATATCTCCATGGAACAAAGCTTAGAAACAACTACTGTTGTCAATCAGTTTTAAAAATTATTTTCCATTATTTTAAAATTATTTCAGTTACTTGAATATTAGTCTAATTTCTATTCTGTTGGATGAATCTTATAGAATCTGAAGCTCAAAGAAAAAATAATGGCATACCTTCTTACTATCTACACTATTTTTAACCAGTTTTCATGTTCTATAATTCAAAATTGTTTTAGAAAATAAGCTACTTGATATGGAACCATGACCCACTACCATAAAGGGTGATGGGTTTATTTTTACTCTATATGTAGGCATCCTCTCTCAATTTTCATAAATGGATTTTAGTGTTATACTCTTCATGGTTGATTACAAACAAACCTTTCCCTTAATTAACAATACAGAATCTGGGCTGCAATGCACAGTGATGAAACAGTCATTGATTGTGGCCAGCATCCATTTGGTTTGTGCCATCTTCAGATTGGTATATGCCAACTGGTTGTTAAATATTTTTAATATCATGCCTACATGGGACATATTCGTTCTAGGTTCTTGCCAAGGGGTACAATTATGTCTTATTAGAAAATTCTAATCAAAAACCTACTTTAGAAAAACAATATTTATAAATAATTCCCCTATATCAGGAGTTCTTGGTATTTTCGACACAGATACTTTGAGAATTTAGTAAGATATTTGGACCATCTCCCTAGAAAACTTCACACGTACGTCTATAGACCGAAAGTTTACATTAAATTTCAGAAGTCTTGAAGGCCCTTTGAAGTTCATATAGTTCCCAGGCTAAGAACCCCTGAATATATATGCTAAAATTGACCCCTAGATCAAGCGTCAAAGAGTTGTATACTTAGATGTCATTATTCTTATCACTTATAGAATTTCTTATATTGTTTAATATTATGCCATTCTCTACTTTCCACTTCTGCCCCTCTTCACCACCATTCTAGTTCAAGTCACTATTGTATCTTGTATCTAGGCTCCTATAATAACTTTTTTCTTCTTTCTACTTTTGTTTCCTTCAAATCTATTACAAACAGCAATCAGTGATACTTTATAAGGTCACATCACCACTTACGTAAAATCCTTCAAATGTTTTCCATTGCATTCAGAACAAAATCCATATTCCTTACAAAGCTGACAAGGCCCTGGATGTCCTGATTCCTAATTTTTTCTACAGTTTCACCTTTGGGTAGTCTCCCCTTTCCCAGGACACGCCAATGACATTGGTCTTATTTCAGTTCTTCAGAGGTATCAAGTTTTCTCCTATCTTTACATACACTGTTCTTTCTGTCTGAGATGTTCTTTCTTCCCCCTTAAGCTGATGAGTTCCTTCTCATAAGCTTAAATATTACTTTCTGAGAGAGGGCTTTCCTGTAAATCTCTCCAATGTAAAATCAGTCCCTCAAAACATTCTGCAATAGTCATTTATGTGTATGAGTATTTATTTATGTATTTCTCCCCAACTAGACAATAAGCTCTATGAGAGTGAGCATAATTCATGTGAAATGTATATAGCACAGTGTCTAACACAAGTGACCTCTCAATAAATTTATAAGTATATTAAAAAGTTAATAAAATAATGATATAACTTAAGAACAAGAAATATACCGTTCTTTATTATATACATTATAGGGATAGGATGTTATCTACTGCAACACATAGTTTCCTATATGTGAAGAGTCTTGGCTAAGACATCTGATCAATATGTTTGATCTGCCATGCTCCAAACATATAAAAATGTAAATAAATTGTATTCAAAATATTTTTAATATATGGTCAAATTTGAATGAATAAAAGAAGAAAGGAAGGAAGAGAAAATTCCATGTTCCAGAAACAAAATCTATTCAAAGCAATAATTTGGAGCAAAAGCCAAATGGTTCATTAGGATCATAGTATATAGATCTTAATGGCAGGGGCTGAAAATTTAATTCTTGCACATAAATGCAACAGAGGTCTCAAGATAGTATAAAGCAGAGAGGTGAACTTTAAGCCCATATATAAAGCTAAGATCCATAAAGGGCAACCCTGCCCATGCATAGAAACTAGAGAAATTCTGTTCCCTGGTTCTTTGAACATGATTAAAGCCTGCTATCTGTTCCCAACATGGGTGAAAACACAGTTTTTCCAAGAAACTGAAATTCTAAGCTAAACAGGTCAAAACGTTGATGCTTGCCTACTGCTGAAAACCAAAGAAAAGGAGTAAACATTTATTAAAATTTCCAGCAGAGAACTTAATGAAACACCAAGAGACTCATGCTTCTGTAGTCCAGGATGCAACAGGTTCTCCACTAAAATTAACCACTGCTAAAAATGAGCTCAAAGTCACAAAGTATAAGTAATATGAATACTACCAAGAGGAAGAGATAGAAAACAATACAAATAGAAAAATTCTAACTTCAAGAAATAAATAAAACAAAATAATATAATCTGAAAGGTTAATTTTAATTAGTACATATAAATTTCAAAAGGATGAAAGAAAGAACAAAAACTGTAAAGCAGTTACAGTTATATGAAAACAGCAGACTGATTTGAAAAAGAGCCAAATAGAGATTGCAAAAATTGCATATATAGTTACTTAAATTTTTTTTAAAAAACCTACTGGATGAATTCAATGGTTACGTTAGTGACTAGAATAGACAGCTAAAGCAGAAGTAAGGTAAGCAGAAGTTATATCCGAGGACATTATCTGGAATGCCACACAATAATTTAAAGAGATATAAAATAGGAAAGATAGGTTAGAAGCCATGCAGTATGAATTAAGAGGAAACAATTGGTTCAAACAAGGATTCTGAAATGAAAGAACAGATAATTAAGGAGAGTCATTGTTTACAGGGATACTAGATTAAGGTTTTCCAAAATGAAATTTTAAAAATTTTAAAACATTCTCAGATTGAAGAAAACCACCACATACTTAGCAGGACTGATGAAAACAAAATGCAAAGAGAATTTGATGGAACCTTAAGAATCTAAAGTATCTGAAGAGTATCAATTACAAGGGGATACTGTAAAAGAGTCCATCTGCAGGAAAAAGACAGATTCCTTCTAACAGAGCTCTTAACAGACAGAAGACATTGCATTAGTATCAAAAGAAATTAGAAGACAGTAGAAATAGGTGTTCAAAGTACAGAGGAAAAATAACTATCAAACCTAGAATTATAAATCTAGTTTAAAAAGAAATTCATGAAACAGCCAAAATAAAAACTGTTTTTGACAAACATGGACTGAGAAAGTTTACACATCATGAACACATTCTCAAATTAACACTGAAAGACATACTCAACAGGAAGGAAATTAATCCCAGATGGAAAGAGTTGAATACAAAAATCAGTGGTAAGTAAATAAATTACAAAGTAGATTAGTAGATCTAAATAATTATATAAAAAGTATAAAAATTATTAATTGGGGAGAGGTTAAAAACAAGGTGGCATGACAATAGCACAAAAGGTGAGGGTAGTATAATGCAAAGAAACATGAAACATTATAGAGAGAAAATAAAGGCCTAAATTAATTGAGGAATATGTCATGTTCATAAATTGTAAAACTCAATTTTGTAAAGATTTTAAGCCTTCCCAAAATGATCTATAAATTTAATGAGATACCAATCAAAATATTGGCATGACTTTTTTTTAAATCGGCACGACAATTCAAAATTTAGGTGGAAAAGCAAAGGGTAAGTATAACCAGACAATCTTAAACAATACATAGAACAAACGTGGAGGATTAACTTGGTTATCAAGACTTGCTTTAAAGCTATAGTAATTAAGGCACTGTGGTATTGGTGCAAGGATAAACAAAAAGACCAATGGAACAGAAGAAATAGTCCTGAGACAGACCTACATTTATATAGGCTCTTGATTTATGGAAAAGATGGCACTGCAGTACAGTGAAGAATAGGATGATCTTTAAAAAAAAAATGGTGTTAGATTAATTACATATCCATACCAGAAAAATAAAGTGACCCATGTAATATACCATGTGTAAAATAATCACTTCCAGGTAGATTGTAGATCTAAATGTGAAAGTTAAAACAATGCAGCCTCTAGAAGATAAAAATTTTGGTGTAGGCAAAGATTTTGTAAACAAGACAAAATGATAAACTGGACTACATTAAATTAAGAACTTCTGTTGTGAAAAGATACCATTAAGAGAATGAAGAGTCAAGGAGAATATATTTGCAATATATTTATCTGAAAATGGACTTGTATCCAGAGCATATGTAGGACTTCAACAAATCAATAATTAAAAAAAAAAAAACCAAATGTTTAATAAAAGAGGCAAAGCACTTTAAAGGGGACTTCAAAACAAAACAGATAAATAAATGGCCAATAGGCATTTGAAAAGGTGCTCAATATTATTATTCATCAGGGACATGCAAATTAAGAGCACAGTAAAATACAACTACCCACACACCATGCTGAAATGAAAAAGACTGGCAATACCAAATATTGGCAAGGATGTGGAGCAACTGATATTCTCAAACACTTTATGTAAGAGTGTAAATTGGAATAATCACTTTTGGTAGACTGCTTGGCAATGTCTGGTAAGTTGAACATGTTTCCTCATGTTACAGTAATTCTACTCCAACAGAAATGCACACATATATGCAACCAAAGACATATATAAAAATTTTCATAGCATTTTCACAGAATCATTGGTATCATATCAGCATAGCTGTTATTAGTATCAGCTAAAAACTGGAAACATCACACATATCCCTCAATAATAAAATGGATAAATAAAGACATATATCCATACATTGTAATACTTTACAACAATGAAAATAAACAATCTACTGCCACATACAAAAATATGGATAAACCTCATAAATAATACTGAGTGAAAGATGCCAAACATAAAAAAGTATGTAATATTTTATTTATCTATTTATATAAAGTTCAAAACCATAACTTAGTCAAAATTAATCAATGGACAAAACTGTGGTTACATTTGAGAGAGGTAATGACTGAGAGGGTATACAAGGGTCTCTGGGGTGCTATAAATATTCTTTTTCAGAAATACTCTATTTCTGATCGGAATAGTGAATACACAGCTGTGTTCACTTTGTAAAAATCTTTGTAAAATTTCATTGAGCAAGTACATTAAGATAAGTTTATTTTTCTCCATGTATGTTATATTTCAGTTAAAAGTTTAAGAAAAATGATAGCACTTAACATGCTAAATAAAAATACATGGAAGACAGGAAGAGAAGATGTACAGTTATACTGATCTAATGTGCTTGGGTTACTCTAAATGAGGACAGAAAGACTAAAATATTGTTAAGTATGCATAATAAAACTTAAGGGTAACAGTGACAACAAAAGAATACAAATGGAACGTAAAACTTCCACGCTAGGGCTGTAAAAATAGGAAAAGAAGGAAAGCTCTATGTGCACAATAGAAGAAAGAAGATCGTAGTACAACAATCTACAGGTGAAAAAGAGACAGTACTTTGGGCAAGGTAGAGATCCTCAAAGCTACAATCTCAATGAAATGATGAACTTAGAAAAATATCTACCTACAGGTAAAAGTAACAGGAAAACTTTTCAGTCTCCTCCTGGGCTTTGGATTCTAGGATGCTGGCTCAGCAGGCAAGGAAGTCACCCTTGATAATTTTGGCAATAGTTTCACCTTTAGTTAGTGGTAATTAATTTAAAGGATCTCATATTGGGGTCCTCCAGGGTACCTGGCTGAAGCAAATTCAAATCCTTTCTATAGGTATGATCTCAAGCTAGGTCACTGAAGCAGGCCTAATTGAACATGTGCTTACATTCCAAAATTACCAAACACATGAGAAAATAAGGCACCATGAGGAAGAGACAGCAAAGAAAACACACTATGAAACTTCAAAGAATTCAGATATTGGAATTATCAAAAACAAAAATTTTAAATGTGTTTTGAAATGTTTAAAGTAAGTAAAAGATGAAACTGAAAACATGAATAAGAGACAAGAGACTTTTTTTTGTCTGGCAGATTTTTTTAAAAAACAGATGAAATTTCTAGAAAAAAGGGTAATTGTTGATATCAAACACTCAATGGACAATTTAAATAAGCATAATAAAAACAACTGAAAAGAGAATTAGTAACTGAGATAATGAGACACAGGGAACCAAAGAGATGGAAGAAATAAAAGAGATGTTAAAAAAAACCTGAAGAATATAATAAGAAAGCCAATATATGTTTAATCACAGTTTTGGAGTAGAAGAAAGAATTGGAAATTGACATTCTGTTGGGATTTTATGCTACTTAAATAAATATAACAGTTTTGAGAAGGGCTAGAACCAAGAGAATGCCCACCAAAATATCTGTACAAGCCTTCTACAGTTCCATAGAAGCTGACAGAAGACACAAGACTCCTGGGCCACAGAAAAGGACTTTATTGCAGAAGAACAATACAAGGATTATCAGTCTAGTTGCATTGGTTCACTGATTCCCAAATTCTACAGAGCAACGAGGAGAGCTAGAGGCAAACATATGAGGATGTGCTACAGGAGAGGAAACCTGAACTTAGAGAATCCATTGCTTTTATAACAAGAAGTAAGCACAACTTCTTTGTCCAGAGGGATACCTGATGTAGTGCAAGAACCTCACTTTTCAAGACTGTCTTCAGCATAAAAAAGTTCTGATAAGTGGCTCAATCAAGGACTTGCACTTTTGGCCTAGCAAGACTCAGCAAGACAAGCAGATGCACAAGAGGCCCAGAGCAAACAGACCCTCAACAGCTCATCCCAACATAAAAATAATTTCTCAGAAAAAAGAAAAGACACCATTCCTCCAATGTAGCAATCACAATGAATTCAGGAATTCCTGCTTTCATTTTTGGCCTCTGCAAATTCCTAAGCTTCCTGTCAGATCATCAACTCACTTTAAAGTATCTTTTGTCTGCTCAATCACCTTAAAGAAAAAAAAACAACTCTATACATTTAAGATTAGTTTAAAATTTACAGAAAAACTGCTTACAATCTAGCTTTAGGAATAAGGCAATAAACAAACAAGATACTTTCAAACTGGGGTAAGTGATGGCAGGAACTAAACAGAACAACATGAGAGTATGACTGGGACTAGAAGAAGCACTTAGGTAGGGCAGTCTGGAAAAAACCTTACTGAGAGGGAAACTTTCATGAAATGTCCTAAAGGATAAAAAAGGATCAGCCATTATAAAAAAGAAAAACAAAACTCAAAAAAATAATTGAGGAAAGAGTTTTTTAGGCAGGGCTACAACAACAAAACCCAAAAGCTGCAAAGACCTTACATGTCTGAGAAACAGAAACAAGGCAGAAATTACCTTGACAAGGCTAATCAGCAATATTAGAGTATAGTGAGTAAGAAAGAGAGATTTACAATATGGTAAGGGGAGTAGACAGGGCCAGATGGCACAGGGCCTTGGAAGCCATGGTAACATTTGGTTCCATTCTAAGTACAATGAAAAGAGTTTTGAGCAGGGGCATTAGATGATGACCTATATTTCTAAACGATCCTTATTGAGAACAGACTAAAGGCAAGAGTAAAAGCAAAGAGACCAGTTACAAGGCTATTGAAGGAGTTCAGGCAAAAGGCAATGGTTGCTTTTATGAGAGTGGTAGCAGTGAAAAGAAGAAAAGTGAAAATATTTCATATATTTTGAAGATAAGATTAATGAGATTTGCTAGAAGGGAAAGAGCTAAATCAAAGATGAAACAGTTTTTTGGATAGGTGTTAACTGAACTGGGAAGACAATGAAAGGAGCAGGTTTGGGTGTGAGGGGTGATGAGCAGCTCAGTTTTTAGACATTTTAAATTTGAGATGCTGAAGAGAAATCCAAATGGAAATATCAAAGAGACTACTGAATAAATGATCCTGAAGCTCTAAAGAAATACGTAGACTAGAAAGATAACTTCGGAAGCTTTTGACACACAGATAATATTTAAAGTAATGGTGATGAATGTGATCACCTAGAAAGGACATGGTGCTCAAGAAGAGGAACCAATATGCCTGCCTTCCAGCATCCGGAGGTTAAGTAAGGAGGAGTGCCAGCAAAGAACATGGTGAAAGAGTCACTACGAGAAGCCAAAAGGAAAACCACAAGTGGCTGATGTCCTTTCAACTAAGAAAGAATGAAGAGAGGTCTGCTGTATCTAATGGTACTAAGAAGTTTCTACTGAATTCAGCAACCTGGACATCACTGGGGCCCTGAACAAAATCAATTTTAGTGGAGTGGTGGGGCCAGAGCCTCAGTGCAATGAGTTGAAAAGTAGCCACAGGCAAGAGAATGAGAACAGCTCTGATCCCTACTGGCAATGAATCTTCATGTTCAGAGAATGTTCCATATCTGTTTCAAATTTTCTGTTACCGCCACAGTGAATATTAAAGCTGGGAATCTATGACAAATTTCTTAATTTCAAAGTGATTCTCTTTATAAGAATTCTAATTCTTCCTTTGGTGAAGCTTATAATTGCAAATTAAAAGGGATGTTAATGGAGTTCACTTAAATTTAATTCTATTTTTACAAGATACTGTATTCTATATTAGAAGTGTTATTTATTACTGCAAGAAAAAAAAAGATGTACTAAATATTCTGAAATCTAGCCAATCTGAAATTCATAATCACTTCATTTTTATGAGATTAAAGCAAATATTTTGGTAGGTTAAAACAAGTCATTATTACTTTTAGTAAAGAAAGAAATAAACTAATGCTGAGATTAAGAGCAGAAGAGATATAGATGAACCGGTGTGCAAGGCAGAAATATAGACACAGATGTAGAGAACAAAAGTATGGACACCAAGGGGGGAAGCAGGGGTGGGGGTGAAGGTGGGATGAATTGGGAGATTGGCATTGACATGTACACACTAATATGTATAAAATAGATAACGAATAAGAACCTGCTGTATAAAAAATAAATAAAATTAAATTTTAAAAAAAAAGCGGAAGAGAAACTGAATCATTTAATCAATCTCTAGGATTATTTAATGTGAATATATTCCAAAGTTATCAAGATCATGCAAACCAAACACTAGAAAAAAACTGGTCTAGCAATTCAGAATATCGTACACTGCTTTACCAGGATTGACCAATAGTTTAGAAGTTTGACAGTGTTTCTTAGCCTTGCTGATGGGGCAATAATGGAGTGATTAGAGGCAGTGGTTCTCTTCTCTGTGTCTCCTGCAAACAGCAGAATCCTCATTCTGCCACTTTATCTTGACTAAACCTGAACTCCTTTCTCATTTAAAATAAAGATTTATTTATTTATGCAACAAACATTTGTTGAACCCCTACAATTTACCAAAATTAGTATCTATATCATAATACCTATATCATAGAGTCATTGTGAGAATAAAAGTTCCTGACTCAGAGTTAGTACTCTGAGGCATCATATAGTTTCTCATTTTTTTCCTACATCAGGGTCTTTACATATGCTGTTTCCTCTGCCTAGAATACTCTTCATCTCCTTACTCCCCAATTTCACCTGACTAACTCATATGTATCTTTCTGATACCAGTCTTCCCTGACCCTCTCACACTACATGAGGTCCCTCAGTTATACAATATTCTAGCACCCTATGCTTTTTCATCATAGCATTTATCACAATTACAATTATTTGAGGAATTATTTGCTTATTGTTTGCCTTCTCACTATTTTGTTTACACTGCCTAGGACATTATCTTGAGTAAGTGAGTGAGCTGGAATTTCATTAGAGGAAAGGATGAAGGGGACTAATTCAAAGATGACTCCCAGCTTTCTAGATTGAACAATGTCATCATTAATAAAAGGAAACAGAAGATATATAAGGGAGAAAAGATCATGAGCTTTTGCTTTAAACTGGCTGGAACAAAAGGGCCTGAAGAGAATCAGGGGGGAGATATTCAAGAAACAGTTGAAACTATGATAAGAGATGAGAACTGAAGGTTTTATGTGGTAGTTTAGCCTTGGAGATTGCCAAGGGGGGCTAAAAACTCTATGCTGGAGAAAACAATAAAGCATATGTAAAGAGTTGTATGATGGTTACTTTTATGGGTCGACTTGGCTAGGCAGATATTTAGTACCCAGATATTTAGTCAAACATTATTCTAGATGTTTCTGTGAAGGTGTATTTTTAGATGAGATTAACATATAAATCAGACTGCCTTCTATAATGTGGGTGGGTCTCATCCAGTCAGTTGAAGGCCTTAGTAGGAAAAAAAAAAAAAACCTTGTCCTCCCCAAAAGAAGAGGGAATTCTGCCAGCAGACTGCCTTCACATTCAAACTGCAACAATTCCATTCTCCAATGTGCTGGCCAACCCTCAGATTTTGGACTTGCCAGCCTCCACAACTGCATAATCCTGCTCCTTTTTAAAAAAACCTCTCTTTCCAGATAGACAGGGAGATAGAGATAGAGATATAAACATTCTACTGGTTCTGTTTCTCTGGAGAACCCTGATGAACACAGGCTGACTTTAAAAAGGGTAAAAGGGATAACTGATTTAACATGATTCAAAACCACAAACGAGGCAGAAAATAAAATTCAAAATATTGACAATCGGTCCAGAATCTATGGTTCTGAATTTTGAATTACTGATGGTCTGTTTCCATGACAACAATAGTATGTAGGGGTTTCTGTGAACCATCTTTCATGAAAACAGGGGGAAAAAAAGAAAAAGAAAGGGTTAGTTTAGGTGTTAGTTTGACTGATGAAATATTTACTCATAACTCTGCAAGCCTCAGGCAAAAACAAGCAAGAATCCCTATGACCAAAAGAGCGAGTACTTTGTAACAGAATCTGTAATGTGAAGATAAACTGGATAGGGAACCCAATGATGGAGACAATCTCAGTTCCATTCACCCACATGCAAACAGGAAATGCTGAGTCTGAAGGTCCTTTCTGTGCCTGGTGTCCCAGATTTCAAAACAAAGAATAAGCAGCATGAATGTGGTAGAATACTATAAGACTGGAACGGACGTTAATAATCATCTACTCCAATCCCTTTGTGTTCCTATAAAGTAAACTATTTTTCCAAAGAGGTTAAGTGACTAACCCAAAGTCATACAGGTACAATCTTTAGAAATAAAAAAAAGGATACTAGCAGATCTTCAACAAAGCAGTCTTATACTGCCAAAGAGGAATTCAGATAAATCCCACACAACTGGAAGAACTTAATGAACATATAGTATTGGATCTAGAGCCCCAATTCTCTGACTACAGTCCAATAATTTTCATTGGGAAAATTTGGTTGCCTTAATAATATGTAGATATATGAACAAATAAATGAATGAATATCATTTCCTACTTCACAAAAGACTTGCAATACTCTATTCTACTTAATCTCACAACACGCTGAGGTAAAATGTAATGAGTCTCTCAGGTCATACAGTTCCAAAGAGTTGAACTGGAACCTAGGTTTTCTGACCTTTATCTGCACACTTTTTGACACATTCCTATTTAGACCTAAGGTCATATAATTAATCTATATGATGGGATAAGACCTCAGGCTTGAGCAATGTGGACAAGTGGTTTAATTTTCTGGCTGACTTGATAAGAAGAGACAGTTAAAAAAAAATAGAGCCTCCAGCCAGTTTTATCATTTGGGTTTTGCAGTCTTCAGCATCATCAAACTATTAAGTATAAAGAGCCAAGCCTTTGTATTCCTGATTTATAAGAAACTAAAACTTAAAAAAAAAAAAAGCAATGAGTAAAGGCAGAAGTAAATTTGTACAATTGAAGCACATGTTTATTACAGCATTCAAAATCTCATTTCAGGTTATCAGGGAATATGAATTCATTCTTAAATGTTTTACTTAAGTTCTTCCCTTGTTCCCTAATGAAGCAATAAATCCTTCAGGACTAGGCATACCCACAGATTGTGACACTTAGCTTTCAGATTCACATGGCATTCTGATAAATCCATTAGTATGTGCAGTGATGACAGATGTGATAAAGAGATCATCGCGGCTCTCACTGCCTATATTTTATTGTTTGTTACAGCCATCTTCTATTTCTGGAAAACATTCCCAGCTGCCTGCAGCAGAGCTAGAAGGCAGAGTTGGAAAATATGTTGTTTTTCTCACAGTTTACAACCTAACTTGCCTACCACTAATTATGCAGTACAGATAGGCAGAAATAATACAAGAAAACATGTCCTGAACACTAGTTTCATTATCTGGTTTCATTATAATAACCTTATTTCTGATACTTCTTATTTCAGAGTTTTGGAAGACTCATTGAAAACGTCTTCTCTGCAGTGTTTTATAACCTTTTGACATTTTCTTCTTATACCAGTCATGCCAATTTTTTTTTCTTAAGTCTATAAATAGGAAGGTTGAGAAGGAAGAAACGGACACGTTAACCCCTGTACATTTGGAACCTGACAATCAGATTTGAGGTGGGGAGGTTATATCATTACCTTGGTTTTTGTTTTCTTTTGAGTGTATATTGTAAGATGGCTAAAGCATTCCATGTGAATTCTGTTACCATCTTAATCATCAGTGAAATACACATGCATTTCATACATAATATATTTACAACTAATATAAAAAGAACAGGGAACTGTGTTCTTTTGCATGAGTTTCTGAGGACAATATTAGCTGCTTTTAAAGTATTAAAGCATTTTCATAGTTGTTAGTATGATCTGCAATTATTTTACACTTTTCCAGGGAGAAGAAGACAAATTATAGGTGACACAAAATCCTGGGCCCTTTGATCACTTTTATGAGTCTAGTTTAACCCTAGTTAATTATTATTGTTACTTTGTATTTCTATTTTTCGTTATTTTTCCCTCTATAAAATGATAAAAAGCACTATAATAATTTGCTCTCTATATTACTTGAATTTAGTCGTAAAGTTAATATATTCCCATTATATAATAGAAACCATTTATTTAATAAATAACCTATAAAGTTAATGTTAATCAATAGTTAAAACCTCCAATCATTCATCCTTTACCACAACTACTATGCTGATTAAAATTTTCTTTCTTTTAATAATGCTTCCCCACCATTTTTTACAGGTTATATCTGATCAGACAAATGAATGGAGGAGAAATAATGAAGCAAAATACTTCACACACTAGTTGATCAATCCTAATTAAAAAGTGACTATCATACAGAAATATATTAATTGAAAATTCATATTTATTATTAGAGTAACCTCTGAGCACCACATTCTCTTCAAAGATCATCATTTTTACTCATATAGGAACAGTACATTTTTGTATATCTTATAAATAGCTCTTGAGAAATGTATTATAATGTGAAAGAAGATATTTTTTATAAATAAAGACAGTTTGACATTTAAGATGAACTGAGTCACACATCAATAAAAGAGTGGAGGGCTTCCTTGGTGGCGCAGTGGTTGAGAATCTGCCTGCTGATGCAGGGGACACGGGTTCGAGCCCTGGTCTGGGAAGATCCCACATGCTGCGGAGCAATTAGGCCCGTGAGCCACAACTACTGAGCCTGCGCGTCTGGAGCCTGTGCTCCGCAACAAGAGAGGCCACAATAGTGAGAGGCCCGCGCACCGCGATGAAGAGTGGCCCCCGCTTGCCGCAACTGGAGAAAGCCCTCACACAGAAACGAAGACCCAATACAGCCAAAAATAAATAAATAATAATTAAAAAAAAAAAAAGAGTGGAGGAGCTAGGGTAGGGAGGTTTACTGAGTCTACTATTTAAACCATTCAAACTGATGCCTTGACTGATGAAGCAGGCATAACCTATGCTATCAAAGCTACAACAAACATCACTGCTGCAGTGGAAGATAAAAGACATTTCAAATAGAAATAGTGGTCTGTGGTCATTTAAGTGATTCTAATACCAAAATTAACTGATAAATTAACTACATGAAAGACTCATCTAAAATTAAGATAAGACAAAAAAATGAAGCTTCTTGTGCATTTAAAATAAAGCAGTGTCAAACTGAGGGCAACAAAAGGATTTATTACCAATTTGCACTCAAAGAAGGTATCATTTAATACTCTGTAATAGGTTTTATTCCTCTGAACCAATTCCATAATATGTTGTAATTCTTTCCAGTGCAGCATCTAAAAATTTTCTTGTTGAATAAACTTGTTATTCTTAAATTTATAAAATGATGCGAATTAACATGAAGCATTATGAAATGGACATTTTATACTCAGAATATCTTTTAAAGAGATATATAAGTTTCCATTTAAATATTGTCTGAGATACTATAATTGATTTCATTTATTCTTAGGTTTCTTGAATCTGAGTTGGTATTGACTTTTCTTATAATTCTGTGACGATTCAAGTAACAAGCTTACACAAGTGAGCAGCAGTTTCTTGCTCATTTTGTTTGTTTTGTTTACGATAGCCATTTTAGAACCAGCCTCTTTCAGTATCTTATATAAGATAGAATGTATTAGCTTGCTAGGGCTGCCCTAACAAAACATCACAGACTGGGTGGCTTAAACAACAGAAATTTATTTCTCACAGCTTTGGAAGCTGGAAGTCCAAGATCAAGGTGTTGGCAGCTTTGGTTTCGTCTGAGAGCCTCTCTCCTTGTCTGGCAGATGGATGCCTTCTTGCTATGTCCTCAAATAATCTTTTCTCTGGGCACACGCATCCCTGGTGTCTTTTTGTGTATGCTAACTTTTTTATAAGGACATCAGTCAAATTCAATTAGGGCCCACACTAACGGCCTCATTTTAACTTAATTTCTTTAGAGGTATTCTCTCCAAATAAAGTCCCATTCTGAGGCGCTGGAAGTTAGGACTTTAACATATGAATTTTGAGGGAACACATTTCAACCCATAAATAGAGTCATAGCCAATAAAAAATGTGTGGCTTTTCAAAATATTACCTGAACTACTTTTCACATAATGAACTACTTTTTCACATAATTAAATACTGTGTATGTAAAAGCATGCTGCAAATTTTTAAGTGTAATGACTCTGTATGTACCACTAGAGTCAAACTGCAACATTACACAAACACAGTTTTCATCAAGTTTTTAATTTTAGTTAAAGCTATCTCTTCTTCTTTGTGTTCAGTTTGTTTGTTTTGCTAATTCTCATTAGAGAATTATTCCCAAATCCTGATACCTTCTCTAACAGCCAAGCATTATGACTTCTCCTTTCTTTTTCTTAAAGATGCAACAGCAATCAATGCTGAGCATTCCTTTGACATTTTTCAGACTGCCTTTATCCCTAACCTATAATAAGGAAGTCTTTCCAATGATATGCAGACAATGCTCCTTTCCTGTGCTTCCCATATGTCATATTTTTTTAATGACACTTTTTCAGAACATTAGAATCATTTGGTCACCTTACTCATCTGGCCTGTCCGCTTTAAGCTGCTTTTTCAACTGAGCCTCATAAAATTCATAGGTTATATATCAAAATTGCATTATCTGAATGAAGTCAGGATCACAGGTATGATATTATATTACTATATCAGAAGAAGAAAATTTTCACTGATAGGAAAAATCAGATTAAACCATGCATAGCTGAAGATGCCTACATATTTGAATTAAATTGCACTTAAAACCACCAAAAACTGGCTTTTGTATGTTATTTACAGTGGGTTGTTCATGTATGATATAAAATGCTTAATAGTACTTATACCTACTTAAAAGGTACCATTTTTTATTACTTCTGAAACTGAGCAGGACCCTGCGGGACCCTCCTGGGTACAGAAGCTCCTTCGTGTTCCCTCTTTCTTGTTTGTAGAAAAAGGCTTTAGTCTCCTAGGCCTTCCCTGAATTCCAACCAGCAGGCTCAAGCAGTTAACTAATTAGGGAACTGAGGGAATGCAGAAACAAAAGAAAAGCAGTCAAGCAAGAAAAGTAATGATATCTTAAACAGTTCAGCAAAAAAACGGAGTCCTGGTTTCTCCTCAAGGGATGTACATAACAATCTGATTCATATCTGTGAGTTGTTCTGCAGAAACTAAACCCCCCCCCCACCCACGTGGATAATAGTGACTACATACTGACCACAAGCACATAGACCCCAGACTGGTTGGTACCGGAAGGGTAATGGTTAAGATTCCCAAAACATCACCCTGCTACCTTACTACCAATTAATCAGAGGAAAGTCATACACCCTGTAACCCTCACCCCAAATGTTGCCTTAAAAAACCCTTCCTGGGGAGTTCCCTGGGGGTCCAGTGGTTAGGACATGGCACTTGCAGTTCAGTGGCCCGGGTTCAATCCCCGGTTGGGGAACTAGGATCCCACAAGCCGCATAGTGAGGTAGAAACAAACAAACAAAAACCCTTCCCTGAAAGCCATTGAGAAATTCTGGTCTTTTGAACACAAGCTGCCTATTCTCCTTGCTTGGTGCCCTGCAATAAACGCTATAATTTCCTTTACCACAACCTGGTGTCAGTGGATTGGCTTTGCTGCGTGGCAGGTGAGAGTACCCAAGTGCAGTTCAGTAACACTTCTTTGCATGAAAGTTCAGAAATCACATTTGTTTAACTTCAAACTGTGTGACAGTGAAGTACACAACTAGTTACTTTCCAAATAGCACCAAAACAATCACTTTGAGAGTGAGTGCCTAAAATCAGAGAAAAAGGTAGGAAGAAAACCATTGGAAAAAAAAAATGACTTCCTCCTTAAGTGCTGAATGACAAAGTCTCCTAACATCATAAAACAAAAAATACTTTTTATGAGTAAGATAATAATTCCTCTGAATGATTACAGAAGTGTACAAATCCAAAGGGACTTCAGAAATACTGGTTGGAGGATACAAAGCCAATAAATTCTTTACATGGTAAGAAAACCATTTTAAAGATTTTTGCAAGTTCTAGTTCCCCTTCCTCATGAACAATTTTTAAAAAATGAAACAGCAAGGACAATAGCAAGTAGCAGGAATGTGCAATAAAGAAATACATTTTAGAAGCTAGAACATGGTTCTATTTCTAATGCACAGAGTTCATTCTGGTTGAATAAGATAGGGATTTGCAACTCAGAAAGAACTATCTTGTTGTGATTTGCCTGTTGATTTTTGTTTTTGAGTATGTGTGATCAGAAGCATTGAGTTTTCTTTGAAACCACAAATCACCCTATAAAAGTAATACCCAGCCAAGCACATTATAGTTTGAAAGGTGACTGGCAGTGCTTCCCAGACCAATGACTGATGAGAAAAAAGAATTCCTGCTAGTATTTCAACCCAGCTAATATTCCTAGAGTGACTTAGAAGATTCTCTCTGTACTATTTTCTGTAATTTAAAAATCTCCCTTTGGTTCTTGCTCAAGTGTTAATTAGTTGCCAAGAATTAACCATTGCAACTATTCTCCAAAATTATGAACAGTTTTTCAAAAACCATAAATTAATTTGCTCTTCCAGAAAACTTGCAAATTTGAAAATTAATTAAAAAATTATTAAGAGTGTCATTTCCACATTTTCATAAACAGGACTCTGTTAGCCCAAAGAATTAAAAAGATCTCAATTGATCTTTCTTTTGAAGAGTTCAGACTTCTCATAAGATCCCCCCCCCAAAAGATGAAGGATGGCTCAGGAAGGACAGAAACAGAGGCAGCTCTGAGCACTAGCCTATTCACCTTTATCTCAACTGTCCCTCCTAGCTTCTCTGTCTCCTCCTACTACTACTTTGTTTTCACTTAACTACTTAGGTTCCTTATAAGCCTTTGCCCCAGTGGTTCTTATCTTGGGTTAGATCAGAAACCCCAGGTGAAAGCCATGAGCCTCCTGAAGTATACACTTAAAAATTTGCACATAATTTTAGGGGTTCATTGGCCTACAAGGTCTAACCATGGGCCCTTTTGCTGTATCTTATATTAGGTATAAGCCTTCAGGTTCAATTACCCATAATAACTGGTAAATTTTCTGTGTCTCAGTTCAAGACTTTGATCATGAGGCAGTTCCAGCCAGCTCTTCTTTTCAAACCACATCCTCAGAATTACTCCATAGTACCTCACAGGTTACCCCATAGGTCAGGAGTTCACCTCTGGCCCAACAAACTATCCCATAGGATAGGTTCACATGGTGCTCTATCAGCTCAACAAGGACAGTGGGTGAGAATTTTTCAGAAAGGGGTAGAGTAGAGCAGGCAATATTGGCATCTAATAGAGATATTATAAAAAGATTCACAAGTTATAAAATTTTTACATACAAAAGAACACAGAGAATATTAAGTAGGTTATAAAACATAGCAATAAAATGAACATCCATAAATTCACCATCTAACTTAAGAAATGGAATATTACAAATACAATAGAAAGTGCTTCTTGATCTCATTTTCCAGCCTCCATATCCCAAATTGTGTCTTAATCAATCCATCTTCCTTATTAGATATCCATCTTCCTTAGTAAGACATTAAGTAACAAGACCTAATGCTGAGTCTAATAAGTACTGCATTTCGAAGTAGTAGCAAATGTAAACATACTGAGATATTTACACCAGCTGTAATGTGATATGAAAGCATCTCTGATTTATAATGGTGACAAACTCATAATTACTGCTAATATTACTGTGATTATTTTCATTCAAAATTAAATACTTAATTTCAATTAGAGTAAAAAAAAATTTTTTCCATCTAAATAAAGATGAATTCTGTCTCCAGACCCCAGGTTAAGAACATGTACTCTAGATAGAGCAGAACTAGCAAACTGCCAGCTGATAAAAGAATTTAGCCCAGGGGCTTCCCTGGTGGCGCAGTGGTTGAGAATCTGCCTGCCAATGCAGGGAACACGGGTTCAAGCCCTGGTCTGGGAGGATCCCACATGCCGCAGAGCAACTAAGCCCGCGAGCCACAACTACTGAGCCTACGTGTCTGGAGCCTGTGCTCTGCAACAAGAGAGGCTGGGATAGTGAGAGGCCCATGCACCGCGATGAAGAGTGGCCCCCGCTCGCCGCAACTAAAGAAAGCCCTCACACAGAAACGAAGATCCAACACACCCAAAAATAAATATATAAATTAAAAAAAAAAAAAAAGAATTTAGCCCAGAGATTTGTCTTTGTATATCAGAATGTACCAAAATGTTAAAAAGGAAATACATTTTAATGCCTCTAGGCAGGTTCTTCAAACTCCAGTAATAGGACCATCACTCCCTATGTCACAGCATGCCTTCCCTGCAGAAGTCCCCTGAAATATTTGAGTGTGAGATCCCTACTCCAGAAGAATGATGTGGAACCCTGGAGTAATGCTGTCTGGTAATAGCAAGGGAGGCAGCTTGACAAGAGTAAATACACATGTTAATGTTAAGAGTAGAAGGCTGAGCAGCAATTCAGAAAGTTATTGATTGAAGCGACAACTGATCTTCTCTATGTCAGTTCTTTCTTAGAAATAAATTACAAACAGAAAATTCAAGCATTTTTAACTTAAAAATGCATAGTAAAACTTAAGAAAATATTGAAAAATGTAAGTCTATCATCCTAACGTTACAAATTCTGTCTTTTGTACTTTGCCCATATTTATTAAAATGAAGGCAGTCATTATATATATAACTTCCATATTTTACTTCATTACTTATATTTTATATTTCTCATTTGTATTTATTACAAAGAGTTATAAATGGAAAATCAAAAAAGAAAGGGAACTAAAACCTATAAAGTTACAAAAATAAGGCCAATGACTGTACTCAGTTGCATTTCCTGAAAGAAACCAAGTGAAGAATTACAACCCATTCTCCCTTTATGCCCAAAGTGGAATCATCGACGATTAAAAATATTCTCTGCCATCTAGTCCATCAGTTGTCCTGTATGGAGGCATTTCTTTCAAAATAAGGTTTGATTCTAACAATGGTAATAGAAGCAAAATAATTTTTTTATATAATGGAAATAAAAACATGCTTGAAATGATATTGAAAAATGTCCATAACCTCACCTAGATTGGAGGGAGGCAAATATTTATTCAGCATCTACACTAGGTTAAACTATTACAAACGGATGATCTCATTTCTATGAATTAGGAAATGTAATTTTTCTACTGCCATACTGATACTAAGTAGCAGAGTTGGGATTATATTTATACATTATGTTGTAGTCCATCTGTCTGACTCTAAAATCAGTTAAGATCAGAATGTTTCACCTTAATTACTGTGTAGACAATAAGGAAAGAAAAACGAGATACAGTCCCTGTACTAAGTTCATTATACAACAGATAGAGAATAGTCATATAAACAGAGCCTTTCAATGTATGCTCAAGTTGCTATGGGAACAGAGAACCTCCATATGGTTCTCCAGAGTCCTCTTTCTCTACATTATGCTGCTATTCACCAGAGAATATGCCTGCTAATATATGCACTACAGTCCACAGAGAATAAAAATAATTATGCTTCAGTCATAAGGTTCCTCCAAAAGGTGCTATTCTTCTTAAGATGATACCACTGGTGATGCAAAATATAAGATGTGTATATTTTCATTTATCCCAGGGTCTTGAGTAAATTTAATCAAAGTCCTCATAAAGCTTGGAAATCAAAGAAAAATTAGAATCATAACTTACATATTTGGTAAAAGTTTTCCTGTATGGGAGGTATCACCTAATAGTTTGTTTTGAATCATAGCAGATGTAATTTCCAAAACTGCATGATTCCATAATTACATGTCCTTTTTGACATATCTTCAAATACAGATTGTTTCCAAGGCAGATGTTTCATACAGAATCCCAAGTAACTTATATTCTAAGTAGTTATGCCTGATATTTTATAAATGTATGTATTGATATTTCCCTCTTTAATTTAGAGACGCTTCTACTTTAGCTTTTTCCCATTACTAAGTTTTCAGATAGTTGGTCCTTTTCTTATTCCAGTATGCCATTTGGTATTTTGGTTAATTTTTCTTGGTATACGAAATTAAGAAAAAGAAAAATGTACTGGTATTTGTTACAGATTGTCTTTTATCTGAGCACGGTGTCAATTTCTTTGTTCTAGCATAGTGTTGAATTAAACTGAATGCCTCAGAAAGCATTAAAAATAGTCTAGGAATAAATTTTCATATATCAACAAAAGGGATTGCCTAGCAAATGCATTTTTTAATTAACTAAAACTATGTTTTAATTCATACTTCCTTAGTTTTTACCTAATGTTCTTTTTCTGTTCCAGGATACCACACTACATTTAGTTGTCATTTCTCCTTAGGTTCCTCTTGGCTGCAACATTTTCTCAGGCATTTCTTGCTTTTGATAACCTTTGCAGTTTTGAGGAGTACTGGTCAGGTAATTTTTAGAATTTCCCTCAACTGGGATTTTTCTGATGTTTTCCTTATGATTAGAGTTAGGCTACAGGTTTTAGGGAGGAAGACTACAGAAGTAAAGTGCCATTCTCAGTACATCATATCAAGGGCACATACTATTCAATATTTCTTATTATGTTGATTTTTAACCTTGACCACCTGGCTGAGACAGTGTTTATCACATTTCTCTTCTGTAAAGTTATTCTTTTTCCCTCTTTACTCTTAGGAAGAAAGTCATTACCCACAGCTCATGTCTAAGGCATAGGAAGTCATGGTCCCCCTCCTTGAGGGTGGAGTATCTACATAATCATTTGGAATTCTTCCACACAGATGTCTCTATTCTCTCCCTTTTAAAAAATTTATTCATTAATTTATATCAGTATGGACTCATGGATGCAGATGCAATTTTTATATCATCATTCCCATAGAAAAAAGGGATTTGAGGTTTCAAAAGTAAAAGTTATACTTGAAAAAAACAAACATAAAATGATACCATTAAGGAATTCAAGTTTTAAAATGCTGGGAGAAAGTCTGAGGAAAAACTAATCTCAAGTAACTCAGAAAAAAATACTTTTGCTACTATTTAATATTTATAAGATATAATAAGAAAGCCAGGAGATACAAGATACATAGCTCAAAGTGGAGATTCAAAAATTATCTGGCAAATCCAATCAGGAAGAAAAACACATGATTCAAGGTTCAGAACGGAGGTTTGAGACTGCTTTTGCTTATTTATTAATCAAGTTCATTTAGTAATTGCTAATTGTTAAAAACAATTATTTTAACAGAGTGCAATAGTCCAAATTCTATTTAATCACATTTGAATACAACGAAACTTCAATGATTCCGAAAAGGAATAATATATCAAACAGAATACACATATGAAAAATCATAGAAAACTTTAAAGCATTGTGTTATTATTTATTTCAAATATAGCCTATATAGATCAAGTGCAAATGCATATTATGGTGTAAAATGACAGAAATTAATACAAAACTGCCAATGTCACTTGCTTCAAAGTACATAGTCATGTGTCCTAAAGAGAAATGGCGTAAAACCAAAAAATTAATTGCTTGGCTCAGAATTTGAAATTACATTGAAGGAATAATTATATTGTTGACCTTTTTTTAAGCTACTAATGTTAGTCTGGTTCTCCTTTATAATTAAAATGCCAAAAATTTGAAAAGAAAGCTCTAACTTATATTTTCCTACTACATAAAATTGCATGTGGAATCCAAGTTAATCTTGAGATGGGATATCTTTTTTTAATGAAGACACACATGAACAGCTAAAATGTGCCCAAAACTTACATTCATACTTCACTAAACTACACATGAGGAGTTATAGGTTGTTTACTTCTATTTTAACTAATTTAAATCAACTATTCATAGAATACTGTCTACAGTCACAATCACTTGAGGAAAATATGATGGAGTAACCCTCAAAAGCAATTCTGAGGCTCTGTGAACTCTAGACGCTATATATTCCTACAACACGTTTTGGCCTTCAAGCATTTGTTCATCAAGGCCACAGTGTGAAATGGACAACTTCTTCAGATCTTCAAAGCCTCCATCAGCCTCAGTCCATGAAAATGCTAATTAGGATTTTATACCCAAATGTCTACAAACTATCAAACCTAGAAAGCTGAGTTTTTTCTCACTCAAGATCTTGAGGAAACCACCCCTTGGCTCTTTTCTGACAAGGTCTAAACCAAAATCTAGCCTAAACATCATTTTATGTCCATTCTGTTGGGCATTGTCTTAGCTTTGACTCTCCAAAACTCTGACTCTGCAAAACTTATCACTCAAATGGCAAGGGTAGAAAAAAGGAACTCTGCAAGAGTCTTTCCTCCTACTTAAAATGCCCTAAGTCTGATACTTGATGTTTCCTTCCTCTTGGTCTTCCTCACTTTTGTCGCACCTGAACTTCAAGATGGAGAGAATTTTCTGAAATGGGAGGAACCTGTAGGTCCTCAACCACACTACCGGAATCATAGACTAGTAAAAAGAAATAAACAGCTAAATCTGCTATTGTCACAATTCATTAATTAATCATTCCATTATTCTTTCCAATAAAAACTCAAACCCCCAGGAAAATTACTAATTTCTGAGTTATTGACAAATTAATTTTGTCTTTGAATAATATCAGAAAAATATTAGAGAAAGAGGATTGGAAATCTTGATCTCTCCATAGAGTATGTGACCTAGAATATCAGCAACACTCCTGACCCATTGCTTACACAGATTTGTAGACAAGGAAATTTGGTTAAGACCAACTCATGACAATTCTTGGAGAAAACCCAGTTATTTACTACTGTTGCTATAATTGTAGTGGTGTTAATGATATATTTAAGAAGACATATCCAACATTCACCCTAGCTATGAAAAAATTACCCAATAAAAGACCCACAAAATGTCTAGTCTTCACCAGTGTAACTCCCTATTGTATCCTCCAAGATAAAATTATTACAAATTAAATTAAATACCTTACAGAAAACGGTTACTAAAGTTGTATGACATCTACCAAAAATGACTTTTTGGTTCAAAGTTTATCTGTGGTACTCCCTTCCAGCAATATAGTTAGAATTAAAGCTGTTTTTTACTTTATGAGGATAAAATGAAATGATTTGTACATAGAGGATTGCTAGTTCCTTTATTCCTTAAGTCAATAAATATGTTATATTTAACAAGAAAAAACAACCAATAATTTAAAAGTAAGATTCTTTCCACGTAGCTTCAAATTCTAAATAATTTTTAGATAAGACACTTTCTTATGGGTACGTGCATGCACTAGGAGTCTACTGAGAATTAAAACATTTATAATAATTTAAGTAATTATGATGATTATATAAGTTCTGTATTTTGAAGAAACAATATAGAATTCTATGATGTGGTGACGAGAGAAGAAGTAATTATGTTTACAACTCATCATCCAAAAATGGCATCATAATTGTAAATTTAAAAGTCTCAACCATTCCCCTATTTTAATCCATTAGAAATTATTATCTGATTTGACAAAATACTATTGTTATTGACCTTCACTCTAGCATTAAATAATACAGGCTTATATATGCATTATCAACAGAGTCAAAGGCAAGGAAAAGCTATTAAAACTTACTTTATTATTAATGAGTACTGGTAATTATTTTTAATCATCCTGCATCCAAGCAATCATGTCTGTTGTTTGCTTGTTTGGTAAATTAGATCTTAAAATACGGCACATCTTTACTCATTCAAATATATCCTCCAATAAATGTACATTTAATGTGAAAATTATTTCAATTATATTTAGGTTCCTTAGTTTAAATTCTGCCTTTTTCTTTGAACACACAAGTCTCTCTTAGTATTAATCTAGTTAAATGATTGTCCTCCCACATATATACCAATAAAATCTTCTGTAAGCTTCTCCCAGCTTCTCTCTTAACTAAAGCTGCATCTATACTAACAAAATGGCTTAACAGAGTTGGCCAGTTGGACTGAATAATTTGGTGTGTGTGCTCTGTAACCCAAACAAACAGCTTACAATTAATAGGCCAGTGCTTAAGTAAAAATAGGAAGTCTGTGCTTACACATATAAAAAGAAGAAGAGAATGGAGGCAACATGATTAATACCCAAATAATAGAGATAAAATTTTGAGGGAAATCCCAAATTGTTCAGGTAGAAATCTTTTCTTTTCTTCGAAAGAGATATCTAAAATTAAGTTGGTATATCTTTAAGAAAGCTCCATAAGCATGGAAGATATGGAAGCAATGACTCCTATAAGAATCAGTTTTGACTATGCTTTTAAATATAATGTACATGATGAGCCAAGACATATTAAGACTACACAACCATCAAGGAAACAGTATAACATAATGCCTTTCAAATGCCTGCAATATAAAACACAAAACATAAAAAAAAATCTATTTCAGCCATTTTTATAGCACTTCTTACCAGTAATAGCAAATCAACTTTCTCCAAGTAAAACCTTGAACTTGAGATCAGACCAACTGGTTTGAGAAGTAAAATATGCTTTAATGTTCTCTTAGTTTTAAGTCAAATAAAAAGCATATATCAGAAATAAGGGGAAAAAACTCTACACATTTAGGAACTAAATGAACATTTTCAAATTTTGCACTGAATTAAAACTTAGATGTAGAGACCTTCAAGATGCAGAGGAGTAAGACGTAGAGATCACCTTCCTCCCCACAAATACATCAGAAATACATCTACATGTGAAACAACTCCTACAGAAAACCTACTGAATGCTGGCAGAAGACCTCAGACTTCCCAAAAGGCAAAAAACTCCCCACGTACCTGGATAGGGCAAAAGAAAAAAGCAAAAACAGACAAAAGAATAGGGATGGGACCTGCACCTCTGTGAGGGAGCTGTGAAGGAGGAAAGGTTTCCACACACTAGGAAGCCCCTTCACTGGCAGAGATGGCAGGTGGGCAGAGGGGGTAAGCTTTGGAGCCACAGAGGAGAGCGCAGAAACAGGGGTGCAGAGGGCAAAGCGGAGAGATTCCCGCACAGAGGATCGGTGTCAACCAGCACTCACCAGCCTGAGAGGCTTATCTGCTCACCTGCCAGGGCAGGTGGGGGCTGGGAGCTGAGGCTCGGGCTTCGGAGGTCAGACCACAGGGAGAGGACTGGGGTTGGCTGTGTGAAGACAGCCTGAAAGGTGCTAGTGAGCCCCAGCTGGCCGGGAGGGAGTCTGGAAAAAACTCTGGACCTGCCTAACAGGCAAGAGACCATTGTTTCAGGGTGCGTGAGGAGAGGGATTCAGAGCACCACCTAAATGAGCTCCAGAGACAGGCGCAAGCTGCGGCTATCAGCGCGGACCCCAGAGATGGGCATGAAACACTAAGGCTGCTGCTACAGCCACCAAGAAGCCTGTGTACAAGCACAGGTCACTGTCCACATCTCCCCTCCTGGGAGCCTGTGCAGCCCGACACTGCCAGGGTCCCGAGATCCAACATCCCCCGGAGAACACATGGCGCACCTCAGGGTGCTGCAACGTCATGCTGGCCTCTGCTGCCAAAGGCTCCCACAGCATTCCACACCCCTCCCTCCCTTCAAGCCGAGTGAGCCAAAGCCCCCTAATCAGCTGCTACTTTAACCCCGTCCTGTCTGAACAAAGAACAGATGCCCTCAGGCGACCTACATGCAGAGGCGGGGCCAAATCCAAAGCTGAACCCCAGGAGCTGTGCGAAAAAAGAAGAGCAAGGGAAATTCCTCCCAGCAGCCTCAGGAGCAGTGGAATAAATCTCCACAATCAACCTGATGTACGTTGCATCTCTGGAATACCTGAATAGACAACAAACCATCCCAAAATTGAGGCAGTGGACTTTGGGAGCAACTGTAGACTTGGGGTTTGCTTCCTGCATCTAATTTGTTTCTGGTTTTATGTTTACCTTAGTTTACTATTTAGAGTTTATAATCATTGGTAGATTTATTATTGATTTAGTTGCTCTCCTTTTTTCTAATATATATAGATATATATATTTTTTTCCTTTTTTTTTTTTTTTGTGAGTGTGTATGTGTATGCTTCTTTGTGTCATGTTGTCTGTATAGCTTTGCTTTTACCATTTCTCCCAGGGTTCTGTCTATCCGTTTTTTTGGTTTGTTTGTTTGTTTTTATAGTTTTTAGCACTTGTTATCATTGGTGGATTTCATTTTTGGATTGGTTGCTCTCTTCTTTTTTCTTTCTTTTTTTTATGCTTCTTTTTTATATTTTTAATAATTTTTTTATTTTAATAACTTTTATTTTATTTTATTTTACTTTGCTTTATTTTCTTCCTCCCCTCCTTCCTCTCTCCCTCCCTTCCTTAGCTGTGGCTGACAGGGTCTAGGTACTCCGAACAGGTGTCAGCCCTGTGCCTCTGAGATGAGAGAGCCGAGTTCAGGACATTGATCCACCAGAGACCTCCCAACTCCATGTAATATCAAACGGCGAAAGCTCTCCCAGAGATCTCCATCTCAAAGCTAAGAGCCAGCTCCACTCAACAACGAGCAAGCTCCAGTGCTCAACACCCTATGGCAAACAACTAGCAACATGGGAACACAACCCCACCCATTAGCAGAGAGGCTGCATAAAATCATAAGATCACAGACACCCAAAAACACACCACTGGACATGGTCTGGCCCACCAGAAAGACAAGATCCAGCCTCATCCACCAGAGCAAATCCACTAGTCTCCTCCACAAGGAAGCCTACACAACCCACTGAGCCAACCTTACCCACTGGGGGCAGACACCAAAAACAACGGGAACTACGAACCTGCAGCCTGTGAAAAGGAGACCCCAAAAACAATAAATTATATTGACAGTAACACAATAATAGTAGGGGACTTTAACACCCCACTTTCACCAATGGACAGATCATCCAAAATGAAAATAAATAAGGAAATACAAGATTTAAATGATACATTAAACAAGATGGGCTTAATTGATATTTATAGGGTATTCCATCCAAAAACAACAGAATACACTTTCTTCTCAAGTGCTCATGGAACATTCTCCAGGATACATCATATCTTGGGTCACAAATCAAGACTTGGTAAATTTAAGAAAATTGAAATCATATCAAGTATCTTTTCAGACCACAACACTATGAGACTAGATATCAATTACAGGAAAAAATTTGAAAAAAATACAGACACATGGAGGCTAAACAATACACTACTTAATAACCAAGAGATCACTGAAGAAATCAAAGAGGAAGTCAAAAAATACCTAGAAACAAATGACAATGAAAACACGACGACCCAAAACCTATGGGATGCAGCAAAAGCAGTTCTAAGAAGGAAATTTACAGCAATACAATCCTACCTTAAGAAACAAGAAACATCTCAAATAAACAACCTAACCTTACACCTACAGCAATTAGAGAAAGAAGAACAAAAAAACCCCAAAGTTAGCAGAAGGAAAGAAATCATAAAGATCAGAGCAGAAATAAATGAAAAAGAAATGAAGGAAACAATAGCAAAGATCAATAAAACTAAAAGCTGGTTCTTTGAGAAGATAAACGAAATTGATAAACCATTAGCCAGACTCATCAAGTAAAAAAGGGAGAAGACTCAAATCAACAGAATTAGAAATGAAAAAGGAGAAGTAACAACTGACACTGCAGAAATACAAAGGATCATAGGAGATTACTACAAGCAACTCTATGCCAATAAAATGGACAACCTGGAAGAAATGGACAAATTCTTAGAGAAGCACAACCTTCTGAGACTGAACCAGGAAGAAATAGAAAATATAAACAGACCAATCACAAGCACTGAAATTGAGACTGTGATTAAAAATCTTCCAACAAACAAATTCCCAGGACCAGACGGCTTCAAAGGCAAATTCTATCAAACATTGAGAGAAGAGCTAACACCTATCCTTCTCAAACTCTTGCAAAATAAAGCAGAGGGAGGAACACTCCCAAACTCATTCTACGAGGCCACCATCACCCTGATACCAATACCAGACAAAGATGTCACAAAGAAAGAGAACTACAGGCCAATAGCACTGATGAACATAGATGCAAAAATCCTCAACAAAATACTAGGAAACAGAATCCAACAGCACATTAAAAGGATCATACACCATGATCAAGTGGGGTTTATCCCAGGAATGCAAGGATTCTTCAATATATGCAAATCAATCAATGTGATACACCATATTAACAAATTGAGGGAAAAAAACCATATGATCTTCTCAATAGATGCAGAAAAAGCTTTTGACAAAATTCAACACCCATTTATAATAAAAACCCTCCAGAAAGTAGGCATACACGGAACTTACCTCAACATAATACAGGCCATAGATGACAAACCCAGAGCCAACATCTTTCTCAATGCTGAAAAAGTGAAACCATTTCCTCTAACATCGGGAACAAGACAAGGTTGTCCACTCTCACCACTGTTATTCAACATAGTTTTGGGAGTTTTAGCCACAGCAATCAGAGAAAAAAAAGAAATAAAAGGACTCTAAATCAAAAAGAGGAAGTAAAGCTGTCACTGCTTGCAGATGACATGATACTATACCAGAGAATCTTAAAGATGCTACCAGAAAACTACTAGAGCTAATCAATGAATTTGGTAAAGTAGCAGGATACAAAATTAATGCATAGAAATCTCTTGCATTCCTACACACTAATGATGAAAAATCTGAAAGAGAAACTAAGGAAACACTCCCATTTCCCACTGCAACAAAAAGAATAAAACACCTAGGAATAAACCTACCTAGGGAGACAAAAGACCTGTATGCAGAAAACTATAAGACACTGATGAAAGAAATTAAAGATGATACAAACAGATGGAAAGATATACCATGTTCTTGGATTGGAAGAATCAACATTGTGAAAATGACTATACTACCCAAAGTAATATACAGATCAGTGCAATCCCTATCAAACTACCAATGGCATTTTTCACAGAACTAGAACAAAAACTTTCACAATTTGTATGGAAACACAGAAGATCCCGAATGCCAAAGCAATCTTGAGAAAGAAAAACGTGGCTGCAGGAATCAGGCTCCCTGACTTCAGACTATGCTACAAAGCTATGGTAATCAAGACAGTATGGTACTGGCACAAAACCAGAAATACAGATCAATGGAACAGGATAGAAAACCCAGAGATAAACCCACACACATATGGTCACCATTCTTTGATAAAGGAGGAAAGAATATACAATGGAGAAAAGACAGCCTCTTCAATAATTGGTGCTGGGAAAACTGGACAGCTACATGTAAAAGAATGAAATTAGAACACTCCCTAACACCATACACAAAAATAATCTCAAAATGGATTAAAGACCTAAATGTAAGGCCACACACTATAAAACTCTTAGAGGAAAACATAGGCAGAACACTCTATGACATAAATCACAGCAAGATCCTTTTTGACCCACCTTCTAGAGAAATGGAAATAAAAACAAAAATTAATAAATGGGACCTAATGAAACTTAAAAGCTTTTGCACAGCAAAGGAAACCATAAGACGAAAAGATAACCCTCAGAATGGGATAAATATTTGCAAATGAACTGACAAAGGATTAATCTCCAAAATATACAAGCAGCTCATGCAGCTCAATATCAAAGAAACAAACAACCCAATCCAAAAATGGGCAAAGACCTAAATAGACATTTCTCCAAAGAAAGATACAGATTGCCAACAAACACATGAAAGGATGCTCAACATCACTAATCATTAGAGAAATGCAAATCAAAACTACAGTGAGGTATCACCTCACACAGGTCCGAATGGCCATCATCAAGAAATCTACAAACAATAAATGCTGGAGAGGGTGTGGAGAAAAGGGAACACTCTTGCACTGTTGGTGGGAATGTAAATTGATACAGCCACTATGGAGAACAGTATGGAGGTTCCTTAAAAAACGAAAAATAGAACTACCATACGACCCAGCAATCCCACTACTGGGCATACTACCTGAGAAAACCATAATTCAAAAAGAGTCATGTACCACAATGTTCACTGCAGCAGTATTTACAATAGCCAGAACATGGAAGCAACCTATGTGTCCATCGACAGATGAATGGATAAAGAAGATGTGGCACATATATACAATGGAATATTACTCGGCAATAAAAAGAAACAAAACTGAGTTATTTGTAGTGAGGTGGATGGACCTAGAGTCTGTCATACAGAGTGAAGTAAATCAGAAAGAGAAAAACAAATACCATATGCTAACACGTATATATGGAATCTGAAAAAAATAAATAAATGGTTCTGAAGAACCTAGGGGCAGGACAGGAACAAAGATGCAGATGTAGAGAATGGACTTGAGGACATGGGGAGGGGGAAGGGTAAGCTGGGACGAAATGAGAGAGTGGCATGGACATATATACACTACCAAATGTAAAACAGACAGCTAGTGGGAAGCAGCCACATAGCACAGGGAGATCAGCTCGGTGTTCTGTGACCACCTAGAGGTGTGGGATAGAGAGGGTGGGAGGGAGACACAAGAGGGAGGGGATATAGGGATATATGTATATGTATAGCTGATTCACTTTGTTATACAGCAGAAACTAACACACCATTGTAAAGCAATTATACTCCAATAAAGATGTTAAAAAAAAATTCTCTGTATAGAAAAAAAAATAACAAATACCTACATAATCACAACCCAGAATTAATAATATACTAACAACATTTTGCTTTAGATCTCTTTTTAATTATTGTTTAAAAACTAATCATTCCAGACTTTGAGCCTTTGTTTGAGTCATTCTGCTTCCTTTCTTCTCGGAGACAACCACCATCCAACTCATTCAGGTTTCTATACATTATTACATACATTAATATCATTTTAAATTTGCATTGCATCAGATCAATATACATATATAATAGTCATGCTGTACTTTGTATATACAACACTTTATTTTTGAAATCTGTCACTTTTGAAATATTTTAACAAACTTAGAAATCAAGATCATTAATCTCTGTGTACCTGAAAAGAACATGGGTTCTCTATTTGTTAAGGTCAGAACCCGTATGTGTCAGGTCTCATAAATATCCATTAGATAAAGCTTGTTAACTGAATTCTTTAGACCTTCTGTATGCTTGAAAATTTTTTTGTCTGCTTGACTTATTAGTTACTAAAAAAGGCATGTGCAAATCTCCTGCCATAACTATGGATTAGTCCAATTCTTTTTATAATTCTGTCAATTTTTGCTTTAAATATATACTTTTTAACAAATTTTTCCCTTGTGAAGAGAACTTTTAAGACCTACTCTCTTAGCAACTTTCAAATATACAATACAGTATTGTTAACTATCATCACCATGCTGTATATTACATCCCCAGGTCTTATTTATTTTATAACTGGAAGTTTGTACCTTTGAACACCTTCACTCTTTAAATATTTAATATTAAAATATTTAAATGTGCTTCAAATATTTTGAAGCCATGATACATAAAGTTTAATTTTATTATTTCTTGGTGGAATAGTCCTTTTATCTTGTATGTGATAATGCTTTCATCCCTATTAATGTTTCACATGTTAAATAATTTTTTATTAATCAACAAGTATTTATTTGACTGGTACTTCCTGGTACATTTTTTCCAAAAATGTATTTTACATTTCTGGGTTACTATATAATGTTCTGTATCTAGTACAAATGGAATATATCTACATAGTGTCTGACAAATTTGAGTGTCTCTTTTACATATGTGAATTTAATCTATTTTTTTATGATGATTTCTGGTATGTTTTATCCTATCTCCACCATCTTCTTTTCTGTTTTATTTTTATAATGATTTTTCTTTGCTTCATTTGCTTCATTCTTTTTCTGCTGTTGTACTGTATTAATTGACATGTTTTTTCTTTATTTTTTACCCCTTTATTTCTCTCTATTGATTCGAAATAGATTTAGGAATAGATTTGTTTTTATTTGTCCATTTCAGAACTGAGACGGATCTTTCAGTCTGCAGATATATGTTTTCACAAGTTTTCTAAAACTCTAGACCATCAAACCTGTTTTCAAACATTTTTTCTCCCCAACTCTCTATCTATCCTTTTGTAACTTGTATATTGGTCTTTTCGCTCCATATTTCCATGTCTTTTCATTTCTTCTTCCTATTTTCCAACACTTATTTTCTCTCTGTTGTATTCTAAATATCTTCCTCTCTTCAACTATAGCTAACCTTTTCTTTGTCATATATACTATGATTTTAATTTCAAAAATCACATGTTTTTAGTTTCTGGAATTTATATTTTAGTATTTAAAAATTTCCCTATTCTTTTTCCATAGTGTTCTGATTTTGTCTAATAGTTCATATTGTTTCTTTTATTCTCTTTAACATATGGAAAATAGTCCTTTGGTCATTTCATACAGATTTTTCTTGGCATGTAAATCAAGCCATTTTGTACATTTACTCTCATTCTCTGTTCATTACTTCCTATTATATATTATTTGTTGTGATATCATTCCCTTAGTGCTATTTCCTGGGAAGTCTACATGTGCTGGGTTGTGGAAAAGTCTTCACAGGATTTTTCATATGGCTCTACTACAGCCTCATGTATTTCATTAATTTTAGACTCATATGTGCTTATTTTTGGACTGATAATTGCTAAAATGTATGAGAAGTGCAAATTTGAACTCCACACTCAAGTCTGGCAATTCAGATTTAGAGTTGTGATTTCTCTTGGGTGGTTTTTTTCCCACCACACCATGCTGGTACTTCCTAGTCTGTAAGTTTTTGTAGCCTCTACTTCAAGGACTAGACAACACTTGATGGTTCTGAGTTTTATATAAGGAGTTCAGTTCTAGTCCCCTGCCAACCACAGCCCTAGGTTTCACTCTGATTTGAGTCCAGGTCTTGGAATCTTAGCCACTGCAGCACATGTCCAGTTCTAATAAACTTTCAGCTTCAGCTTCCCTCGCTTGTAACTATAGCTTTCCAATCCTTCTTTATTTCTACCTCCTAGGGACTTTCCTTGTTGTTTTTAAGAATTGACATGTTTTTTTGAAAGTCTGTTGTTAAATTTATCAACATGTGTTGTAGATAGGGGTGGCATTTTCTATGTTAGTTTAGCATACCATACTGACCAGAGATCTAATATACTATTCTCTGTCTTTGAAATTCAGTAACTTCCCTAAATCTTATCTTGATGAAGCTATCCTCTATTAGTTTTTCCTAAAATACAATTAGCCTTATTGATGCTTTACTTTAGTAAATGCTCTACTATGAATTTGAATGTTGATTCTGTCCCATTAGCTCCATTCTCCCCTTTAGCATTTTATTTGCCATATGCTGTACTTCTGAAAAATTTTTTCACGTATATCGTCTTCTTTCAGATGACAATCACCTCTTTATCTATAAGACTCTTTCCAGCCTGTTCTCAGTAACCTTGAGTTGGTTTTCTACTGTGTCAGTTTTGCCTCTAAGGCAGGAGTAGACAATTATCCATTTGTTAAGAGGTCAATTCTCCCCAAACTGATCTAAAGACTTAGTAAAATCCCAACCAAAATCCTAGTAGGCTTTCTTATGGAACTTGAAAAGCTAATTCTAAAATTCATATGATTATATAAAGGACTGAGAAAATTCAAGAAAATTTTGAAGAAGAACAAAGTTGGAGGATTTATACTATCACATTTAATATTTACTATAAAGCTATAGTAAATAAGACTGTTTGGTATTGATGCAAAAGAAAATAAATAGGTCAAGATGAAAAAACAAAGTCCATTTAAAAACCACACACACATGATCAATAGTTTTTGATCAATACAATTCAATGGGAAAGTGTGTGTGGGGTAGAGGGGTTTTTTTCAATAAATTATTATGAAACATCTACACATCAGAGAGAACCTTCACACCTACCTAACGTTACATATAAAAGTAATTGTGATGCACCATAGCTTTAATGTGCAGGCTAAAATCTAAAGCCTTTAACAGAATATTTTCAAGAACTTAGAAACGAAATTGAGTTATTTGTAGTGAGGTGGATAGACCTAGAATCTGTCATACAGAGTGAAGTAAGTCAGAAAGAGAAAAACAAATACAGTATGCTAACACATATATATGGAATCTAAGAAAAAAAAAAAAAAAAGGTCATGAAGAACCTAGGGGCAAGATGGGAATAAAGGCACAGACCTACTAGAGAATGGACTTGAGGATATGGGGAGGGGGAAGGGTAAGCTGTGACAAAATGAGAGAGTGGCATGGACATATATACACTACCAAACGTAAAATAGATAGCTAGTGGGAAGCAGCCGCATAGCACAGGGAGATCAGCTCGGTGCTTTGTGACTACCTAGAGGGGTGGGAGAGGGAGGGTGGGAGAGGGAGGTGGGAGAGGGAGGGTGGGAGGGAGGGAGATGCAAGAGGGAAGAGATATGGGAACATATGTATATGTATAACTGATTCACTTTGTTATAAAGCAGAAACTAACACACCATTGTAAAGCAATTATACTCCAATAAAGATGTTAAAAAAAAAAAAAAGAACTTAGGATGGACTATAATTCATTGGGCAGGATGCAAAACGTACTAACCATAAAAGAAAAAAGTTTAATTGGACTTCTTTAAAATGAAAATCATCCAAAAAATACCATTAAGAACAAGCCACAGACTAGGAGAAAAATAGTCTCTACACATTTATCTAACAAAGAATTCATATTTAGAATATGTAAAAAACTGGTGTACGTCAATAAGACAAAAAGACACCAAAATTTTAAATGAGCAAAAGAACTGAACAGACACTATACAAAAGAAGATTTATAAATGGCCGATAAACAAGAAAAGGTGCTTAACATCATTACTCACACTCCCTGCAGTTAGATGTCTGCGAGGCACATCTCATGGTTGCCATAGTCCACCACTCGTGCCATGTTCACAGGCTTTTCTTCCTGAGGAGAAATCCAAAAAAGGAAGGTCAGTGGGATGAACCACATCCCTGTCACACCGTTAATCTCAGGGCCCTATTGGCATGCATGCTCTCCTTTCTCCACTACCCACCCTAAATACCCCCCCCACCCTCAGATATTGCCTCTGTTGGCCTAAGTGGTGGGGTGATCCAAACTTTCAAAAGATACCATCAATGGAATAAAAAGACAAGCCACATTGCGGAAGATAATATTCCCAACACATGAAACTGACAAAAAGGCTTGTATTAAGAATATATAAAGAAATTCTACAAATTAATAAGAAAAAGACAGACAACCCAATAATAAAGTGGGTAACAGACTTTAATTAAATACCTTGTTTAAAAAGGGATATACCAAAGGCCAATAAATATATGAAAAAGTAATCAACTTCTTTATTCACTAAAGGAATTCAAATTAAATCTACTGTGAGATACTACTACCCACATATCAGAATGACTAAAATGAAAATAAGACAGCACCAAGGATTAATGAGGACAGGGAGCAACTAGAACTCTCCTACATTGCTGAAGTGCCCTTTACTATTCTCATTTTTAAAATATTTGTTTTGAATTGTACCTAGAAAAAAAAGACATAGGTATTAACATTTCGAGCAGGATGTTGACACATTTCCATTATTATTAAACTGATGATTTTATAGTCTTTGATATTTTCTCTTTTAATCATTTTACCAGTTTTGTAAACCTGGATTTATACCATCATTTAGGGGAGGGAGGGATATCTGTTGCCCATCATTAAATAGAACACCATACTTTAAGAAAAAGACTGCATTGTTAAACTGGCATTATGAGAGAGTATGGAGAAGGAAGGAAAAAAGAATGGAGGCATATGATAAATGATGCAGATGTATTTGCATTTTTTCCCATTCACTCCATTTTTTATCTAATCATCTAGATTTAAAAGCTAAAGCTTTTCCAGAGATAGCTCTTTGCTCCCAGTCCTTTCAGGTAGAGTTCTGCTAGTTATTGCATAGGCTAAATGCAGGAGTGGAGAGAGGCACAAGGTAATCTAACAGGAGTCAGCCCTGAAATCATCCTTCTAACTCTACTCTTCTTGCTCCTCAGGTAACTGCACATCTTCAATTGTTTATGTTACATTTCCTGAAATGATGGTGCAGGAGGAATAAGTTTCCAGGAAAGACACCATTATAAATATGAGTTAAAATTATTAAGCTGGTCCCATATTCCCTGGGCTCCTCTAAAGCTCTTCCTTTCCTTCCCCTTCACTAGTATTCCAACTCCCTAAACCACTCTAGATATGGTACAAAAAAACTGAAACTTCCTCTGATGACAGGAATTCAGCCTTGAAGGTTTTTCAATAAAACTTTTGATGGGGTTTATTAAACTATGATTCACAAATGTAACTTGGTATACATGATATTTTGTAATATGTTAAAAATAAGAAATGCATCACAGCTCAGGTGAGGCTTACAGATACTACATTCCATGATTCTGATGAAACACAATCATGGATTATGATTCTTCAGGCACAGGGGAAAGGCTAATTACATTGACTATGTCATCAGTATATTGCTGCACATTTATAGATTCAGATTTTATATGTTCTGTGTGACTTATAATAGGGAAAAATAAAGATTAATTTATGAAAGAGTGGGCTGAATTTATCACTTTGGTCTACTATACTCCAGTTAAATTCAGCTCCTCTCCTCAAAATAATATCAGTTTATCCTGGCTTGATAGATTATAATAAATATACTCTCTCCTGTGCTTTCTGACAATTGTCCCATTTTGAGGGGAAACAAATACATTAGGGCAGTGATTGTTAACCTTAGGTACAAACTGAAATCACTTGAAAGCTTTTAAAAAATCCTATTGCTCAGGCCATGCACCATACAGTTAAATCAAAATTCCTGGAATTGGAGCCACAGTCTAAAGCATTTTTTTAAAGGTCCCCCAGGTGATTTAGAAGTGCAGCCAAGGTTGGGAACCACTGAGTCTGAGCCCCTGCCTCCGCTACCATCCTTGACAGTGTTCACATACATTACTGATATTGATCAGATACTAGTCAATCACTCAATTGACCAAAAGGGTCATGCAGACATACTTAAGATATTACAAATATTTAGTTAAGTGTTTGCTCAAGAAGCGTTTGTTCAAATCTGCTCTAAGTAATTTGAAGAAGTAATTAAATATGTGTGTGTGTGTGTATATATATATATGTATATATATGAACAAAAAATTAAATTCAAATATATAGGTATTATTTAACAGTTCAATTCAATACTGTAAATAAGAAACCATAATGTGTTACGACAACCTCCAGGAAAACAGAACTCTTGAGTATTTAAATTTCTTTTTTGCCATGTAGACCCAATCACTTGTATGCATGTTTACATATTTTTAAATGAGGACATATGCCTTGGATAAAGAATTTTGAAAACAAAAGAAATATATAGCACTAGCACCAAAATATACATGGTCAAGCTTCTTCTATAAAACCAGCCTTGGAGGACAGGATCAGCATCTACAGGGGAGACATCTCTCTAAATGTGGCTTTGTGGTTCACAACATCCTTAAAACCCTTGTAACTACTTAAAAAAGGATGTGAAGTGTGTGTCTGTGCATGGGGTTGCCCATTAATATGGATTTTTCTGGGGAGAGGACTCATGGCTTTGATGAGGTTCCTATGAGGGGAATCTACTTTCAGTTAAGGATGGAATGACATTCTGTGATTACAGTCAGCAAGCATTAGAGGATGGCATATCTCCATCTTTGTGGAGACAGTTGACCATAGTACACTGGATCTGAACTCAGATAACCTGGATTTGAGTTTCAGCTCTACAACTTACTTGCTGAGTAAATGCAGCTTTCCAAGTTTCAGGTTTCTGGTCTATAAAATGGTGATAATAATACCTGTCCTACCTACCTAATAGGATTGTTTAAAAGTTTAAAATCAAATAATTATTTGTTAATTCTAAACTTCAATTCAATGAAAAGAAAAGATTTAGCATAAAAAACAATCCCTGTATTGACTGATAGCTTCCAGGCCAGTTCGTATGAACTCCTGTTTAAGCCCAAAGAAGAGAGATGCTCAAGCAGATGCTGAAATAATGGTTTATGCATGATCTAAGTAAGTTTCAGGGAACACAACCGACATATATTTGAAACCTTCTTTACAGGATTTGGCACATAGATGTGTGTGTGTTTGGAGGTATCTTCTCCTCTTTAAAAGAACAACTTCAGTCCAGTGAGACTTCGGCACAGTGGTTATTAACAGGAAGCAATAGGAGACAATCTGAGAAGCAACTAGAGGGAAACACACCTTGATGAATCCTCTTGGTAACATCTCCAAAAGAAACAAAGGCCAAAAGAGGAAGAAACATGTAGTGACTGAGAGGACCTATTCAGGAACACTCATGAGACACTAGCTTGTCTTGCAGAAACAGTTGAGGACATTCTAAGTGTATTTATGGAGTGGTGGTGAATTTTGTACTACCTTAACCAGGAAATGGGGGAGCAATAAACCCTTGCTACATCTGATATCATCACTGAAGAAAAAACAATGTTATAATGCACTCTGCTCTATTTTTCAACTTCACATCATGGGCGTCTATTTGTATAAAAAATTCTAAATAAATTCAGTTGTTTATATACTTCTTTTATTTATAATTTAACCAATCAAATAATTATTGCATTTTTATATACAATTAAGTTTATAACCCTGTGCATATTATGCACATTGTATCTGCCTGATATGTCCTTCTTAATATTTCTAAAACCTCTCTCCCCCCCCTCCCCCCGCCACCACACATACACTTGAATAAAGCATTAAAAGGCTTAAAGATTGATTTTACATTCCCTGGATTAGAGCAGGATTTGTTTATTGCCACACTTTAGACAGCATCTCTTTCTAACATTGCATAAAAGTCACAAGGTTAAATGAGGTTTACTCCTTATTTTAAAATTGATTTGTGTTTTTGTTTCAGGAAGATATTTTATTTAACAGGATTATTATCATTGTTACAAAAACTTTTTTTTCTAATGTTTGATGACAAGGAGATTTCCTGTTTGTAAATACTTTTACAAGATTTTGATCAAACACATTGTAGTACCCATGTACATAGCAATCAAAAATGTTCTCAAGGAAAAATGAATATGATTTGAAACCTTAGCCTTATCTTTGATCCCATTTTCTCTTTCTTCCACCTCTGATCATTCAGCAAGCATTTAAGGTCTCCTTGATCTCTGACCTGGCCTCATATCTGTGTACACACTGAAATCTTGCCAGTTCCCCAGACAAACCACACTGCTCGACATGCTGTGCCTTGCACTCACACTGCATCCTCTGTGATGGACATATCCCCTTTGCCCAGTGAACACCAAGTCAGAATTCAAAGCTCATCTCAAGCACTGTGTTTTATATAGAGGATTCCTGAATAAACATCCTTACTACCAGGTAAAATTAATCACTCCTTCATCTATGCTTCTTTGTAACTGCCTGATCAGCCTTCTTCCCATGCATAGACAAAACCACATGATTTCCATAAAAAGTCCTTGCAACCAGACTAGAACATGTTCATCTTCAGAGCCGACCAATAATGACACTCCCTCAAACTGGTATTATTTAATATTTATTTCTAAAGAAATAACTTCCCACCAACAGTGCAAGAGGGTTCCCTTTTCTCCACACCCTCTCCAGCATTTATTGTTTGTAGACTTTTTGATGATGGCCATTCTGACCGGTGTGAGATGATATCTCATTGTAGTTTTGATTTGCATTTCTCTAATTATTAGTGATGCTGAGCATCCTTTCATGTTTGTTGGCAATCTGTATATCTTCTTTGGAGAAATGTCTATTTATGTCTTCTGCCCATTTTTGGATTGGGTTTTTGTTTTTTTGATATCATCACTTATAATTGAATAGCACTGGGTATCATGTTCACTTAGGATAGTTGTTACAGCAGATACAATAAAAAGACTTGTCTAAAATATCTCTTTAAAGTTCTTTGTTCTGGCTTTCATTCCATTTCATCAACATACTTATCAAAGTGTGTTTTTAATAGCTTCATGTCCAATTAATACTACCCCAAAATGTAAATAATTGCTTATCAATAGGATAAATAGATGGTCTTAATTTGTAATATGTAAAAAACTATATATGACATTATTTTTAAGATTCTTGATGACTAAACATTTAGATATTCACAATAAGACATAATTCATACTTCATACATTGTTAATTGTTTAGGCTTTTATTAAAGAAGTTTTCAGTATTAAATTTAAATGGTATAAATACATAATTAACAAGTTATTCTAAGATAGCTAGATCTTAAACATTACCTTTGAGAAATTAGTGTTTGTCTAACTGAATTTAATTTAACCTGAGATGTTGATAATCAAGCTAATAAAATTTTAACTGTAATCAGAAAGCTCCTTCTATTGCGACAGGTTTCCTACTTCACACTCCCTTGATGCCCTTTGCCCACTCCATCTCCAACACAAAGCTTACACTTAACCTGGTGACAAGGTGATTAAGTGGCACACTAGAACAGAGGAGAATGAGGATTTAGCAAACTTCTGTATCTTCTTAGTCCTTGCCTCCTACTGCTCAATGTTTAGCCAGGCAGCACATTTCTTAGACTGGCACTTTTCAAACATGCTACTATTGCTTTATTTTATCCAATTTAGACAAAAATGAATGTAATGTTTATTAATATTATGTATTTAGTATCCAGTGTCCTTCAAAATATAGATCTCTCTCTCCATCTATTGTTAAGTCTGTCATTTTGATAAGAGTTACACTGCTGTAAGTCATTAGTGACAAGGCCAGCCACACATTTGGCACAGAAAAAACTTGCAAATGCAAGAACCAATGCAATGGAAAACTAACTACCTAAAGTTCAAAAATACAAGTCCCAGAATTCTAAATTGTGCCTTAAAACTTTTCTATTTCAATTCTACAGGATATTTTGAGAGTATGTGGTAGACAGTGTTGTTGTTATTAGACTCTCATGAGGAAAAGGAGGGAGTGGTTGGAACATACAGTTTTGAAAAAAGCACATTCTATAACTAAAGTACTTTGTTTTTTGTCACATAGCATCTTTTAAAATGTTACAATAACATTGGAGTAGGACACAAAATATGTTTATCAATAAAGGTTTTTTTTTTTTTAATTGGTGGTTTTAAAGTTCAGTGACTTCGTTGCTCTGGATTAGCTTCAATCATTTTCATAGATCAGGAGACTGAGGCTCTGGTACAAGCTTGTCCCTCCTGAATGATAAAAAAGGCCACATCCAGAACTAACAGCTGAGCACGTGGTACCAAAAATTACTGAGAGATCTCTGAGAAATGAATCTGCCTCTTTCACCTCTCAAAAATCCTGTTGAGTAGTTAATAGAAATGATTTTACAGATGAGTACCTTGCAGCCCCAGAGCATGTAGACTGTTGATATATTTAGAAAAGTGGTAGCAGAGTCAAGAGTAGAGCCCAGATTTCATGAATCTTTTACCGTGCTTTCTACTATAACATAACTTTCCAATATAACAGTAACAAACATGTACTGCTTCAAAGTTTACACTAGAAGATGACAGTGACTCTTTGAGCTAAAAATGACTTATTATTTCCCATTTTGCAGATAACAAAATGTAACCTCCATGGATGAATGGATAAACAAAATGTGATGTATACATACAATGGAGTATTATTCAGCCTTGAAAAGGAGGGAAATCCTGTCATATGCTACAATGTGGATGAACCTTGAGGAAATTATGCTAAATGGAATAAAGGCAGTCAAAAGAAGCTAAATACTACATGATTCCATTTATATGAAGTATCTAAGATAGTCAAGTTTATAGATACAGGAAGTAGAATGGTGATTACTAGGGGCTGAAAGGAGAAGGAAAAGGAAAGTTGTTGTGTAATGGATATAGAGTTTCAGATTTGAAAAAGTTCTGGAGATTTGTTTCACAACAGCGTGATGTACTTAACACTACTGAACTGTACACTTGAAAATATTTGAAGTGATAAATTTCATATTATGTGTTTTTTACCCTTTGTGGGACAAGAATCGGGAATAAGCACAGGCCCTTGCAGGACAAAGCCTGAGGAAGCAGTTCCCATCTTGCCATACTTGGACCCAATATTCCAAGGGAAAACATTAAAACTACCTTTTTCTTTTTACCTGAAAACAAGTGGTCGGTATGGCGTGATCAGAAAGATAGGCCATTGGGTCCCCTGACTTGACCACTTTATTCCCTTTTAGAATGATTACTCATTGTCGTACAGACATAGTCACTGAAAAGTAATGCTTGGTAGGAACACAGCCATCTCCAGGAAATGAGACCTGAGGACATGCCTCACTCATGTGGTGAGAAAAAGTTAATTCTAATGGCGCTACATTCAAACCAACACTTTATCTGTTGGCATGTTTACAAGGAAAGTTGGAAGCCAAATAAAGGATAATTGCCCATTCTCAACAGGATGTGGCAACTTTCATCTGTGATCCTTTATTTTCAGGCAGTGGCAAGGCTTGCCAAATGAGCTAAATGAGGAATGATTCTGATGGAGAGATGTTAAGGCCTAAGTCTGTGTTCCTCCCAGATGCTGGATTAATTGCTGTAATATAAACCCACGGCACAATGTGTTCTCCACTGATATCACCCACTTATCTACAAGCCTGTCTGTGATGATTTCCACTAAAGGCCAAATAATGCCCTGAATAACTCATTGAGTTGTACAAGATTAGTCCAAATTTGAATAAAGCTTGTATCTTGTAAAGCTAAAACCTAAACTGTTAGAATCATTCCAATGGATGCTGATGGTTTTCTTCATTAAATAGTGTGAGGACCCCACTGTCTAATCTTTCTAGAGTGCTTAGTAACCTCACTTTTGTTACTAGTATTTGTCTTTGGGATTCATGGGTTTTCTAAATAAGGGAGTAGCTCATGGTATACCTTTTATGAGGACACAAACTATTGCTACATTGTGTTCTTCATTTTCTCTTAAAGAATCTCTGTTTATTACATCTAACTTTCCTTGGACATTTTGCTTCAGTCCATGAGACTGGGCTAAAGGGAAACTGGTGTGGCATGCCTAACTACATTCAAAAATCAGTCTTTTGCTCCAATTTTGACCCCTTATCTTTGGACCAAGCCAGTGAGCTGAAATTGTTTTAAAAAATGAGTTTTTTCCTTTGAGAAACTTGGTTCCTCAAATAAATTTAACAATGCTAGATCCACCCTGCCAGACGTCTGGGTACAAACACAGGACTTCTTTCTGAAACCCTTCTACATAGGGATTCTGGACCTAACTCTAGAAACATTGAGAGGCTGATGAGTTTTTAAGTAAAAGAACTCTAATGGCAGAAATTAGAATGGATCAAAAAGGAAAAAGACTGGAGGCAGGGAGGCAAGTTAGTAGGTGATAGTAATAGCTGAAGAAAATGAAAACCTGAATTAAAGTAGTGACAGTAGGAATGGAGAAGAGTAGGTAGATGAAAGGGCTATGACAGAGATATAATTAGCAGGCCTTGCAAACTAGTGAACGTGAGGTACAAAGAGTAGAAGGAATTTTTTCGGAATTACCTTTCTAAAGGAGAAGTAAGTTCATATTTTTCACCTGCTTACAACACTCCAATGGCTTCCCAATACACTTAGAGTCTAAACTCTATCCGTTGCCTTATACGGCTTCATAAATCTGGCCCCTGCCTACTTCCTCAGCTTCACTGCTCCCCAACCTCATTGCTCTCCAATTTTTTAATATAAATCTCCAGCAATACTGGATTTTCTTTCCCATCTCTGTGCCTATGCACTTGCTAGTCCTTGTGAACCCTCTTCCCCAGACTTGCATGACCATTGTTTTCTCTCCACAGAGATCCCAGCTCAGACCTCCTTCTACCTCCTCAGAAAAGTATTCACTGGCTCCCCACCAGCAGTAACACCCCCGCACCACAACAGTCACTCTTGATATCACCATGTTTGTCCTCTCTAGAGCACCTGTCAGTACCTGAAACTATCTTGTTTGTTTTTGACATTATTATTGTCTGTCTCTCCCTACTGGAATGTCAGCAACCTCAGGACAGGGATCTTCTTTATCACCAGTGCCTACCATGTGATAGGCTCTCAAAGAATATTTATTGACCAAGTGATATACAGCTATACATGTACATATATATATACACATATGTGCTGTGACTGTGTGCCTGTGTGTGTATGTCCACACATGCCATATTTATAAATATACTCTATGGTAAAAAGTTATGGCTTGAGATTAAAACTATCAGACTCAGATAGCTTGCTACATCCAAGTGTGATGCCTGTGCTGATGTAAGAAGTATTAATTTATAATTCTAATAACAGAATCATTACATATTGAACTCTGTAAGAGCTATACTTTTGATAAAAGAGAATTTGATTGAGATAAATACTCATCTAGAAATAAATTTCTAACCCATAGCATCTAAGGGTTAGATGCATCTAAATTTTATCCCCAAAATTTGTAGATTAAAAGTTGTATTTTAGAGACCTGGGAATAAGGGAGCTGGCGTGCCCACAACACTCATGCCTATAATATTTTGTTGTATTGTTAGGAAACAGGGTAACTTTTTCTAGCAGGAGTGGCAAGTATATTTCAGATAAGACTACTTTTTGCAGGGAACCTAAGTACCTCAGCCAGCCTTAATGGAGTCTATTTTAGGAGGTGGAGGAAAGGATCTTCAGGTTCTACTTCTCAAGCCATGCTTCTTTACATACCTCACAGGGTTATCAAAAGGGTTAAATGAATTAATGGTATTTTATCAACTTTATCTACACTCTATTTTAACATCGTTTTTGGATCTGAAGGTTCACTGACAGTCCAAGATAGATCACTCTGAGTTCTGCATGTCATCAGCAGAGTTCCAGTGACCTCAATGTTTATTCTGTGTTAAAAGAACCATTGACTATGCCAGGGACATAGGGTAATTGATCATGACTGAACAATATGAGTGCTACTCACTACCCACATTTCCTTCCTAATTTAGAACTTAATCATTTGAAAACAATTATATCACTGGGAATAAATGGCTCCTTTCAAAGAAAATGTATTCTATCAAAAACTGAGTCCAGGCAATAGCATAATTCCTCAACAGATCTTTGGATCCCACTACTAGGACCATACTTATCAATGCTGCTGAATTGGATGGACACATCACATCACTGACCAATCCTGCTGCCTCTCCTTAATATGGTGCACCCCTGACTGCAGGGCTACTTCATTGTTCTTTGACTTACTGGGGCTGTGGTAGCAATAGCATGAACAACCTTAAATAGGAATGTTCCCTGTCCTCAGGGAGACTTCAATAAAAATAAGTCTCATGAGCTCTGTTTAATGGCACCTTCCATTTCTGCTCTTGGAAATGTACACTAAGACTATTAATCCTGGGAAATATAACATACACTGAAACAGCTTGAAGATGAGTCAGATTATTCCAGTGATGTTGCAATAGCTTCAAATGAGGAAAACATACAAGGTTATTAAAGAATTTTTTTTAAAGAGTCACAAAAGGTAACTGCTTTGAGTATTTGATAATTATCTGAACCAAAATTCTATCCCATCATGGACCAAAAACACAGATTCATTAAAATAACTGTATATGTGATGCTTTTGTATAAATGGTTAGCTTATTAGATATTAAAAATAATGCAGGATTATTAAAATTGTTTACAAAACAAAAATAAACATTTTCTTTGCAAAATTTTTGAAGAGCCTTGCACTTTATTCAAAGACATTTTATTTCAAGTATATGATTATAAAAGCAATTGATCTTTCAGGATAAGGAACTGTGGGAATATTAAAAAGAATAAAATAATATTGAAATAACTTAATAGTAATGATAGTATTAGTGCCACTATCCTAACATGATCATATTATATTCCACATGACAGCATATTTACATAATTTATATAATTCACACATTTCAGCACTGTTATATTTTACCCAATATTACTCAAACATTTTCAATAGTTTTATGTAGTGTTCATAATTTTAATAATAGCTCCAAGATACGTTATTTTCCTTCAAGTTTTTCTTTTTGAATATGTTGCCATTTTTCTGATATGGTTTTGAAATATGGATCACTTTCTCTCTTATGTTTTAGAATGAATTGAAGGTTTTTATAACATTGAGATTAATATAACAAATTTAAGACATTACTCATTCTATAAATATTAATTCATAACCACATAATCAAGCACATATTTTTTAAAATTTCCTTCAAGTTTTGTAAAAATTGGGGCCTTTTTCCCTTTCTGAAACTCTTTCCCTACTTCAAATTTATTACTTTGTACAGAGGTTTAGTACTTCCATAGTAAGTTTTTTATCTTTTATGTTCTGCTTTTGTTTTCACAGATAAGTGAATTAGAAATAATACACTTCCTTTACTATGGTCATTTCAGCAAACATCAACTCATCATACACACACACACACACACACCTTTTATTATCATATTATCTCTAAAAATGGATGGTTCTTTTCTTTTGTAATCGTAAGGTTATTTTCAAGCAACCTCCTTAATCAAAAGTTTTCTTTCTCCTTCTCCACATACTCATCTACCTCACCTCCATTTAATTTTTTTTCTGTAGTTGCAGATAAATTTCCTTTGGTAATATCAACAAAAAAGATATTTGTGTAGCAAGTATTCCTAATGGCTGTAAGTCAGAGGATGTGTTTCAGTAGACTTCACCTATGAATGATGGCACAGCTGAAGATCTTAATTAGAACACTCTCTTTTTTCTTTGAAGGTTTTAAAGTTATTATTCCATTATAACTTTTATTGATTGGTGTAAAGAGGAAATCCAACTTTTTTTACTTTGGCTCCTATGATGGTCATTTGGTTTTTTCCTCCATAAAAGCTTAAGTGATGATTGTATATTTAAAGTTTAGTGACTTTAGGTAATATACATTGCTGGTAGGGATATTTACATAACTCTTTTCTTAAAGGCCCATATTAGACAATTTCATAAACTTATCCCAGCTGCTCAGAAGAAATTAATTGATGAGCACAGACTATTTACAAAAAGTGGCAGGGATTTTAATAGGAACTGAGAACTATCTTCACCATATTATATATGCAAGGCTCTAGTTCTTTGTGTCTATGAATGTATTTTCACAAATACTTTGCATGGTTTGATAGTTTCTTTTATTCTCAAATTTTGCTCCATTGCTTCCATGTTTTGGTAAGACTGAGGAAATACCCTTAGAAGTGGAAGTCTAGAGCTTCCTTTTTCTTGATGAGTAATAAAGATAGACATAGAAAATAAGAGCAAGGGTGAGCCACTGGGTTATATACCAGGGAGAAATAGCCCAGCTGTTAAAAGGACTCACTGATTAAACTATCCACAAATGAATAGACTAGTGCTTCAAGGTCAATGCTTTGTGTCTCAGACACATTGTCACAAGCAGAAATGCTTTCTTTGATGTCAACACAGCTTCTGTTGATTTTTCTCTACTGGAAAAGAAGTTAGAACAGAGAGGCTGCTTAAAAGGTTGGTACAGTCACTAAATTCCCCTAAAATAGCCTTGAAAACCCCCACAGTATCTATTTTCCTCACAAAGAAAGTCTGAGCCAAGAACAGAGAAATTTCTGAATAAGAGAAGACTACTACTTTTCAGTTGTGTAAGAGACTATGGCACTGCCTACTTCTGCCATGAAACAGATTAGAGGAAAAACTGAGCACAGAGATCTCATGATGTAATTGAGAAATTCCTCTACACCTCAGATGACAAATCTTCAGTGTGACTTCAGTGCTCTCTAGAAGTCTTGTAAATTCCCTGAATAAAAACTATGTTAAAACCCAAATATAACGCACTTTCCAAAAGTTCTCAGACTATAGGATTTCAAGTAGCAACTATAAGATTTCAAGCAGATTTTCAATTCATCTAGTCTCCTTTAGCCAGCACAAGTCGTATGACAATAACATGGATATATCAAGACAAAACAATTATTAGCCCAAATCACTTAGATGTATATTTCCATATCTTCTGCTCTGTCACTACTCAGTAGCAACTGACGCTCTCACTAGAGCAGAAACAAAGATTTAAACATCATTCTAACCTTGGCTGAATCCAATTCGCGGAAGAAAACTGTGACTGGATAAGATGAGTAAGAAGAAGCAGTGGTAACTGGACCTAGAGAAGATAGAGAAAGGAAGTCCAATAAAGGAAAGGCTACAAGAATCAAAGGGTGAGAGGACAAAGCTCAGCACTTGGACGTATTTGAGGGTGAACCGCTTGCTAATCATGGCCTGGGAACCACTCGATGTCTGACAGAAACTGGATACTTTTAAGTGTCAGACAGTGATGACATGAATGCCTCGTATTAAGGTGGCAGGCAGCTTGACATGAAAATCTTTCCCCTGTCCAAGTGCGTGGAAATCAATACCATTTGAGAATCTTCCTAGCCGTAGAAGCAATGATAGACACACTGCCACATTTTCAAACACGTATAAACATTCTTCAGAGTTGAATTTTTATTGTATATAGATTTTATGAAATTTTTGAAAATAAAGTTTTTCTCACTATTAAAATTTTTTACCAAGTAGCATGCTTAACGGCTGTATAATGTTCTATCCCATCAAATTACTATAACTATCCCCCTATTTGGTTACTAATACACATAAAAGGCTGGGATTAATATTTTAATACATAAATATTGAAACATTTCTCCAAGGCAGGGTTTTGGAAATTTAATTGCTGGGTGAGAGAGAATGTATGGTTCTATGACTTTTAATGCATATTGCCAAAATGCTTTCTAGAAGAGTCTTAAGGAATTCTTCTACCACCAGGATTTATGTGAATGACCTTATCCATCAGCAAAAGCAATAAGTACCACTTTTTTTTTTTAACATCTTTATTGGAGTATAATTGCTTTACAATGCTGTGTTAGTTTCTGCTAACACAGAAACAAAGTGAATCAGTTATTTGTATACATATATCCCCATATCCCCTCCTCTTGCACCTCCCTCCCACCCTCCCTATCCCACCCCTCTAGGTGGTTACAAAACACCAAGCTGATCTCCCTGTGCTATGCACCACTTTCTTTTAATATTGTTTATTTGATAAGTTAAAATGGTATTTTTATAGTTTTAATTTACATTTCTTTATTAATGTGATTGAACATTTTTCATACGTTCATTATCTGTACATACATCTTTTCTCACATGTCTTGTTTCTGTACTAAAAATCTCATATATTTTTATTTTAAAGTATCATATATTAAGAGATAGAAATCCTTTGCCTATTTTTTGTTACAAATATTGTCTCATTTATTGTTCAAACTTTCATTTTATGACAGTTTGATATTAAAGAGTTTTTTATCCCTTGATGTTTTCTCCTTTTGATTCCTTCCATTATATACAGAGACCATATAAGTAAATACCTAAACAATTCTTACCCATATAGAGATCAAATAAATACCTAAATTAAGTAACAGACTTTGCTGTTTTTCATTTTATAACTTAATTTCCCCCCAATTTTTTTCATGTATTACAGTTAATATTTCTGTATAATAAACTACACCAGGGCAACTCATCTCTGCTCCAAGTAGGGCAGTGTGGCAGCAGGGAGAAGCACTACCAAGATCCTCTTTTCAAAGAAAGACTTGCTGTCCAGCTACGGGGGCGGATGACCAGCTCCTTCAGTGTCTGGCCCCAGCTACAGAGAGCTGCTTCATCTGAGGTCACATCCTTTACAGAACAGCTCACATCTGATAACTGAGCAAGGCAGGAATATGAAGGTCCAGCCATCTCAGATTGACCAGGAACAAATTTGATGAGCAAAACTCACTGTAGATCTTCACACCTGGTTGGCAAAGGCTTTGTCAGACCTTCACTGAAGTTTAGATTCTTCCTCTGCCCAGTCCTGCTGTTGCCCCTCCTTACACAAGTGTTGAAGTCTACTAATCATTTATATCATCAGCTCCATCTCAGTGTTTGCATCCAGAAAACGTAACATGCTGTAGGCAGCTCAACTGGCTGTTGGAAGATCCTCTTTCAAGATGGCTTACTCCTACGGCTGGCAAATTAGGGTGGCTGGACTGAATATCTCTTGATGTGGGTCTCTCTTTGGGTTGTTTGGGCTTCTCCCAGCATGATGGCTTGTTTTCATAAAGGTACAATTTGAAAATGTGTATTCTTTTTTTATGAAGTACAAAGTTGAGCTGATATTTCTTATCAGTGTATCAACTATACTATCCAAAACCTCTCTATATTTTCTGTTTTGGCTGGCCTGTATAAAACAGGGAATTTCTACTCTTCAGCTTTAGAATTTATTTGATATGTACATTCCCCACTAATGAAACCCATTTGATGACAAAGTGAGCCTTTTTACACACTGCTTATAAACTATGGTAAAATTCTGTGTTTGCTTTAATTTTTTCCAGTTACATAATTTATTTAAAATTCTTAAACATGTTAGACAATAGTTTTAATGAGTTAATGGCAGAGAAAGAATTGTTTTATTTCATTTCATCTTTAATATTCAACATAAATTTTCCAAAACAGATATGTGAATTTTTTAAATTGTTACAAATTTTTGAAATCCCATAGCATGCATAACTGAAGTCAAATGAATATTCAGCATCAGAGCTGTGTACAGGTTGACAGTATGGGAATACTGTTCTTAATACTACCAGAGGTATTACAAAGACAGGAAAAAGTCACTCTTCTTCACATGGGAATGTCTCCCCAGTATGGTGATTGTCAGTTCATTACGGTTAAAAACACAGTGGATACTTCATCTGCACTGTAACTAATATTTACTTGGGAACCTGAGATCTTAGCTTGTGGATGACTGCTACCATTATTTATAAAGGGACTTAATAGGCACCATATTTTCAGGAATCTTTCAAGGAAGGCTAACAAAATTAAAATATAAATTGAGTTTTACTTCTTTAGCTCACAACATATCTTCCAAGTTATCTCATGTAATTATGCCATTTAATATGAGATAGACTTCAAGCCTAAATGTTGCATACTATACTCCTTTTTAACACATCCTGAGGAAAATGCTCTGTTTTTAAAAGCACCATGTTGCTGACTCATGGAGACTTTTGTAATTCATTATGACTTTTAGATGTTTTTCTGAGGTATTTGGATCTAGCTCCTCATTACTCATTTTTACATTTGTACAATGTGGTTTTTGTTCTTTGAGTGTACTAGTGAATGTCCTTATATTTGTTGCTTGCTCATCAAGGTCTTTTGAATACTGTTCCTAGTCTCCAGAGGGATGGTACTTCTGCCCACCACCACCCCTACACTCCACCCTACCTTATCATCAAGATGTTGTTTCATGTAAAACTTAATGAAGGTGCTGACTGTGAGAGTCAGCCTAACAATGTCTTTGAAGTACCTGCTGGGTACACAGCACAGTACTCGAGTTAGAGGAAAATACAAAGGAAACAAGGGATACAGCTCAGCTCTTTAAAAGATTGAACTTGAGATGAAGAGAATGACAGACAGAAACTGAAGCATATTTTCCCAAGGCAACTGCTGCTATTATGTCCAAGTACAGATTCCAAGTGAAAACTGAGCATACATTAATGCTAAGAAATTATTGGATCACATGTGATCTATCAGGGAAAGTCACAATGCATATTACTGATAAGGGTATTAAAACTGGAGCAGAACGAATCCCCTTTTTAAAAACTATTTATCAAGCCCACTTTCATTTTGACTCCAAAAAATGAGATTCAATCCTTTTGTCAAAAGCCCAAACAGGGAGACCCTCAAGATGGGGGAGGAGTAAGACGTGGAGATCACCTTCCTCCCCACAAATACATCAGAAATACATCTACATGTGGAACAACTCCTACAGAACACCTACTGAACGCTGGCAGAAGACCTCAGACTTCTCAAAAGGGAACAGACGCCCTCAGGCGACCTACATGCAGAGGCGGGGCCAATCCAAAGCTGAACCCCAGGAGCTGTGCGAACAAAGAAGAGAAAGGGAAATTTCTCCCAGCAGCCTCAGGAGCAGCAGATTAAATCTCCACAATCAACTTGATGTACCCTGCATCTGTGGAGTACCTAAAAGACAACGAATCATCCCAAAATTGAGGCGGTGGACTTTGGGAGCAACTGTGGACTTGGGATTTGCTTTCTGCATCTAATTAGTTTCTGGTTTTATGTTTACCTAAGTTTAGTATTTAGAGTTTATTATTATTGGTAGATTTGTTTATTGATTTGGTTGCTCTCTTTCTCTTCTTTTTATTAAATATATTATAGATTTTTTTTTCTCTTTCTGTGAGTGTGTATGTGTATGCTTCTTTGTGTGATTTTTGTCTATATAGCTTTGCTTTTACCATTTTCCTAGGGTTCTGTCTGTCCTTTTTTTTTTTTTTTTTAAGTATAATTTTTAGAGCCTGTAATCATTGGTGGATTTCCTTTTTGGTTTCCTTGCTCTCATCTACCTTTTTTTTATTACTTTTAAAGTTTTTTTATTTTTAATAATTTCTTTTATTTTTTATTTTAATAACTTTTATTTTATTTATTTTTTCTTTCTTTCTTTCTCTCTTTCTTTCTTTCTCTCTTTCTTTCTTTTTTTCTCCCTTTTCTTCTGAGCCGTGTGGCTGTCACAGGGTCTTGGTACTCCAGCCGGGTGTCAGGCCTGTGCCTCTGAGGAGGGAGAGCCGAGTTCAGGACATTGGTCCACCAGAGACCTCCTGGCTCCACGTAATATCAAATGGCGAAAGCTCTCCCAGAGATCTCCATCTCAGCACTAAGATCCAGCTACACTCACCGAACAGCAAGCTCCAGTGCTGGACACCCCATGCCAAACAACTAGCAAAACAGGAACACAACCCCACCCGTTAGCAGAGAGGCCGACTAAAATCATGAAAAGGTCACAGACACGCCAAAACACACCGCCGGACACGGTCCTGCCCACCAGAAAGACAAGATCCAACATCATCCACCAGAACACAGACACCAGTCCCCTCTACCAGGAAGCCTACACAACCCACTGAACCAACCTTACCCACTGGGGGCAGACACCAAAAACAATGGGAACTACGAACCTGCAGCCTGTGAAAAGGAAACCCCAAACACAGTAACTTAAGCAAAATGAGAAGATGTAGAAACACAGCAGATGAAGGAGCAAGGTAAAAACCCACCAGACCAAACAAATGAAGATGAAATAGGCAGTCTACCTGAAAAAGAATTCAGAGTAATGACAGTAAAGATGATCCAAAATCTTGGAAATAGAACGGAGAAAATACAAGAAACGTTTAACAAGGACACAGAAGAAGTAAAGAGAAAACAAACAATGATGAACAACACAATAAATGAAATTAAAAATTCTCTAGAAGGAATCAATAGCAGAATAACTGAGGCAGAACAATGGATAAGTGACCTGGAAGATAAAATAGTGGAAATAACTACTGCAGAGCAGAATAAAAAAAAGGAAACAAAAGAATTCAGGACAGTCTTAGAGACCTCTGGGACAACATTAAACACATCAACATTCGAATTATAGGGGTCCCAGAAGAAGAACAGAAAAAGAAAGGGACTGAGAAAATATTTAAAGAGGTTATAGTTCAAAACATCCCTAATGTGGGAAGGGAAATAGTCAATCAAGTCCAGGAAGCACAGAGAGTCCCATACAGGATAAATACAAGGAAAAACACACCAAGACATATATTAATCAAACTATCAAAAATTAAATACAAGGAAAAAATATTGAAAGCAGCAGGAAAAACAACAAATAACATCCAAGGGAATCCCCATAAGGTTAACAGCTGATCTTTCAGCAGAAACTCTGAATGCCAGAAGGGAGTGGCAGGATATATTTAAAGTGATGAAAGGGAAAAACTTACAGCCAAGATTACTCTCCCAGCAAGGATCTCATTCAGATTCGACGGATAAATTAAAACCTTTACAGACAAGCAAAAACTAGGAGAATACAGCACCACCAAACCAGCTTTACAACAAATGCTAAAGGAACTTCTCTAGGCAGGAAACACAAGAGAAGGAAAAGACCTACAATAACAAACCCAAAACAATTAAGAAAATGGTAATAGGAACATACATATCGATAATTACCTTAAATGTCAATGGATTAAAGGCTCCAAACAAAAGACACAAACTGGCTGAATGTATACAAAAACAACACCTGTATATATGCTGTCTACAGTAGACCCATTCAGACCTAGGGACACACTCAGACCAAAAGGGAGGGGATGGAAAAAGGTATTCCGTGCAAATGGAAATCAAAAGAAAGCTGGAGTAGCAATTCTCATATCAGACAAAATAGACTTTAAAATAAAGACTCTTACAAGAGACAACGAAGGACACTACATAATGATCAAGGGATCAATCCAAGAAGAAGATATAACAATTGTAAATATTTATGCACCCAAAATAGGAGCACCTCAATACATAAGGTAAATGCTAACAGCCATAAAAGGGGAAATCGAGAGTAACACAATCAGAGTAGGGGACTTTAACACCCCACTTTCACCAATGGACAGATCAACCAAAATGAAGATAAATAAGGAAACACAAGCTTTAAATGATACATTAAACAAGACAGACTTAATTGACATTTATAGGACATTTCAACCAAAAACAACAGAAAACACTTTCTTCTCAAGTGCTCACGGAACATTCTCCAGCATAGATCATAACTTGGGTCACAAATGAAGCCTTGGTAAATTTAGGAAAATTGAAATCGTATCAAGTATCTTTTCTGACCACAATTCTATGAGACTAGATACCAGTTACAGGAAAAAATCTGTAACAAATTCAAACAAATGGAGGCTAAACAATACACTACTTAATAACCAAGAGATCACTGAAGAAATCAAAGAGGAAATCAAAAACTACCTACAAACAAACGACAATGAAAACACGATGACCCAAAACCTATGGGATGCAGCAAAAGCAATTCTAAGAGGGAAGTTTATAGCAATACAATCCTACCTCAAGAAACAAGAAACGTCTCAAATAAACAACCTAACCTTACACCTAAAGCAATTAGAGAAAGAAGAACAAAAAAAAAATACCTAAAGTTAGCAGAAGGAAGGAAATCACAAAGATCAGATCAGAAATAAATGAAACAGAAATGAAGGAAACGACAGCAAAGATCAATAAAACTAAAAGCTGGTTCTTTGCGAAGATAAACAAAATTGATAAACCATTAGCCAGACTCATCAAGAAAAAAAGAGAGAACACTCAAATCAATAGGATTAGAAATGAAAAAGGAGAAGTAACAACTGAGACTGCAGAAGTACAAAGGATCATGAGAGATTACTACAAGGAACTATATGCCAATAAAATGGACAACCTGGAAGAAATGGACAAATTCTTAGAAAAGCACAACCTCCCAAGACTGAACCAGGAAGAAATAGAAAATATAAACAGACCAATCACAAGCACTGAAGTTGAGACTGTGATTAAAAATCTTCCAACAAACAAAAGCCCAGGATCAGATAGCTTCAAAGGCGAATTCTATCAAACATTGAGAGAAGAGCTAACACCTATCCTTCTCAAACTCTTGCAAAATAAAGCAGAGGGAGGAACACTCCCAAACTCATTCTACGAGGCCACCATCACCCTGATACCAAAACCAGATAAAGATGTCACAAAGAAAGAAAACTACAGACCAATATCACTGATGAACATAGATACAAAAATCCTCAACTGAATACTAGCAAACAGAATCCAACAGCACATTAAAAGGATCATACACCATGATCAAGTGGGGTTTATCCCAGGAATGCAAGGATTCTTCAACATACGCAAATCAATCATTGTGATACACCATATTAACAAATTGAAGGAGAAAAACTGTATGATCATCTCAATAGATGCAGAAAAAGCTTTCGACAAAATTCAACACCCATTTATGATAAAAACTCTACAGAAAACAGGCATAGAAGGAACTTACCTCAACATTATAAAGGCCATATATGACAAACTACAGCCAACATCATTCTCAATGGTGAAAAACTGAAACCATTTCCTCTAACATCAGGAACAAAACAAGGTTGTCCACTCTCACCACTATTATTCAACATAGTTTTGGAAGTTTTAGCCACAGCAATCAGAGAAGAAAATGAAATAAAAGGAATCCATGTCAGAAAAGAAGAAGTAAAGCTGTCACTGTTTGCAGATGACATGATATTATACATAGAGAATCCTAAAGATGTTACCAGAAAACCACTAGAGTAAAGTAGCAGGATACAAAGCTAATGCACAGAAATCTCTTGCATTCTTATACACTAAGATGAAAAATCTGAAAGAGAAATTAAGGAAACACTCCCATTTACCACTGCAACAAAAAGAATAAAATACATAGGAATAAACCTTCCTAAGGAGACAAAAGACCTGTATGCAGAAAAGTATAAGACACCGATGAAAGAAATTAAAGATTATACAAAGAGATGGAGAGAGATACCATGTTCTTGTATTGGAAGAATCAACATTGTGAAAATGACTATACTACCCAAAGCAATCTACAGATTCAATGCAATCTACAGATTCAATGCAATCCCTATCAAACTACCAATGGCATTTTTCACAGAACTAGAACAAAAAATTTCACAATTTGTATGGAAACACAAAAGATCCTGAATAGCCAAAGCAATCTTGAGAAAGAAAAACAGATCTGGAGGAATCAGGCTCCCAGACTTCAGACTACACTACAAAGCTACAGTAATCAAGACAGTATGGTACTGGCACAAAAACAGAAATATAGATCAATGGAACAGGATAGAAAGCCCAGAGATGAACCCATGCACATATGGTCACCTTATCTTTGATAAAGGAGGCAAGAATATACAGTGGAGAGAAGACAGCCTCTTCAATAAGTGGTGCTGGGAAAACTGGACAGCTACATGTAAAAGAATGAAACTAGAACACTCTCTAACACCATACACAAAAATAAACTCAAAATGGATTAAAGACCTAAATGTAAGGCCAGACACTATCAAACTCTTAGAGGAAAACATAGGCAGAACACTCTATGACATACATCACAGCAAGATCCTTTTTGACCCACCTCCTAGAGAAATGAAAATAAAAACAAAAATTAAGAAATGGGACCTAATGAAATTTCAAAGCTTTTGCACAGCAAAGGCAACCATAAACAAGACAAAAAGACAACCCTGAGAATGGGAGAAAATATTTGCAAATGAAGCAACTGACAAAGGATTAATCTCCAAAATTTACAAGCAGCTCATGCAGCTCAATATCAAAAAAACAAACAACCCAATCCAAAAATGGGCAGAAGACCTAAATAGACATTTCTCCAAAGAAGATATACAGATTGCCAACAAACACATGAAAGGATGCTCAACATCACTAGTCATTAGAGAATGCAAATCAAAACTACAATGAGGTATCACCTCACACCAGTCAGAATGGCCATCATCAAAAAATCTACAAACAATAAATGCTGAAGAGGGTATGGAAAAAAGGGAACCCTCTTGTACTGTTGGTGGGAATGTAAATTGATACAGCCACTATGGAGAACAGTATGGGAGTTCCTTAAAAAACTAAAAACAGAACTACCATACGACCCAGCAATCCCACTACTGGGCATATACCCTGAGAAAACCATAATTCACAAAGAGTCTTTTACCACAATGTTCATTGCAGCCCTATTTACAATAGCCAGGACATGGAAGCAACCTAAGTGTCCATCAACAGATGAATGGATAAAGAAGATGTGGCACATATATACAATGGAATATTACTCAGCCATAAAAAGAAATGAAATTGAGTTATTTGTAGTGAGGTGGATGGACTTAGAGACTGTCATACAGAGTGAAGTAAGTCAGAAAGAGAAATACAAATACCATATGCTAACACATATATATGGAATCTAAAACAAAAAAAAATGGTTCTCATGAACCTAGGGGTAGGACAGGAATAAAGACGTAGACGTAGAGAATGGACCTGAGGACATGGGGAGGGGGAAGGGTAAGCTGGGACAAAGTGAGAGAGTGGCATGGACATATATACTCTACCAAATGTAAAATAGATAGCTAGTGGGAAGCAGCCACATAGTACAGGGAGATCAGCTCGGTGCTTTGTGACCACCTAGAGGGGTGGGATAGGGAGGGTGGGAGGGAGAGGCAAGAAGGAGGAGATACAGGGATACAGGTATGTGTATAGCTGATTCACTTTGCTATAAAGCAGAAACAGACCACTGTAAAGCAATTATACTCCACTGAAGATGTTAAAAAAAAAAAAAGCCCACACAATTGTGCACCTATAAAATTGTTCTTCATTGTCCTCACATGCCATAGAAAATATGTAAAATATATATATATATGTTAGGAGAAATCACGTAACAATTCATTGTGAGAATGTTCATATAATATCCTATACACAGCTAAATTACATAATATTGAGACATTCTATAACACCTAAGTGTACTTTATACATTCAGAATGTTAAAAAAATCTTCTAACAATGCCTGACCTGCTGAGTATCCTAAAATGCCTCCTGCAGCTCAAAAGTCAATGGCTGCAGCTGCAGGAAGATCAGAGCATCTTCAGGCGCCAAATTCTGTTAAAGATTTAATCCCTAATCTAGTTAACTCCCAGGCTATCTGGCTTGGAATCTGCAACTGTTCTTACCTCTAAGACAGGAACCAGCCAGATCTCACTGCACTCATACATAGCACATCATTCTGTGACTGAAGACTCTGGCCAGGTAAGTTTGGAAATGCTAGGCACAATATTTCTTCAAAAAAAAAAAAACTTTAGCATTTAGGGCTCTGATAAGCATCTCAGTTTTTTTTTAAGTGTGTTTGACTCTGTTTAACCCAGTATTTTCCAAACTTATTTGGCCAAACAACTCATCTAATATAGTATCTCTGACATCCTAAAGCAATAAGAGTTCAGAAGAATACTCATAGAAATATACTGATCTATCAAACCTCCACTTAATAAAAACTTAGTAAGCCTCTTCTTCATGAAGTTAGTGGGTTTTTTATCTATGCTATGGAGGCAGTTAAGATGAGTTAAGCATCACCTGTGCCCTCAAGACACTTTCAAAGAAGTGAAATAAATGAGAGATTAAAAACTAACTGCATTCCCAAGCAGAAAGAGTTTAGTGCCATAGTAGAGGTCCAAAAGAGCATGCAATTGGATTACAAAAAATAAAGGAAATAAGCCAAAAAGATGAGAGAAGTCTTCAAAGATGATGTGGAATTAGAAGCCTGCCTTAAAAAACAGGTAAGATTTTGCTATGTATGGGAAGGTGACGTTACATGGAGACAGTACCAAGGGGAAAAGCCAAGAGCTTTTGGGAAGTGTTAAGGAACAGATGTAATGCAGTATGCATAAGAAGGGCATGAAGTATACAACTAAACCGAATTAAGGCCCAAATGTTCCAAGACTTAACTTTCATATTTAATGAGCACGTACTATATAGCAGTGACTATTGGAAAGACTGATACAACTGGAAACAAGACTGACCATGTAAGCATAGTAGGTCAATAATTAAATCAAGATTTCCAACACATTTTGATTAAGATCTTATGACAGGGAAAAGAAAAAAATCTTTAAGAGCATGGAAGATTGGTAGCAAACATAGTCAAAGAATGTTTCTTAGAGGAATTCATAGTTGAAAAAAAGGAATGCTAAACTTTTTCTGTCAACCATGGGGAGCCATCTAAGTTGTTTGCTTTTAAAAGGGGCAATTGGATCAGATCTCTCTTTTCAGAAGAACTCAGGGGCAATGTGAAAGATGTAGTGAAAGGAGAACACATGGGAGGCAAGAAACTTAGTTAGGAGTAAGCTATTCCATTACCTAGTAAAGTCTGTAAGCTCCAAACTTAACGCAGGGTCAGCAATTGAGGAGAGGAGCAGAAGGATATAAAAGAAGCTCAACATGTTCTAATGACCAATCAGATGCAGAGTTAAAGAAGTGGAAAAAGAAAAATATTTTCCCAATTTCCCATGTGAGATAATCAATTAGTTTCATTTCTATAATACTTTGAAACAAAATATCAGTAGACATGGAATATAAATGTTCAAAAGATGCATTAATCACCTAATTTCATTCAGAGATATAGTTTCTCTTTCTCTCTCTCTCTCTCACACACACACACACACACACACACACACACACACACACATTCTTCTGTAAAAACAGTTATACTAGCAGCCAGTCTGGTCATGATGAAGCAGAAAACACTATAGGGGTTCCAGTGAAATGCCCCAAGAAGTTTTATTATCTCTGACCTTTTATAGAACACCCATGAAGGTCGTTAGACATCTTTACTTAAGAATATTTTCCCTGCAAATACCATTGGTTGGTCACAGTCCAGCAACTGCTAGGTACATTTGATTTTGTGAGTGTTCTATCTCTGTAGAATATTCTGTAATGTGTTTTCATTTTCACCCCTTCTGTCTGCACCCAATTTTCTCTGTTAAATTATAAATTTAGATTCTTGTAATCTTTTTCATGTAAATCATTTCTTCATTCTACTCTATTAACCCTGAATATTAACTCATTCAATGAATATTTGTTAGTATAATTGACTAGAAATATAAGCAAAATAAGAATTACATTAGGTAATGCTCTTAAGGCACAGTCTCATGTGTTAGCTATCTCCTGTTCAAGAAAATAGTAAGTAATTAAGCACAACTTTAGGCCATTTTCCAAGGGTAAGATTTCTTTCAACACCAGAATATACAGGAAACCAGAGTTGGCATAGCTCATCTGAACAAGGGGTCATTCACAGCAGTTTGCTCAAAGCTGGTAGTCAAACTCCATGAACAAAACCAAGCAACCACTTTAGAGGGAGAGGGTCATTTGACCTTTTTATTACTTTATCAAGACAGAAATAGTGGACCTGAGGTGACATCCAAGCAGAGTCTCTTACCTGGTTTAGGACATTAAGAGATAATTCCCTCTCTACTCCCTGACAGAAATGTTAATCAACAAGTAAGCATAATTCCTGAGTAAAGAGGGATATCTTCTATGAATTTGGCAGGCATTACAGCTTCCCCTCTCTTATTACAATATGTATAACTTAGCCTTCTGAAAAGGGGCACACAAAGCTCTGCAATACCTTGCTTATGAATAACGGCCACATTTCTATTGTGACTTATGAGGAGCAAAAATTGTCACATGCCAATGTTAAAGAACCCCTGGTGCTTTAGATTTTCCTAAAGCTTTTCTATCACATTCCACTTTCTTGATTCTATTAATTGAGAGCAAATGAATGCAGTACTCTCTGAAAAGTCATAATCTTCAGGTAGGCCCTTATTCAATGTTAATGAGAAGGAGGGTATTTGTGTTTGACGCTGCCTGCCTCACCAAGAGCTGGGGTGACAATCCATCTAATAATCATGAAAAATCATGAAAACCCAAAATTGTGAACAAGTTTAGATTTTCCTCAGTGGTACAGAAACTATCAATCACACATTTCACACTGGTCAAAAATATGTGCAATATATATTTACCTTGTCTGTTTTTTTTAATTTAAGGATTTCTACCTGATCTTCAATTAATTTTTTTACCTAATGTCAAAAAAGACACCACCATTTTAGTTTGATCCAACTGATCAAGTTTATTAATTGAGGAAGATTCCAATTGATTTCAATATCTTTCAAGAATGATAATTTGATTCTTGATAAGCTTTGTCCCCCCAAATTTACATTCCTTTGCGAGAGGGCCTTTAAGAAGCAAACAAAGTTAGGGTCTTGGTGTCCTTATGAGCTAAAGCCCTTACAAGTTGAATTTCTTGATTTGTTTAAATCATCATTCCTGATGAGTTACTTGAATGATAGAAATTCTCAGTCTTGCTTTCCCCCTCTTGTAGTTCTAAGAGGGTAATTCAAATTATTTCTGTGGTCCTATACCCCAGTAAATAAGCGCAGCCCTTTAGAAGAGGATGGCTTGTTTGACAGTCCAGCCAATATAGTCATAGGCTTCAATGATGGTGCCTCAGTGCTGCTCAGGAGGGAGGAAGAGAGGGAAAGGAGGAGAAAGGGGCAGAGGGAATGAAGGGGGAGGGAGGAAAGCGGGGAGAGGGACAGGTTCTCATCTTTTTTAACATTGAATTTTCATGTATAATTTTTTGTTGGAAAAAGAAGTTCTGAGACTAAAAACAGTCTGTAGGCCCATTTATAGGAAGAATACATCTCCATGGCCCTTTCCAGTACTAATGCTTTGTTGCTCTGTGATTCTGTGATATTCTCTCTAGTCTGTGATTCTCAGATTAGCATGGGAAAGGCTAGTCTGAAAACATGTCTCCTTCTTTCATCTGGATATTTACCAACTGGTCTTTTCAGTCAATGGAAATAAATATATATACACATATATATGCAGATAGATATATATAGATATAAATCTATACATATATTTTTATATATTTATATGTAAGTATATAATTTGTCTTTTTATGGTGAAAGAAATATGGGTTCTATGACTCTCACATCTTAGGCATTTGCCATTATTCAGTCTCAAAAAAGGAATAACAGGATAACAGTGTGGCTGCAGTGATTTAAAGCATATTCTTAGATTCCCTTAGATGTAGGGGATCCAGATCTGCACATTTGAATGGAGCTAATGTAATTAGGAAATATTTATTTATTCTTCCCTATTGTAGCATTTTTGCCCTGAGGCCCAGAGTCATGCCCAGTCTAGTTCACACTGTAGATTTCAGTTTTCCCTGCTAAAAAATATTAAAAGTCTTTTTAACCATTAAAAATCTTTAGTGTTTTGTTATTGGCCCTTTTCCACTTATTAAGAAGAAAATATATTCCCTTATTATCTTCCTTTATGGAGTGGCCCACTTACAAGTAATAAGTTCCCCAGAGCTGCAAAAATTCAAGTCGTGGGTGATCAGTTTCCGCAATGTCATAGAAAGGAATTCCTGTATTATATAATGAATTTTACTTAATAATTGCTAAGATCCCATTTGTGTAATGATTCTAGTATCCATCTTTTGTCTCTGGAAGTTCAAAAACCCCTGCTTTTCTCACTCAAGTGTTGAAACTCTACAAACTTTATACTTTATATTCGTCACTGAACCCAGAGCCTAGCTCCTATTATATATCTTATTTCAACTGTACTTGATTTTTACTGAATTATTTTTTAAGTCAACTTTTCTATACCATGAGTCATAATATTAGATTTTTCTAACATCCTTAATATTGTTTTCTTTGTTTTCTTGGAACTTCTTTACTCTAATGTAATTCCATCTCATGAGAACCACATGATAATGTGGGCAAGCCCATGAGATATGCCGGGAACTCTGCCCAGAAGTCTGAAGGGGTCAAGTTGTTCTGAGGATAGCTGACTAGCAATAAAAGCTAGGTCCTTGTCCAAGGTATGCAAAAAGTCACAACAAATTCCAGCTTACTTCTAACAGCACCTGCAGGAAGGATAATATCTGGGTACGAGGCTAGAGATACAACGCAATAAACAATACTCAAAATTGAGTAAATGTTATCATCCCAATTATGAAAAATAAGATACTTCTGAACAAGATCTCAGTCAACTGCAGAAAGTACTAGGAGTGGGACTCATCCTAGCCAGAAAACAAAGCAGGTGCTGCAATGAAGTTGTTATCAGTACAGGGACATCTGTTAGGCACAGGCTACATCAGGTGTGACCCTGATGAATGAATATGGTCTATCCTGATTCCAGTCAAGCATCTCAGGCTCATCATGTACACCCTGCTCTGGCAGAATTGACTCAGGGCATTGCTCATGTCTGGGCTTGGAATGAAGAACATCTGTGACTACAGCTTTGCAGGGGTGTTAAAAAATGGACTGAAAGTCTACCTTATAATTTTACATTTGTCAAAATCAGCTTTCTAAACATGCGTTTAATTTTTCAGGATTTTTCAGGCCTTCCCTCAGAATTCCTAATTCTGCCAATTCATGGTTGCTTATCTGAAGATTTGTTCCAATTTTAAATCCTTAAGCATTTCCCTGTTTGAGAAAATGAAGTTAAGAATGGCATCTGTTCTAGTTGGCACTTCTACATGGTCTTCACTGCACTATAGGAATTTACTGACAGGATTTTGTGACCAAGGGGCATTAATCTTCGACAAATGTTCATATAATAAAAAAGGCTCTCATCAGCACCAAGTTCTATTACTAAAAAGTTTCAACAAGCTTCTCTAAAAAGCCTGGCTCATTTTTTCCCCCTTTATAGTTTTCAGATTGATTATACACTCCAACAACAAAGTTTACCTTTCTCTCTTCTCTTGCCTACCTAAAGTGGGACTCTCTAAACTTATTTCTCTGTCATATTAGAAAAGCTCATATTAATAAAGGTTTATGTTCTTTTTTAATCAGGCATTTCAGTAAATCTTCCTTTTTGTACACTAATGAAACTTTATACTGTACTGTTTATTAAATTCTTTATGTAAAATGTACAAACATTCTCCTAAGATTACTGGTGGTATGATTTTTAACCTCTACAAGTATCAGTTTTACTTTCTGTAAAGTGGGAATTTTGTAATAGTGTTATATTTGTGGTGAGCATTAAATGAAATAACATATGTAAAAAGGCTTATCTGTCTATAATCTATAGTATTACCATTAGTATTGGTTAGTTTGTTTCTAATGGATAAACTAACTGGTTTCTCCCACTATGATCCCCCTTCCCCAGATGAAGCATGAGTGCGGGTTTACCAACACAGTATGACTTAAGTATCCTGGATGAGCATGGGAAAGTGGCACTTCATGGCTGATATTTCAGAGACTCTGATGTAGGGTCAGAAAACTGAGACGCCTCTTACAGGATTACAAATTCAGTCCCAAGTAGCATAAACTGACAGAAGCAAGCTCAAATGAGAAGGTAAGAAAGTCCAGAATCATGAGGAGCTGGTGGATCTATACCTTAGGAAAAAACATTTTGCTAAGCCAAGGAGGAAGTAGGCAACCTTCTTATACAGTCTCATCCCAGAAGTGAACATCCACCCCACACTATCTCTTCCACCAACACTGAAAGATTAGGAAATACCCTGGACTTCTTTATCATATTGAGAATAATAGTGCAAATTTGTGACCGCGAATGGATTAGGCTAAGATTGCATTCTTAGCTAACCTTGACTCTTGGAGATAAACACTCTTTCATTTTTAACTTTCTATTTCATTTAAGCAAAACTGACTTGACTCTTGAAGATAAACACTCTTTCATTTTTAACTTTCTATTTCATTTAAGCAAAACTGCTGGAGATTTCAGAAACACTCAGCAGGCCTGAGGATTGTTGATGGATTTCAAGATTTTGTTGAGTACTTTAAACTGCAATTAATTATAAGTCAATGTTCAAAAACTGTTGTACAACACTATTTTTGTAATTGATTTGTATAAACATATATCTAATTTGCATTGTATTTGTTTTCTATGTGTGTAAATTCTTAAATTCTCACTACAGTTTTTGAAGGTTTCACCTATGACATTAATATCAACTTACCTATACTAATGTTTACACTTCAGAAATTGTTGTATATAGACGATCTAATTTGACTGTGGTTATCCCCACCTTACCCATGAACAAAATTTGTAAGTGTTGCAAAGTAAGAAGATCAGGATTAGAACCAGACAAAAATATCCAGTCTTTTTCCTAAGCCACACTTATTTTCTTTCCACATCATTTATAATATGGGAAAATTTGGGAAATAAATGTACTCAGGCACTTATCACGCCATATTGTAAATCTCTCTTTCTTATCCATTGTCCCACTACCCTGTAGGACCTTTGAAGATGGAAGGTTTTAGTCCTTGGGTCTAGCGTCATACCTGACACCTGCTCATTACTAAACTAATGAGGTAAAAATTGAAAATACCGTAGGGGTAAAATTCTTCCTGAACTATAAAATATCAAAGCTGCCCTCTTGGTGCAGCTGGCGCCATGTCAGTCTCATAAACTATAAAACATCATTTACGTATTTTTAAATTTGAAAGTAATTTATAATATGAACTCTGGAATTGGCATGAAATCATTATCTTATATTTTCATTGCTTACATTATGTATACTTATACATAGAAACAGAAAAAAATGTTTACTGGAGAATATATTTAAAGAGAAAAGAGCTATAAATCTTTTAAGTATCTCAAGAAATTTTCATTTTTCACACCTTTCCTCTCATTTTTTTTCACACAAAAAAGTGTCTCAAACAAGATTAGATAGAAAAGCACAGATAATCTAAAGATAGTCTCTCTAGTCTCTCGCTGTGCACTGACAATGATGCCAAGGAAGGTAGAAGAAATAGAATCTTCCTGTTGATATATCAACCCAGTTTCAAGTAATTTTTTAAGAGATCACTAGATAGAAAAATCAATGCTCTTCAGGTCAAAACTGTTTTACCAGAATTGAATTAGATCAGAACAGAATTTGAAATGCCATAACAGATTTCTAGCACTTAGCAATGTATTGGCATAATATTTGTCTTTTGAAGGAGAAAAAAATAGGACCTTTTAAAATTTATTTAAACAATTATTGAGAAAACTATCCTTCTGGGTATCCTTGTAACTGAAAGTGGCAAAGCTAACTGCAATGCCTCCACATGCCAGTCAAGGTTGCCTGTGTGGTGCTAGACAGAAACTTTTCCCCATGGGGAGGTCAGAAGGGACTCCCAGGTCAGAGCTCTCTGCAGGATGGGCTGAGACCACTGTCACCGCTGCGTCAAAATCCTTGTCTGCCCACCTTGCTTCCCTCCCTCTATGACAGGTGTTATTCCCAGGGCCCTTGCCCCAAAATTTCCTGAACATAGGTATAGGTCTTCATCTCTAAGTCTGTTACAGGAATCAGTCCTACAACACCTACTAGGCCACATATTCCCTCCACTGCTAATATAGTTCTCTCAACACTCTAGAAAGAAACGGTTTGCCTTGTTGGGAGCCCAATAAGGCTCTTAAAAAACTGCATTTTCCTGCAAGCCTGAGGCAGACATTAAGGGTTACCTAAGCATTTTGGCAAAAACCAACAAAAACATTTCATTAGTATCGACACTGTTGTCGGCATATCAGGGATTTGCTTTTTAGCATTTTGAAATTAAGCAACTTTGGAAAACGTTTTGAGAGTGTCTTTGAAGGAACTCATAAATGCAGAGCAATAGCATACTCAGGAGATTATATGTAAACTTGCTGATGATAGTGTTCATCAAACTTAAGAATTACAGTAAGACAACTGCCCAAATACTTCAGAGATTCTTCCCATAGTGAAAATACTCTTTAATTATCTGTGTGGTTTATAAATGTCCTCTTATTATGTGGCAAACATTCTATAACATTAAGTAAAATGCTACGTATCTGGGGCTTAGTTCTCATTATAGATTCATTACATTTACATACAAATGGAAATAATTTGGCTATTTCTCCAGCGACAACAGGACCCTATCAACTCAGCACGAAACAACTGTAGCATCAGTCTTTCTCCAGATAGACTCCAAGAGGCAAGATTCGCTGGGAATGTTCTGGAAGGAAAATGAACAATGGGCTGTTCATGGTCCCTGTATCTTTGTCCAGGAAAACAGACAAAAAAAACCAAACAATTGCTCTGGATACAGCCACTGCCTTGTCAGAGGCCCCATTTCTGGTTCTGCCGTCCTTGTCCTCAACACCCTGACTCCACCACAGACACACTTTTACCTATATTTATAACTTCTATGTAGCCTGTTCCTATTTTCCCCATATTTTTTTGGTTAGCGCTTAATATTGTGGGCCTTAGCTTTATTTAATGGTATAGTACTTTTAAATTTTCTATTAACAGAGGCTTTTTAACATTAAAATATCATCACGTATGTTAATATTACCTGTTTTATTAAAATATTTTTAAAGTGCATTTTCCCAATTTTCTAATTTTTTCTTTCACTTTTCTACTAATTTTGGCATTTATGTAGCTCATTTTTTACCTCATCTAGTTAACTTTCTTTACTTCCATACTTTTTACTGGGTCTTTTAGTCTTCCTTCTTTTAAATTTTATATATAAGATAGTTCTCAATTTTCTACTTCGTTTTAATTTTTAGTTTAAGTCCATCTTAACCTTTAACTTTGCTATAAGTTTACCAATCTTCATTTGCTTTTGTAAGAGCCCACAAGGATCCAGGCTGCAGGAGTGCCAACAGAGGAGGACTGTATCATCTCTGCCCTGGCTACACTTGTGACAATGAGCACGATCACCCAAGCTGCCTCTGCACCAGGACCCCTAATCAATCTCCCTCTCAAGTTAAAGGAGGTATTTCAAGAGACTCTCATCTCTGTACACCCACAGTCCAGGCACCCATTCTGCTACCTTGTTGGCTGGAGCTGGCCGTAAGAGACAGGAGGAACCACCCTATTAGAAAATTTTTAAGAAAAAGGAAACAATAGCTCTATAAATACAATTCCTGTGTTTTTTCCTTCATAGTACTTAACTCAATCATTATCATATAGTTATGTGTGTTGTTCTTTATTTAAATTCTATCTCTTCCACTAAACTTCTATTAAATGAGATACGTAACTGTGTTTCTCTTGATCACTGCTGAATGCCTAGCCCAAGGTTTGGTGTAAAGTACAATTACAAAGAATATTGTTAAATGGGTAAATGAACAAATGAATAAACTAAATGTCAAATATTTTTAAAGTGAATACTGCTGAATAGGCAGTAAAGTAACTGAAGGTTTTCTCACCTTTGACTTTTTTTTTTTTTTTTTTTACTGTTGCTGACTTTAACTAGCACAAGGGTTTTAAACAAAAGACTGAAGTCAGGGACTCTGTAGATACAGTTATAGTGCAATGTATAAAAAGAAGTCAATTAAGGAAGGATATTAAGTAAGGAGAATTTTATTCTATAGACGTTCTTCAAAAAGTAGTTTGTCCAGAACTGGATTGTGCAATGGCTGGGATATGTGTCCCCCACCACCACCAAAATTCATTTGTTGAAATCTAACCCCCAGTGTGATAGTATTCAAGGTGGGGCCTTTGGGAAGTAATTAGGTCTGAGGGTAGAGCCCTCAGGAATGGGATTAGTGCCCTTATAAAGGGGCCCTAGTGAGCGTTCTAGACCCTTCGCCATGTGAGAATACAATGAGAGGCTGGCTGTCTGCAACCTGGAAAAGGGTCTCACCAGAACCCGACCTTACTGGCACCCTGATCTCCAACTTCCAGCCTTCAGAACTATAAGAAATAAATTTCTGTTGTTTATAAGCCACCCAGTCTATGGTATAAAACAGTTTGAACTAAGAGCATTCACAATATTATCTTGGTTTAATAAGTGTTTGCTTCTTAAACTAAATTACAGGTCTTTCTCTCTTTGTTTCTCTAGTTATATTTTTTTATATCTTGGTGTTTTTACATTAAATGCTTAGACAGATAGCCAGACATTTTCCTAGTCCAACTTTTGGTTAATATTTTAAAATTTTTCTACTCACTTTTACATACACCTCCTGCAAACATACTATTAGATACTTTGAAAGTGCTATGTCATTTATTTTGACATAACTACAGATCAAACTTTTAATTAATGAAAAGCAGAGATCCTCATAATAAATTGTAACTCATTTTAACTCAGAACAAACATAGGATTTCTGCTTTTGGATATCTTTAATTGGAACACCTGAATGTCTCTTTATTAGGGATGAATGCCAGCATGCTATTATACAGTATTTTTTTTTTAATGTTAAGGCTCTATTGCTAGATATGGGGAAATATTTATGTTAACTCCCTTTGGGGGATTCTAAACAGAGTACTCTGTCATTTACTTTCTTAGAATCATAGTTGAATAAGATTACAATATTTCATGAAAAAAAGTTTCAAAAGATATTTGCCCCATAAGGAAATTGTTGATAATTTTTTTTCCATGAAGTATTCAAAAGAACAGCCTATGTATGAAAATTCTTAAACACAGATAATTCTTGATAGTTATTATTTGTTAAGTTCCAACATAAACAATGTCCATAATAACAATGTCCACCTTGCTTCAAGAAGACAGTGCTCTTAAAATTTCAGATGAACATATAGAAGCTATTTGTTTATGTTTGGCATGCTTTGCCTCTAAAATACAGGTTTTGAGCTGGAGTCGTCCTCCACACAATTCCCTTGAACTCTTATTATACGGATCAGTGGCCACCTTGGTTTGGTTAACTCAATAATCAATAATGGTTGCAAACTAGAAAACCTTGTGATTTCAGGGAAATGATTATATTCTATGGAGACTGAAGAAAGATGGAAGGTTTTTTAGTAGTTTCTCAAACAGAAAATCCAAACAGAACCTCTCTCTATGGTTTTTCAAAATTTCTACTTTAAGTTCTGTTTTCAGAAGATGAAGAGCAATTAGACTCAGATTAGAATTTTGCAGTCAAATGTTTTCTGTTTGAGATAGCAACAAAAACTCTGTGTGAAGTCACAAAAATACTGACGGTCACTGTTTTTGTGTTCCTAGTCTTCCAGATAGGGTTTGAGAGGGAAGAGAAAATGAAAGAGTTTTTAAAAAGCCCAGAAGGAAATGATGGTGATAATTAGCAAGTCAATATTTACCTTAATTTTCATAGTAGTGATAGCATTACACAAACTACTTCTGACCTTCACTAATTTAAAATAGGTATCTTGTAATAACTTGTAGTTTTTATACATACAAAATATTGTGTACAATTCCTAAAATATATTTTGATAAATAGGACATATTGTTGAAATATCAGTATTTATGCCAAAGTCAATATAATCACACACAAACTTCTATTTAAATGAATTTATACTTCCCCAAATAATCCAATAACTGAAAAATGCATACTCTAATCTTATCCTACACAGTGTCAAAGAAAAATTGCACTGGATGTAGTTAAACAGACAAGGAAGACTTTATTCAAGTGTATTGCAGTAGAGGTCAAGACTATGGCAAAGGGGAGAGAGAGACTGAAATCTACTCCTCTAAAACGAAAGTGGGGTGAGCTAGTGGAAAAGTACTGCAGGACGTTTGTGGGGAGGTTGTCAATGTGATTAGGCCAACTGTATGTGCTAACTGACTCTAGAAATTAAGCTCCTACCCTCCCACATAGACTTGGAGAGAGAGGTTCTATCTAGCATTGATGATTACTTTTCAGAATGACTGCTCCTTGAGAAAGACACTCCTGGGTTCTAAAACTGGCAAGAGGCTGGGAGAAGATTTACATCTTAAAGGAACAAAGAAATAATTTACAGTTGCAAGTTTCTAAAGAGTTCTAAGAAAAGGGAGGTCAAGAGCTGATAGGAAGAAACTAGCTAAAGTTTAGTCAAGCTGAGGGGAATATTAAGGCCATCTTGGTCAATAGATAGAAAGAGGAATGTGGCAAAACAGACTGCAAGCTGCAATGGCACATGAAGTAAATGTTGGTATAAACCATGGACAATTTATAGAGACTTTATATTAAAATGATGAGGTTGCTCTTGTAATTCTCTTACCAACAACTCAGTAATTCTTTATAGTGATTTCTAAAAGATGGTTTGGGTGAAACTGTTAAAAAAAAAAAAGGCAGTTGGAAGTCAAACTTGACCACTATAGGTTGTATCAGTCAGAGTTCAACCAGAAAAACAAAACAAGTAGGGGATATATATTGATGAATTTATTGTAAAAAATTGCTTTATGGAATTTTGGGGGCTGACTAGGCAAGTGTGAAATCTATAGGGCATACTGTTAGGAAGGAGAGGCTAGAAAGTAAGGCATGAGTTAAAGCTTCTATACACAAGCAGTATTTCTTCTCTTTCCAGAAAATCTCAGTACTACTCTTAAGGTCGTTCAGTTGATTACAGCAGACCACCTTGATTACCTAGGATAATCCTCCCTACTTAAATTCAATTGATTATGAATGTTCATCACATCTACAAAATACCTTCACAACAACACCTAAATTAGTGTTTGATTGAACAACTGAGGACCACAGCCTAGCCAAGCTGACATAATAAACTCACCATCACATAGGTTGAATTGAGGCGTTATCAGAGAGATGTAACAAACGAATTAACATCACCAGTCAAAACAAAGTGGTTCTCCATAAGGGTCTAATTGGTTTGTGTATTTAGATAAGTTAGAATATTTCAATTAATTTTAGAATTTGAGGGGATATATGTCACATGGCTTTCATTGATTCCAGGGCTTTATTCTCTAGAAAAAAATATGAACTTATATAACATTGTAATACATAACATTATGCTTAATAACACATTATAATTTTTATATGTAATTTTAAAAATATATATTTGTACAAATCTATAGAGTAACCTAAATGTTCAGCATTTTATAACGTTCTAATATATACCTTAACTACAAAAAACTATATAGTATGATATGAAAATAAAAAGCTTGTTATAAAAGTGAAGAATGAGTAGCTACTAAAGCATTACAGGAAAATGATATCCAACTTTCATTGTAGAACAGCATTCAAAACTACTGAACATTTTATAAGTGAACTAAATATAGATATTTTAATATTTACTCTTTCATAATATAAATTACTTTAATGTCATTTCTTAATCATATTACAAATTTTTCAAAAGATTGACTAAAATATGACCATTTTCATGATTTTATATTTATTTTGTGTACTGTTTTTCCAGTATGCATTTAAGACTTTGAGATGTAAAAATATGGTTGAATTGAGATTCTCTTTTACTTTTACATATGTCTTTAAATGTAAGAACTAAAAATCATTATTAGAATAAAGATAATGAGAAAGAAAATTAATGTCTGTGTCCAAGAATTGCTCTTCTTTCTCTCAGTCTATATTACTGCAATATACAGTAAGTCCCTACATACAAATGAGTTCCGTTCCAAATTTGTTCGTAAGTCCAACAAAGTTAGGCTAGGTACCCAGCTAATACAATCAGCTATATAGTACTGTACTATAATAGGTTTATAATACTTTTCACACAAATAATACATAAAAAACAAACAAACACAAAAAATAAAGAAAACGTTTTTAATCTTACAGTACAGTACCTTGGAAAGTACAGTAAGTACAGTACAACAGCTGGCATACAGGAGCTGGCATCGAGTGAACAGGCAAGAAGAGTTACTGACTGGAGGAGGGAGAGGAGGTGGGAGATGGTAGAGCTGAAGGATCGTCAGCAATAGGAGACGGAGGGCAAGCTGCAATTTCACTCATGCCTGACATTGATGGCATGGGTTCTGGTTGCTGGATTCAATTCTATCTACCCTCTTGAAAAGATAATCCAGTGATGTCTGGGTAGTAGCATGCTCACATCTTCGAAAGTTCGCAACTTGAATGTTCCTATGTAAGGGACTTACTGTGATCCCCAAGACTCATAAACGCACGTTCAGCACTGACACCAGTGACAAGCTATTAACAAAAAAAACACTGAGATGTTATTTAATCAAATGCCCTTAGCGTGCAACAAGTGTTATCCTGCATCTCCCGGCCTTTAATGCCTGCTTCAGTGTTCTTATCCAACTCATTCTAAAACTGAATATTTTATGTTAGGTTTTAGTGAATCCTAGTCTTTCCTATTCTTGCCTAGATGTGAAAATTGCCATTTGCCATGAGTTAAGGTTAAAGTAGTCACATTTCTGATAAACAGAATCGGCTCTTCTGTTAAGCTCCTTGCAGTTCATTTCCATTTTATATTCTTTACTCCAGAGCATTGCTAACCCCCTAGATGTGCATGGGGCAGGAGGAGAGAGGTGTGGAAAGCAACACACACACACATACACAATCCCACCCATACTTAAGAGAGTAATAATAGGCTCCTGTGACTCTGGAGACAGGGTGAGAAAAAGAGTAGGTTTGCATAAAATACAAGCAGTCATGAAGAGGACGACAGGGATAGCTGTGAAGCTGAGGCTGCATTCATTCTGATGTGCTAACTCATTGGAAAGTTGCCAGTGAAAACTAGGAAATTCATCTGAATCACTTTAAACCTCTCAGAGGAAATGTGCTATAAAAATTCAAGACAGTGTTGCCATTATTAAAGCTATTATTGCTAACATTTCTCACTATGAACACAAAGTCAGAAAAGGAAAAAAGGCTGGTAAAGAAATCAGACAGATAATGGGGAGGAAGGCTGACAATTATTATTCAGATAGGTAATGAATTTGGTAATGTCTAACCTATATAGTACAATGGGTCTGTTACAATCTTTCTTAGATTGTGAGAAGTAACAAGTTTCAATACAAATGTGGGTATTTAAAAGAAATGACTACCTCAAAGTCTTAGATATTAAGTTTAGCTCTCATAACATCTGTGTGACAGCATTCTATTGGTAAGTTTGGGCTGCCATAACAAAATACCACAGACTGGGTGGCTTAAACAACAGCAATTTATTTCTCACAGTTCTGGAGACTGGGAAGTCCAAGATCAAGATGCCTGAAAGGCAGGTTTCATTCTAAGGTCCCTTCTCTTGGCTTCTAGGGGGCTACCATCTCCCTGTGTGCTCTCATGACCTCTCCTTTTATTCAAGGAAAGACAAAGCAAGCTCTCTAGTGTCCCTTCTTATAAGGGCACTTATTCCGTCATGAGGACCCCACTTTTATGACCTAACTTAATCCTAATTACCTCTCAAAGGCCCCATCTCTACCATCACACTGGGGCTTAGGGTTTCAACACAAGTATTTGAGGGGAAGACAAACATTCAGACCATGACAATTATTATATGTATAGTCTCCATTTAAAGAGAGCTTTAAAAGGGTGCTTTATTCTGAGTGTATAAGCAAGTACAATATTTAAAAATAAAAAGAGAATCCTATGTATTTATCTACCATACCCCACTAGAGTCATAGTGTTTAGTAGATGCTCTTCTTACTATTAAACAAAACCTGTAGATATATAAAAGTCAAGAAATCAAATGTTTTGTTAAAAGACTTCATTTTGAACATCTACTTGAGGATACTTTATAGGGAAATAAAATATTTTATAAGTACAAACATACATGATGACAATATGAAATTAGGAAAGACTGGGGAAGAAAAATAGTCACATTGGAGTAATTAAGTCACCAGGTTTACACAGGTAAAAATCCCTGTTCAATAGCTACCTAAGCAGAATTTACTTATCTGCCATCAGGCCCAGCCTTTACAAACAATCAGATGACAAACAAAAGCAGTCTAAAGAGGAGAGGAAAAAAAAATCACTGGTAACTAAGGACTCTGTTTTTGGTTAACAATTTGGGGAGTTTAAGTCACCAACTTGCCTATTCACCTTTCTTCCCCTAGCAAAACATTTTCTAGTTACAAAATGAATAAAAGCTACATTATCACTCATCCATAGTAAATTTCTATTTCTAGGTCACTTTAAGCAGAATGTGCTCACTCATCAAGGCACACTTTGAAGAGCCTTGTCAAAAATACTAAGAGAGGCAGTGAATCAAGTGAAAAGAAAATATGGAATCATATAGAGCTAGATACAAATTCTACCTCAACCATTTACTATATTGGAATCCTTGGGTAAATATGTATTCTTTCTTATTATGGAAGAATATTTGCATTATTACTTCACTGTATTATCTAACACCACAGAAATACAAAGGATCCTAAGAGACTACTATGAATAATTATATGCCAACAAATTGGATAACCTAGAAGAAATGGAAATTCCTAGAAACATACAACCTATCAAGACTAAATCAGGAAGAAACAGAAAATCTGAACAGTTCAATAATGAATAAGGAGATTTAATCAGTAATCAAAAACCTCTTAACAAACTAAAGTCCAGGACCAGATGGCTTCACTGGTGATTTTATCAAACATCTAATAAAGAATAATACCAATCTTTCTCAAACTCTTCCAAAAAATGAAAAGGAAAGAACACTTCCAAACTCATTTTACAGGCCAAAATTACCCTGATACCAAAGCCAGAAAAGGACACTAAAAAAATAAAATTACAAGTCAATATCCCTTATGAACATAGATGTAAGAATTCTCAACAAAATGCTAGCAAGCAGAATTTAATGGCACAGTAAAAGGATCCTATACCACAATCAAGTGGGATTTATCCCTGTAATGCAAGGATAGTTCAACCTAGGCAAATCAATCATTGTGATATACCACATTAACAAAATAAAATATAAAAATCTTTATGATCATCTCAATAGATGCAGAAAAAGCATTTGACAAAATTCAAAATCCTTTCATGATAAAAACTCTCAACAAATTAGGTATACAAAGAATATATCTCAACATAATAAAGGCCATAAATGACAGCCTACAGCTAACATCATACTCAATGCTGAAAGCTTTTCCACCAATATCAGGAACAAGACAAGGGTGCCTACCCTTGCCACTTCTATTCAGCATAGTACTGGAAATCCTAGCCAGAGCAATTAGAGAAGAAAAATAAAAGGCATTCAAATCAAAAAGGAGGAAATGAAATTGTCTCTTTGCAGATAACACGAATATATATTTTTTCATACTTCCCTAAGGACACCAGCAAAAAACTGTTAAAACTAGTAAATGAATTCAGTAAAGTTGCAGGACACACGATCAACATAAAAAATCAGTTGTGTTTTTATACACTAACAACGAGTTACTCAAAAAGAAATTAAGAAAACAATTCCATTTACAGCAGCATCAAAAACAACTAAATACTTATGAAAAAATTTAACCAAGGATGTAAAAGATCTTTACACTGAAAACTATAAAATACTGATTAAAGAAATTGAAGAAGACACAAATAAATGGAAAGATATCCCATGTCTATGCACTGGGAGAATTAACATTGTTAAAATGCCCATACTACACAAAGTGATTTACAGATTCAGTGTAATTCTATCAAAATTCCAATGGCATTTTTCACAGAAATAGAAAAAATAATCCTAAAATGCATTTGGAATCACAAAAGATTCCAAATGGCCAAAGCAATCTTGAAAACGAAGAAGAAAGTTGGAGGCATCACACATCCTGATTTCAAACTATATTACAAAGCTATAGTAGTCAAAATAGTTTGGCACTGGCATAAAAATAGACATACAGGGCTTCCCTGGTGGCGCAATGGTTAAGAATCCGCCTGCCAATTCCGGAGACACGGGTTCGAGCCCTGGTCCGGGAAGAACCCATGTGCCATGGAGCAACTAAGCCCATGAGCCCTAGAGCCTGTGCTCTGCTGAGCCCTAGAGCCCATGCTCTGCAACAAGAGAAGCCACCGCAATGAGAAGCCCGTGCGCCACGGCCGCAACAAGAGAAAGCCCGTGGGCAGCAATGAAGATCCAACGCAGCCAAAAATAAATAAATGTATTAAAAAAAAAAGACATACAAACCAAGAGAACAGAATTGATAACCCAGAAATAAACCCATGCATATAGAGTCAATCTTTGACAAGAGTTCCAACAATATGCAATGGGGAAAGGATAGCCTATTCAATAAACGGTGTTAGAAAAACTAAATATCCACATGTAAAAGATTACAAGTGAATCTTTATCTTATACCATACATGAAAATTAACTCAAAATGGATTAAAGACTTAATATAAGACCTGAAATTGTTAAAGTCCTAGACGAAAACACAGGGAAAAATTTCCTTGATATTAGTCTTTACAATGATTTCTTGGATATGACACCAAAAACCCAGGCAAAAAAAGCACAAATAAACAAGTGGGACTACATCAAACTTAAAAGCTCCTGCACAGTAAAGGAAACAATCAACAAAATGAAAAAGTAACTTGCAGAATGGGAGAAAATACTAGCAAGCCATATATCTGGTAAGAAGCACTATCCAAAATATACAAAGAACTCATACAACTCAATAGCAAACAAAACAAAACAAACAACAACAAAAAAAAAACAGATTTTTTAAATGGACAGAGAACCTGAATAGACATTTTTCCAAAGAAAGCATACAAATGGTCAATAGACTATGAAAATGTGCTCAACATCATAAATCATCAGAAAAACTCAAATCAAAACCATAATAAGGTATGACCTCACATCTGTTAGGATAGCTATTATCAAAAAGACAAATGATACATACGCTGGTGAAGGTACGAAGAACAGGGAACATCTGTGCACTGTTGGTAGAAATGTAAATTGGTACAGCCAGTAAGGAAAAGAGTATGGTGGGTTCTCAGAAAATTGAAAAAGAACTACATATGATGCAGCAATCCCACTTCCAGGTGTACCTTGAAAGGATATAAAATGACTATCTCGAAGAGATATCTACAATCCCATATTCATTGCAGTATTATTCACAGTAACCAAGATGTGGAAACAACCTAAAAATCCACTGGCAGATGAATGGATAAAGAAAATGCAGTATACACACACACACACACACACACACACACACACACACACACACACACACACACACTGGAATATTATTCAGCGCTAAAAAAGGAGGAAATCTTGCCATTTGAGATAACATGGATGACCTAGAGGGCACTGTACTAAGTGAAATAAATCAGACAGAGAAAGACAAATACCATATGATCTCACTTACATGTAGAATCTAAAACAAAACGAAACAAAAACAAAAAAAGAAGAACTCACAGATACAGAGAATATGTTGGTTGTTGCCATAGGCAGAGGGTGGGAGGTAGGTGATATGGGTGAAGGGGGTCAAAAGGTACAAACCTAAAGCTATAAAATAAATAAGTCATGAGATGTAATGTAGAGTATAGTGACTATAGTAAATAATACTGCATTGCGTATTTGAAAGTTGCTAAGAGAGCAAATCTTAAAAGTTCTCATGACAAGAAAAAAATTGTAATTACGTGTGGTGATGGATTGAGAGATGTTAACTAGACGTATTGTGGTGATCATTTCACAGTTCATACAAATATTTAATCACTATGTTGTACACCTGAAAACTAATATAATATTATATGTCAGTTATATCTCAATTTTTTTTAAAAAAAGGAAATCCTGCCATTTGTGACTACACAGATAAAAATGGAGAATGTTATGCTAAGCAAAATAAGCGAGGCAAAGAAAGACAAATGATTCATGATCTCACTTACTTGTAGAACCTGTAAAAAAAAGTTTCAACTCATAGTGACAGAGAGTAGAATAGAGGTTACCAGAGGTTGGGGAGTTAGGGGCAGGTAGAGGCAGGTAGGGGGAAAGCAGAGCTAATGGTGGAAGAGTACAAACTTTCAGTTACAAGATGAATAAATTCTGGAAACCTAATGTACAGCATACTGACTACAGTTATATTATAGTTAATATAGTTAATTATAATATAGTTAATTATAATGTATTGTATACCTGAAATTTGCTAAGAGAGTCGATATACACAAACACAAAATGTAACTCTGTGAGGTGATGCATATGTTTATCAGCTTGATTGTGGTACCATTTCACAATGTATACATATATCAAAACATCACATTGTACAACCTAAATATATACAATTTTTATTTCTCAAGCATACCTCAATAAAGCTGGAAAAATAAACTAATTAATTAATTTTAAAATTACTCTATTATATTCCTATTTTTTAAAAAGGTATTTAAGCTCTAAACACAAAACATCTCTGATAACATTGCCCTTTTCCATCTCCCCCACCACTCTCTGCTGTTAACACCTTCTCATTTTAGACATTATGTCCTCTGGGACACCTGTCCAGGTGCCCATGTCTGGGTTCAGTCACTCTTCTCTCTCCTTCTACTTCTTCATACTTTGCTTTCTCAACCAATTATTTATTTGTGCATATTTCCAATAGACTGTAAACTCTATGTCTTCTTCACCATACTAGGCACTTAACAATTATTTGTTGAATGAATAAACAAAGAAATTATTTCATATTTCAGAATGTCTCTTTGAAACCTTCAAAATACAGATTTTCTACTATACACTTAGTTTGCAACCTTCTCTCTCCTTTAATCTTTTATGTAACTAAGCTAGCTAATTTATTGCTTATTATTTCATTGAATTGTCTTACTTTTTTCAATATGTTCTATCAAAATACACTGTCCTTTTTAAAACTAGACATTGAATATTAGGGAACCAGGTAAAATTATGATAATAAATTACTTGATGATTTCAGGTAGATGGAATAATCATCTGGATTGTGAGTGGAAGTTCAACTCCTATTGTCCATGCCTAAAATAGACTACCTGACTCAGGCTTATAAGACAGAAAATCAATCCCATAAAGTTATTTTGATGGTCAGTTCTAAATTAGATCAGCTGTTTAGAAAAAGGATTGTTTGGCAATTCCTTTGACAGAATTAATATTTTAATAAATAACTGAATGTTCTAGAAATAAGGGACAAGAAAGTCAGTCCTCATCTAAAAGACCCAGAATGACTAAGTCACATAAAGAGTAACGGCAAAGTTATACTTCAGGACTTATGACCTTCAATTCAATTTTCTTTCCATATCAATATCAAATCAATAGTTAACATGAGTTGTTATACTAATTCAGTCTCCTGTCTACCAAATCCATTATCTAACTGCTTCTTTCATGTTTCTGTTATAATGGATTTATACCAATACAAATTCCTCTGTGGAAGGAAACATATCCTACTTTGTCCCCTAGTCTCTAGCTGTGTAGGCTCATAATAAACTCTTTGATAATGAGGGAATGAGAGAACTCCATCTATCTCTTTTATCTACCCACCCCCTACCAAACCAGGCACAGGCAAGCCTTCTTATCACAGGGGGAATGTGCGAACAACTTATTCAGAAATCTGTTCTTCTGAAACGCAAATGAATCTTCCAGAGAATCCTCCTTCACTCCACTCTTCAGCACCCATCGCTCACAACCCAAGTGTGAACCACTGCCCCCCCACCACCACCACTTGGCCTAATCAGGGAGCCATTTTCATTTTCATCCAGATCAAACCAACATGAGAAATTTTCTGGGTCATTATTCCCTGGGTGAAAAATTCAGTTTTAAAAAAAGCCACAGAGCTATGTGTACATTTGTACAATTTGTTTTATGTACCTAGTTAAAAGTTCACACATTACCTGAGCAAATATTAGAATGTTATATTAAATACTGTTAAGCTCTTGGTTTTTTTGTATTTTGACATATTCACCACTCTTCCAAAGTTTATGTTATCTGCAAATTTGATGGGTATGTCACAAATGTCTGCATCAAAGTAACTGACGATAATGTTGAACAGAAAAAGAAACCTTAATTTATGTTCCATAAACTTGCAAGGACAGGTGTAGCTCACTAAGGGTAAGAGGCAGAATTCATCTGTGTCACTGCACAAAGAAGATACTGATTTTTTTTTTCAAAAACCAATAAAACCTTGCTTTTTTCTATAAAGAATATATTTCATTAATGCAGGTTAATTAAAAATTTCTTATCAGCCTAAATGTTGTAATATTACAATTCTATACTATTTAAAGCATTCAGTGATATTTTCTTTTTTTTGAATTTTATTTTATTTTTTATACACAAGGTTCTTATTAGTTATCCATTTTATGCATATTAGTGTATATATGTCAATCCCAATCTCCCAATTCATCACACCACCAGCACCCACTCCACCACGTTCCCCACTTGGTGTCCATACGTTTGTTCTCTACATCTGTGTCTCTATTTCTGCCCTGCAAACCGGTTCACCTGTACCATTTTTCTAGGTTCCACATACATGCATTAATATACAATATTTGTTTTTCTCTTTCTGACTTACTTCACTCTGTATGACAGTCTCTAGATCCATCCACATCTCTACAAATGACCCAATTTCATTCCCTTTTATGGCTGAGTAATAGTCCATTGTATATATATACCACAACTTCTTTATCCATTCATCTGTCGATGGGCACTTAGGTTGCTTCCATGACCTGGCTATTGTAAATAGTGCTGCAATGAACATTGCGTGCATGTGTCTTTCTGAATTATGGTCTTTTCTGGGTATATGCCCAGTAGTGGGAGTACTGGGTCATATGGTAATTCTATTTTTAGTTTTCTAAGGAACCTCCATACTGTTCACCATAGTGGCTGTATCCATTTACAATCCCACCAATATACAAGAGGGTTCCCTTTTCTCCACACCCTCTCCAGCATTTATTGTTTGTAGATTTTCTGATGATGCCCATTCTAACTGGTGTGAAGTGATACCTCATTGTAGTTTTGATTTGCATTTCTCTAATAATTAGTGATGTTGAGCAGCTTTTCATGTGCTTCTTGGCCGTGTGTATGTCTTCTTTGGAGAAATGTCTATTTAGGTCTTCTGCCCATTTTTTGATTGGGTTCTTTGTTTCTTTAATATTGAGCTGAATGAGCTGTTTATATATTTTGGAGATTAACCTTTTGTCCGTTGATTCGTTTGCAAATATTTTCTCCCATTCTGAGGGCTGTCTTTTCGTCTTGTTTGTGGTTTCCTTTGCTGTGCAAAAGCTTTGAAGTTTCATTAGGTCCCATTTGTTTATTTTTGTTTTTATTTCCATTACTCTAGGAGGTGGATCAAAAAAGATCTTGCTGTGATTTATGTTAAAGAGTGTTCTTCCTATGTTTTCCTCTAAGAGTTTTACAGTGTCCAGTCTCACATTTAGGTCTCTAAGCCATTTTGAGTTTATTTTTGTGTATGGTGTTAGGGAGTGTTCTAATTTCATTCATTAACATATAGCTGTCCAGTTTTCCCAGGACCACTTATTGAAGAGACTGTCTTTTCTCCATTGTATATCCTTGCCTCCTTTGTCAAAGATTAGTTGACCACGGGTGTGTGGGTTTATCTCTGGACTTTCTATCCTGTTCCATTGACCTATATTTCTGTTTTTGTGCCAGTACCATACTGTCTTGATTACTGTAGCTTTGTAGTATAGTCTGAAGTCAGGGAGTCTGATTCCTCCAGCTCCGTTTTTTTCCCTCAAGACTTCTTTGGCTATTCGGGGTCTTTTGTGTCTCCATACAAATTTTAAGATTTTTTGTTCTAGTTCCGTAAAAAAAGGCCATTGGTAATTTGATAGGTATTGCATTGAATCTGTAGATTGCTTTGGGTAGTAGAGTCATTTTCACAATATTGATTCTTCCAATCCAAGAACATGGTATATCTCTCCATCTGTTGGTTTCATCTTTAATTTCTTTCAACAGTGTCTTATAGTTCTCTGCATACAGGGCTTTTGTCTCCCTAGGTAGGTTTATTCCTAGGTATTTTATTCTTTTGGTTGTGATGGTAAATGGGAGTGTTTCCTTAATTTCTCTTTCAGATTTTTCATCATTAGTGTATAGGAATGAAAGAGATTTCTGTGCATTAATTTTGTATCCCGCAACTTTACCAAATTCATTGATTAGCTCTAGTAGTTTTCTGGTGGCATCTTTAGTGTTCTCTATGTATAGTATCATGTCATCTGCAAACAGTGACAGTTTTACTTCTTCTTTTCCAATGTGTATTCCTTTTATTTCTTTTTCTTCTCTGATTGCCGTGACTAGGACTTCCAAAACAATGTTGAACACAGTGGCGAGAGTGGACATCCTTTTCTTGTTCCTGATCTTAGAGTAAATGCGTTCACTTTTTCACCATTGAGAATGATGTTTGCTGTGGGTTTGTCGTATATGGCCTTTATTATATTGCGGTAGGATCCCTCTATGCCCACTTTCAGGAGAGTTTTTATCAGAAATGGGTGTTGAATTTTGGCAAAAGCTTTTCCTGCATCTATTGAGATGATCATATCGTTTTTATTCTTCAGTTTGTTAATATGGTGTATCACATTGATTGATTTGCATATATTGAAGAATCCTTGCATCCCTGGGATAAATCCCACTTGGTCATGGTGTATGATCCTTTTAATGTGTTGCTGGATTCTGCTTGCTAGTATTTTGTTGAGGATTTTTGCATCTCTATTCATCAGTGATATTGGTCTGTAATTTTCTTTTTTTGTACTATCTTTCTCTGCTTTTGGTATCAGGGTGATGGTGGCCTCATAGAATGAGTTTGGGAGTGTTCCTTCCTCTGCAATTTTTTGGAAGAGTTTTAAAATGTTAAAAATGTTTTAAAAATTCACCTGTGAAGCCATCTGGTCCCGGACTTTTGTTTGTTGGAAGATTTTTAATCACAGTTTCAATTTCATTACTTGTGATTGGTCTGTTCATATTTTGTTTCTTCCTGGTTCAGTCTTGGAAGGGTATACCTTTCTAAGAATTTGTCCATTTCTTCCAGGTTGTCCATTTTATTGGCATAGTGTTGCTTGCAGTAGTCTCTTAGGATGCTTTGTATTTCTACGGTGCCAGTTGTAACTTCTCCTTTTTCATTTCTAATTTTATTGATTTGAGTCCTCTCCCTCTTTTTCTTGAGGAGTCTGGCTAATGGTTTATCAATTTTGTTTATCTTTTCAAAGAACCAGCTTTTAGTTTTACTGATCTTTGCTACTGTTTTCTTTGTTTCTATTTCATTTATTTCTGCTCTGATCTTTATGATTTCTTTCCTTCTACTAACTTTGGGTTTTGTTTGTTCTTCTTTCTCTAGTTCCCTTAGGTGTAAGGTTAGAGTGTTTATTTGAGATTTTTCTTGTCTCTTGAGGTAGGCCTGTATTGCTATAAACTTCCCTCTTAGAACTGCTTTTGCTACATCCCATAGGTTTTGGATTGTCGTGTTTTTGTTGTCATTTGTCTCTAAGTATTTTTTGATTTCCTCTTTGATTCCTTCAGTGATCCCTTGGTTATTTAGTAACATATTGTTTAGCCTCCATGTGCTTGTGTTTTTTACATTATTTTCCTTGTAATTGATATCTAATCTAATAGCGTTGTGGTCAGAAAACATGCTTGATATGATTTCAATTTTCTTACATTTACTGAGGCTTGATTTGTGACCCAAGATGTGATATATCCTGGAGAATGTTCCGTGCACACTTGAGAAGAAAGTGTAATCTGCTGTTTTTGGATGGAATGTCCTATAAATATCAATTAAATCTATGTCATCTATTGTGTCATTTAAAGCTTGTGTTTCCTTATTAATTTTCTGTTTGGATGATCTGTCCATTGGTGTAAGTGAGGTGTTAAAGCCCCCACTCTTATTGTGTTACTGTCGATTTCCTCTTTTATATCTGTTAGCAGTTGTCTTATGTATTGAGGTGCTCCCATGTTGGATGCATATATATTTATAATTGTTATATCTTCTTCTTGGATTGATCCCCTGATCACTATGTAGTGTCCTTCCTTGTCTCTTGTAACATTCTTTATCTTAAAGTCTATTTTATCTGATATGAGTATTGTTACTCCAGCTTTCTTTTGATTTCCATTTGCATGGAATATCTTTTTCCATGCCCTCACTTTCAGTCTGTATGTGTCCCTAGGTCTGAAGTGGGTCTCTTGTAGTCAGCATATGTATGGGTCTTGTTTTTGTATCCATTCAGCCAGTCTGTGTCTTTTGGTTGGAGCATTTAATCCATTCACATTTAAGGTAATTATCAAAATGTATGTTCCTATGACCATTTTCTTAATTGTATTCAGTTTGTTTTTGTAGGTCCTTTTCTTCTCTTGTGTTTCCCACTTAGAGAAGTTCCTTTAGCATTTGTTGTAGAGCTGCTTTGGTGGTGCTGAATTCTCTTAGCTTTTGCTTGTCTGTAAAGCTTTTGGTTTCTCCGTACCTGAATGATATCCCTGCCGGGTAGAGTAATCTGGATTGTAGGTTCTTCCCTTTCATCACTTTAAATATGTCATGCCACTCCCTTCTGGCTTGTAGAGTTTCTGCTGTGAAATCAGCTGTTAACCTTATGGGAGTTCCCTTGTATGTTATTTGTCGTTTTTCCCTTGTTGCTGTCAATAATTTTTCTTTGCCTTTAATTTTTGTCAATTTGATTACTATGTGTCTCGGCGTGTTTCTCCTTGGGTTTTTCATTCCTGGGACTCTCTGCGCTTCCCGGACTTGGGTGGCTATTTCCCTTTCCATGTTAGGGAAGTTTTTGACTATAGTCTCTTCAAATATTTTCTCTGGTCCTTTCTCTCTCTCTTCTCCTTCTGGGACCCCTATAATGTGAATGGTGTTGTGTTTAATGTTGTCCCAGAGGTCTCTTAGGCTGCCTTCATTTCTTTTCATTCTTTTTTCTTTATTCTGTTCCGCAGCAGTGAATTCCACCATTTTGCCTTCCAGGTCACTTATCTGTTCTTCTGTCTCAGTTATTCTGCTATTGATTCCTTCTACTGCAGTTTTCATTTCAGTTATTGTGTTGTTCATCTCTGTTTGTTTGTTCTTTAAATCTTCTAGGTGTTTGTTGTTTAATTCTTCTAGGTTTTTGTTAAACATTTCTTGCATCTTCTCAATCTTTGCCTCCATTCTTTCCTGAGGTCCTGGGTCATCTTCATTATCATTATTCTGACTTCTTTTTCTGGAAGGTTGCCTATCTCCACTTCATTTAGTTGTTTTTCAGGGGTTTTATCTTGTTCCTTCATCTGGTACATAGCCCTCTGCCTTTTCATCTTGTCTGTCTTTCTGTGAATGTGGTTTTTGTTCCACAGGCTGCAGTATTGTAGTTCTTGCTTCTGCTGTCTGCCCTCTGGTGGATGAGGCTATCTAAAAGGCTTGTGCCAGCTTCCTGATGGGAGGACTGGTGGTGAGTAGAGCTGGCTGCTGCTCTGGTGGGCAGAGCTCAGTAAAACTTTAATCTGCTTGTCTGCTGATGGGTGGGCCTGGGTTCCCTCCCTGTTGGTTGTTTAGCCTGAGGCGACCCAACACTGGAGCCTACCCTGGCTCTTTGGTGGGGTTAATGGCAGACTCTGGGAAGGCTCACACCAAGGAGTACTTCCCAGAACATCTGCTGCCAGTGTCCTTGTCCTCACGGTGAGACACATCCACGCCCTGCCTCTGCAGGAGACCCTCCAACACTAGCAGGTAGGTCTGGTTCAGTCTCCTATGGGGTCACTGCTCCTTTCCTGGGTCCTGATGTGCACACTACTTTGTGTGTCCCCTCCACGAGTGGAGTCTCTGTTTCCCCCAGTCCTGTCGAAGGCCTGCAGTCATATCCTGCTAGTCTTCAAAATCTGATTCTCTAGGAATTCCTCCTCTCATTGCCGGACCCCTAGGTTGGGGCTCAGATCCTTCACTGCAGTAGGTGGACTTCTGTGGTATAAATGTTCTCCAGTTTGTGAGTCACCCACCCAGCAGTTATGCGATTTGATTTTATTGTGATTGCGCCCCTCCTACCGTCTCATTGTGGCTTCTCCTTTGTCTTTGGATGTGGGGTATCTTTTTTGGTGAGCTCCAGTGTCTTCCTGTCGATGACTGTTGAGCAGTTAGTTGTGATTCTGGTTCTCTCGCAAGAGGGAGTGAAAGCACGTCCTTCTATTCCGCCATCTTGAACCAATCTCACATTCAGTGTTATTTTCAATCACACCTTCAATAAAATATATACCTGACACTTCCTTCAAAGACAGCACATAGAAATTCTGAAAGCTGCCTGCAAACCTGCGGTTGAGGATTTCCAGACCTCCGGAGCCTGAGTGCTCAAAATATCAGACTTCTCAGGGCAATCTCCGTGCTAAATCAGAGATTACCAGGAACAGGGCCCTACTCGTTTCAGAATATCAATAGTGTTTTTTATGCTGTTTTTTTCCTGTGAACAAATATGTATTACCTTCTTACTGTGTACTAAGTACTGTTGTCACTTAGAATATATATAAATTTTAAAAACATATCACCTATCTTCAAGGTTATCTCAATGTAGTTAGAAAGACAGAAAGACATGTAAATAAACAAACGCAATAAAGACAGTATTGTACATATAAGTATCCATATGGTATCAGAAATATACAAGGGGAAAAGGTATCAATTCTGCCAGAAAATATCAGAAAAGTATGTATAGAGTCAGAAACACTTTAATCAAGTTGCAAATAATAATAGCAATGAGAACAGCAGCAAGGCAGGTGAAATGTACTATGCTTGTCTCACTAATCCTCTTGACATCTTATATGATAGGTACTATTATTATCCCAACTTTACAAATTAGAAACTGAGGAACAGTGCGATTAATTAACATTAACCCATAGCTAGTAAACAACGGAGCTGAGACTTGAACCCAGGGTTTTCTGACTCCAGAGCAGACATCCTTAAATATTGCAGTATCAGAGATATTTCAGATGACACACATGCTGTTAGGAGAGGGAAACTTAGGGAAAGAGACCTAAAGAGAGAGAGAGAGAGAAATTAAATACAATAATTTCTCTGGGTAAGTGGTAATATCCCTAACAGAAAACGGAATATGAGAAGGGAAGCAAAGATGTAGTGAAGATAAGAAAGATGATGTGCCAGGTTTTGACCATACTGAATTTTAGTGTCTGTGAGACATCCAGGGGCAGTGCCTAGGAGTCAGAGGATGTATGAGTCAGAGTTTAGGAGACACGCTGAGCTCAGGCATGGGGTTTATTCCCTAGGTCATAGATGTGTCTCACCTACATGCACATTTTAAATATAAAAGTGGTTAAAACTATGCTTCCAAGAAGAATGTATAGTATGAGAAGAGAGGCAACAATAGGGATCTGAGAAATATCATTATTTAGACTAAAACAGAATAGTAGTTTAAAATCCCCTTTTATGAGCTCTCACAATCTCTGTGTACTTTTTCTTTATAATATTATCAATGGTGCAAATTTACAATTGTTGACAACTTATTTTAATAATTTCTTATACTCAATGAGTCAAGCCCCCTGGGCTTAGGGGTTAGCTTTTGCTAACCACTCATTGTATTTCAAGCACTTAGCATGATGCCAGCACAGGATAGGTGCTCAATACTGAATAAATAAGCGAGGAAAGGAAACAGATAAACTCATTAGAAATGTGAAAAGAGAGGCATGATAGAGTGCTGTCAAGAGATTCCAAGGTTTCTAGAATAGAATATACAGTTAGAATAGAAATGAATCTTTGAAAACCATTTGGCATCCTCACTATAACACAAGAAGAAGCACTATAACAAGAGAGCAGAAAGCCCTAAGAGGGCAATAACCTAGATGAAACTGAAAAAGAACTGAGTAAAATAAGGGAGAATTAAAAAAAATCTAAAAATACAACACAGGATCAACATGTCTATTGGAAGCAATAAATGGAAGAATAGACACTGCATAAACCTGTTACTGAAATATATAGGGCAAACTTGAGAAGCTTTATCAAAAATATAGAGGAAAAGGAAAGGCATTAAAGCTATGCAAATACTAAGCATAAAAAATGGACACTCAACATAACAATCATGGATATCCTTTAAAATAAGCAAAACAATTAAACAGAAGCAACATCAAAATTATAATTGATGAAAACTTTTCTGAATTAAAAAAAATGAATATGCAAATAGATGTGGCTCACCACATCTAAATAAAATCTTAGAAAGGTATTCTTTTTTTTTTTTTTTTTTTTTTTTTTTTTTTTTTTTAAATTTATTTATTTATTTATCTTCGGCTGCGTTGGGTCCCCGCCTCTGCGCGAGGGCCCTCTCCAGCTGCTGCAAGTGGGGGCCACTCCTCATCACGGTGCGCAGGCCTCCCACTATCGCGGCCTCTCCCGTTGCGGAGCACAAGCTCCAAGACGCGCAGGCTCAGCTATTGTGGCTCACGGGCCTAGTCGCTCCGCGGCACGCGGGATCTTCCCAGACCAGGGCTCGAACCCGTGTCCCCTGCATCGGCAGGCAGACTCTCAACCACTGCGCCACCAGGGAAGCCCCCTTAGAAAGGTATTCTACATGCAAACACTCCTGAGTAAATTCTTGAGTTACCAACAGAAATAAAAATCCTCTGATAATCCAGAAATTTCCTTTCAATAGAAATGTAAAAGCTATTCTTAAAATAAAATAAACATAGTGAATAATGCATACATTAATAATGATAAATTGTATCCAAACCTCTAGTTTTTAATCAACTAGACATGTTGTGAGGAAAAGAGAAGAGGAGAGGGTTTCAGATGCAACTTCAAAATGTTTAATAAAATTCTTTATCTCACTTTCAGGGGACTTCAAAGATCCTATTTCATTCCTGACTTTGATAACTAGATAAATATAGCTTCAAAGAACTGCCCCCCTCCGTGTCCCAATCAATTCCAAAAAGCAGAAACTGCACAGTTCACATTTTCTAACACAATCCACTAAGGCTTGAAACCTTTTTTTTTAAATGTCTAACAGAGAAAAATTAAATCTTGGTAACTGAAAATACTCTTAACATTCTCCTAAATAACCACTGATTCAAAGCAAATCTATAATGAGAGACTACTTGAAAAATAATAAAAATGGTGCCGTAATATCAAAACCTGTGATTGATTTCCAGGTCTGATTTCAGATATAAATTCAAAGTTTTCAATGCTTTTTCAGCATTATTTATTATATTAAAAATTGAAACAGCATAACAAAAATAAGTCAATAGTTATTATTCAAATATTAAAACATATTTTTAAATATTTTTAAATGGCATAGAAAAAAGTTCACAAAATAATATAATGTGTAAAATGTAGTATCCAAAACTAAGTATATTACCACATGTGGTTAAATGAGAGGTGACATGCAATAATAACTTCTCTGAAAATTCAGAGAGAAATAGAAAGTAAAGGAATAGAGAAATAACTGCATAAATACATCTGAGAAAAGCAAAGTTTTTGACCAAATATACTTTCTATATGTCAAATCATTTTTTTAAAAGTTCAGATCTGGCTGATGTATATTTTAAACGTCTTACCCTCAATACAATTTTCTAAACAAGCATATAAAATTTTCAGTACTCAGTGTGTTGATATTATTTTCTTTTCAATATGCTAAAATTAATCTACTATGATTGTGACCAATCTTAGGAAAAATCATACATCTAATCTCTATGGAGTTGTAACAGAGACAAATGATTTGATCTCCATGGACATAGATGTCATTGCATATTCTAAAGATAAGTTTTAAGAACAAGAACTGAAAATGGATAGACCATATTAGGTCAAATCTCATTCTAACTATCTCTAAAAAACCTATGAGACAAAACTGAAAGTTAATAGTAGTAAGTGAGTAAAAAGAGAAATCGGATTTTCTAATGAAATAGAATTCTGCAGTTCATATCACTTATGGCAATTATTTCACTTCAACCTGGTAGAAAGTCTTCGGTAGCCAACAAATTCGATATGAAAATTGGTGTTATTTAACAAAGAATCCAGAATTCACAATAACACTAGCTTTTAAAATTAATACCAGGCATTGAGTATTAAGGTCAATGTCAGCACACATCTATTCAAAGTTGCGAGCTAAGTCAGTTTTACCAGAGATCTGTGCCAATAGCACACTTTGTGCCTGCCCAGGATTTTATTTTTTGTTTTAATTTTTACTGAAATAGAGTTGATTCACAATGTTGTGAGAATTTCAGATCTACAGCAAAATGATTCAATAAACATATATATATGTTTATTTCTCCCTTTAATGAGAGCAGAATCATTACTGCCAAGTACATTAAGGTATAGTAAGGCATACATAAAGCAGAAGGTAATTATAGAGTATTGTGAAAGTTCATAATTTGCAACCCTCAAAAGGGAGGGGATATCTGTATGTGTATGGCTGATTCATTTTGTTGTGCAGTGGAGGCTAACACAACATTGTAAAGCAACCATACTCCAATAAAAATTAATTAAAAAAAAGAGTATATGTAGATTTTAGCAATCACAGTAGATAAATATTACTTTTGGAATATTTACATGAAACTTCACAAAGAATCAGCCTGTGAATAAAAGCTTCAAAACATGAATTTTTTTGTTCACTGGCGTTATCTCTCCTTTTCCAGTCATTATAGGAAATGTCCTTACAAGAAGTGACAAGAAAAGGACCATCACATTTTTATAGTAGCAGATAAAATTCACTACTAATATTGGTTTCCTCTCCCCTCTGTGCATGGTAGGCAGAATAACAGCCATACAAAGAATGCATGTCTAACCGTAAATATGTTAAGTTACACAGCAAAGTGGGAACGAAGGTTGCAAATGGAGTCAAATTTGCTAATCGGCTGACCTCAAAATGGGGAGATTATCCTGGATTGTCTGAGTGGGATTATCACAAGGGTCCTTGTAAGTGAAATAGGGAGGCAGGAAAGTCAGTTAGACTATTGAAGATGCTACACTGCTGGCTTTAAAAATGGATTGGAAACCACGAGCCAAAGAATGCAGGCAGCCACCCAAAGCATATAAGGCGAGGAAGCAGATTCACTCCTAGAGCCTCCAGAAGGCACTCAACACCCCATCATCTTGATTTTAACCCAGTGAGACCTGTGTCAGACTTCTGACCTCCACAGAATTGTGATATAATAAATTTGTGTTGTTTAAGTCACTGTTTGTAGTAATTTGAAGCAATTCTTACACTGAAGGAGGATACGAATAAAAATCCTAAGGAAAATAACTGCAGAAGAAGTTTGCCTTCTCCTCAAATGGTAACCATGAGAAAAGAAAGGTGTTTCTTGGAGTTATGGCTATTTGGGAAAATTAAATAAATTTATAATTTTATGTGAGAACATGTACTTTAAAAGGAAAATTACACTTTAATTATCAGTCTATGTATTGTCAATGCAAAGGCTTATTTATCTAAGGTTAAACTTCACATAGACAGTTAACACTTATACATAACAAATGAATTTCAAGTTTCAGGTACTTTCAATTTAATTGTTACTCTGAATGTTTTAAAATTTTATCATTTTGTAAGCTTCTATATGAAAATGTTCCATTTTTACTTTCCCTCTATATTTTCATGTCCTCTCCAATGGCTTCTCTTGTGTCTTTGCTCCCATATCGTCACTCGGAGTGACATGAAAATATAGAGGGAAGTTAATTTGTTATTTACACAAATTAACTTCTCTCATATTTTTGGTCTTCCCTTTCTTCTTCATACTTCCTGCACACATTTCCTTGATCCTGTATCTTTATGCCTCCCCTTTGGCATCAAACGTGGTTCTGAGTTACAACCAACCAACCAACCAAGCAACCAACCAACAAATAAACAAATTTTGGCCAATTTAAAGAGAAACAATTTACTAAAAATGTATTATCAGAGATAATACCAAGTGCTGGTGAGAGTGTAGTGCAACTCTCCTTGCAGGGCTGATGGAAATATTAATTGGTAACGTCATTCTGGCAAATTGTTTAAAAATGTATTTGTGGGCTATGAAGGGAAAAAACACCTAAACCATGCTGAAAAGCTACTCCTATGAAGACACCTCTATCACTGGCCCAGGGTACAGACAACAGAACCTACACCTTCATGACATTTCCCAGGCACCTGAATGATCGTTTCTCTTGCCAAGGGTTTTCTCAAGAGGAAAAAAAAAAGGTCAATAAAAGAGGTCTGTCCATTTGGTGATAAATTGCCTTGAGTTCCATATGGATGTTTGCATTTAAAAGGTAATGGTTTTAAGTGGCAATTACAAGGGTTGATATGAGTTCTTAGTAGGCAGAAAGGTAGTCAGATATGTTTAAATAATTTACAAATTTATATCGCAAGTCATGGGGGAAAAATAATCTTACTTAAAACTGGCAAAAAAAAAAATGGCAAAAATGAACCTACCTAGGAACTATTGTAGGCTTAAAGCATCATACTGGCTGTATGACTATGACATCAGCTACTAATGTTTAAATGTCATTTAAAAATGAATTGCTACGGTTTTTAACAAAAGACCTCTGTTTTGCCTTGTTTTCTTTTTACTCCACTTATTCATCAATCATTACCGAGAGCCGGCTGTGTAACAAGCACTCTGCTAAGCACTAATAACAGACAGAAGCACAATGCCTCTAACTTCAAGAATTCTTATTCCAGGGCTTCCCTGGTGGCGCAGTGGTTGAGAATCTGCCTGCCAATGCAGGGGACACGGGTTCGAGCCCTGGTCTGGGAAGATCCCACATGCCACGGAGCAACTGGGCCCGTGAGCCACAATTACTGAGCCTGCGCATCTGGAGCCTGTGCTCCGCAACAAGAGAGGCCGCGATGGTGAGAGGCCCGCGCACCGCGATGAACAGTGGTCCCCACTTGCCGCAACTAGAGAAAGCCCTCGCACAGAAACGAAGACTCAACACAGTCATAAATAAATAAATAAATAAATAAATAAAAGAACGTGAATTTCTTAAAAAAATAAAATAAAAAAAAAAAAAAAAAAAAAAAAAAAAAGAATTCTTATTCCAGTTAAGTAAAAAATGTTATGAGACATTGTAATTATTATCTCATATTTTACTAAATTAACAAGGCTGACCAGCTAGTTTGGAGACAGAGAGACCCAATCAACTTGCTTATTCAAGAATCTGTGGTACAATATATGGATTATCTCTATAGGTTATCTCTCCTCCATTTTAGTCCTGCTGCTTAATATTTCACTTTTTACTACTCAATAACATGCTCATGAGAAAATGGGCTAGGAAAATTAAAAGAGGTTAGCTAAATTATTCTTCAACTGATAGATTAGGAAGAAAGACTCGCACGTTTAACTGATAAATATATATGTATAAAATCCTTTTGTATGTATATCCATAAGAAAAAAATAATAGCCCAAAAGAAATATAAATAAAAGATATAAACTGATAATTCACAGAAGAAAAGATGTTCAGCCTTATTATAGTAAAGCGATGTAACTTTAAACAGTAAGATGCCATGTTTCACCTGTTGCACTGATAACATTTTTCAAACTTGATAATGTCTAGATGGTAAGACTATGACCAAAACAAGGTCTCATATACTACTGTAGGAACAAACAATTTAGATAATGTTTTAGGAAGAGAAGTGGCAATATTTACCAAAAATTTAAATGCATATATTTTTCGCTCAGTAATTCTACTTTTAGAAATCCATCCTACTTACACCATCTCTCAGAACAAGAGGCTGTTCATTTAGGCTTTGTTTCTAATAACAAAACTGGAAACAATCTGAATTATGATTTTTTAAAAAGGGGAATGGCTAAATAAAACATTTCACATACCATATAATACTGTGTAGTGATTTAAAGTAATGAGACTAAGCTTGTGTGCTGACATGGAATGATATCCCTTATATAGCTTTAAATAAATGGAAAGCAAGTTGCAAATGATGTTCTATATGATTCCATTTTTTCGAAAAAAAAAAGCTAACAAGCCTATATGTGCATGTGCTTATGTGTTTATGCTTAGAATAAGTCTAGAAGGATATTTATGAACCACTAAGGTAGACTCTCTATGAAGAATGAGATTGTAGCACGAGAAGGGAGGAACAGCACATGTGTACATCATTTGATTGTCACTAATGCCTATTACTTTAAAACTTCTTTATATTTTAACCACTCTTTTCTTCTCCATTAGCAGAGGAGGAAAAATTTTTTTAATTTAGATAAGAAGCTGAAACCACAGGGTAAAAAGTACTCGCCATAATCTTCAGGTTCTGTATCTGCACTGATGCATATATGGGAAGCCTCTGCCCTAAAATCCCATGCTTTGACACCTGAAGCAGAGAGAGATGCTACCTGTGAATACTGTTGTTTGCTGCTGTGGTTGTTTTGTTGTTCCTTTTGCACTCTGGGGGAGCTGTATGGCATTTCTCAACCTGGTCACTACAAGTTGGTTAACAACACCGCCACACTGCCCTTCTGGGGGGTGCAATATGGCAGACAGGCAGGTAGGAAAACTAGAAGAAAAAAGAACTCCTGAAAATATCCTGAAATAGTGTCATCCTGTTATGGAGTCCAAGCTTGTACTGCTCCCCATGCAACAGGCCAATAAATAGAGAGATGAGTTGTTGGGGAAAGGAACAGCAACCTTATTTGGAAAGGTTGGAAAGGCAGCAGACCAAGAAGATGGTAGACTAGTGTCCCAAAGAACCATCTTACCCAAGTTAGAATTCAGGCTTCTTTTATACTAAAAGGGGAGGGGGTGTGGTTGGTTGTTGAAAACTTCTTGGTGTCAGAATCCTTTGTTCTTGCATCTGTCCACTTAGGTCAGGTCATGATGTTCATGTAAACCTCCAACAAGACAAATGTTATTCTCTGTTCTATAACTTTTTACCTCTATATGAATGGAAAAGTGTTATGTTGCTACCTTTAAAGGTCAGCCTTGAGAATGGGCTATCCAGTATATTTCAAGCTGTAGGCAACATTCTTAACTTATAGCAAAAACAATAGAATACAAAGGTTAAATTAAAAGAAACAGATCCACCATGGAGTCAGATTTATTCTTCCTTATTACAATCCTGTATAAGTAAAAGCATTAATTCATTCACAAATGCTAAGTTATATTTAAACATGAGAATTAACAAATGAACAACTCATGAACTTAAATTCTACACTTCTTTTTTTTTTTTTTTTTTTTTGGCTGCACCACACAGCTTGCAGGATCTTAGTTCCCCAACCAGGGACTGAACCCGCACCCTCAGCAGTGAAAGCACAGAGTCCTAACCACTGGACCACCAAGGAATTCCCTAACTCATGAATTTAAAATTGCATGCGTAGAATCCATTTCCATATAGGGAAATATATGCACAAATAATAATAAAACTGGCTTTAAATCCCAGTTATTTTTCCTTTATTCTATTATTTTAAGCTTTCCTATAGAATTGAGCTACATACATTCACTCCAAACAAATCTCTGTTGTACAGAAATCTATAAGAAATGTAGCTGCCTTTTGAACCTTAATTTTGCCTTAACCTACTTAAGAATTCTTTCTTTTCATTACATTGTAGATATCTTTTTTCAGTCTTAACCAATTTGTGAGTTGGTGTTCATTTCTTGACCTACATATCTTTTGGTGTTTTTAATGAGAAACAACAATGATTAAACAAGAAAACTCTATGAATGAAAAAGATTGGCTTCAAATCCTGACTCAGCAACTTCTAGTTGTGTGTTTTGGACAAGGTACTTAAGACTCAATTTCCTCATCTGTTACATAGTTAATAGTGGTGCTTACTTTAGTTGTCCATGTGGATTCCCTAAGAGAATGCAGGTAAAGGGCATCCCACACAGTAAGTGTTTACTGAAGTATTATTATAACCACTCCCCTCAAATAGATAATGCAGTTGTGCATTAGCTCACACATGATGTTACATTGGTTAGTCTTTATCTTAAATAAGAAATGCAAAACATATTACACTAAGTGAGAGCTGTTTAAAAACAAACAACTTTATCTAATTGTCTGAATTCTTTTAAACACCTTTAAAAATGCCTGGAAATACTTTCTTCTAAAATTTTAAATGTTGGCAGGAGTCACATAGATGAATGGCAGTCTGCAGAGGCTATAGTACACCCCCTTCCATTCTGACTGATTTACTATGAGCCAGGCTTCAAATATTACCAGTCCTCCCCAGCAGGCCCCCAACCATGTTCTCAGTGGATCTTGATTAGAGAGAAACAAATAAGACAGGCAAATGTAGACAAAATTAGATGACAGGGTTAATTCCCATTTCCCAAGCCTGGAAATAGTCTGCTGCCTTGTTCCCATTCTCCTCCACTGGCAACTCTGTACTCAAGAATGGGAGAGAAATTGGTGTTTCCCTCCAGCAGTTGGCCCAGATGCACTCCCCAAGAACTGCTGTTTCATCCTTCTTGAGGTATGGGGTGAAATGTTATACATTCTAAGAAGGTGGGGCACAGCCAAAAGCTGCATTGCCCAATTCTAGTTACCAAAGACTCAAAAGTGGGACACAAAAGACCCTTGCAACTTTATCCTTATGAGGCATACCTGAGGTATGCAAGTACACAAAAGCATTATTGAATTGTAGGATTCTCTTTGTAAGATTATAACAAGATTGCTTTTGTGAAGTATTTTTCAGGCTACTAGATATTTCTTTCTAAAAGTAGCTACTTATAAGATCTTGAGATAGGCAAATTCTGCAAGAGTTCTTCCTTCCTAGCATCTTAAAAAAACACCGAAATTCTGCAAGAGTTCTTCCTTCCTAGCATCTTAAAAAAACACCGCGTTTCTTTTTCCAAATTATGTAAGCTGACAGCCATATTGTTAAATTAAATGATGGCAGCCTTAATGATGTTTTTTTTTAAATTTATTTATTTTATTTATTTATTTTTGGCTGCGTTGGGTCTTCGTTGCTGCACGGGCTTCTCATTGCGGTGGCTTCTCTTGCTGTGGCGCACGGGCTTAGTTGGTCCATGGCATGTGGGATCTTCCCGGACCAGGGCTCAAACCCATGTCCCCTGCAGCGGCAGGTGGATTCTTAACCACTGCGCCACCAGAGAAGTCCCTATAATGTTCTTATTTTCAGTCATGAGATTATTGTTCTACATTTTACCTTCTTCCTGAGAGCAACATGATCAGTACAATATATCTTTTCTCCAGAAAAGTTTAACAGCTTCCAGAATTTTCTTGGATATTCTATAATATTTATTATAATAGTAGTAATAGTGGCTAACATTTATTGTGAGATTACTAATGACAAACACCATTCTAAGTGCTTTACATAAATTAACTTATATAATCTTCATAACAACCCTACCAAGTAAGCACTATTATTTTTCCCATTTTACAGAGGAAGGAATTAAAGCACAGACAGGTTTAGTAATTTCCCATAGTTGCAGCTCGTAGCTGGGGAAACCTGAATTCAAACCCCAGCAGTCTGGCTCCAGAGTCTGCATTCTGAAATTCTAGGCCATGCTGCCTGGCTATCCACAAACAAGATGCACCTGTGATCAGACCAGGGTCTGATGAAGGTAAACACTGCAGTATTGGTTCTTGTTACATCACAAGCTATGCTAACCACTACCCCCACAAGCCTCACCCCCAAAAATGAACAGTGAAGGAAATAAAAGCCCATTTCAAATATGCATATTTTTAAATTCTTACATTTTTCTGAATAGTATATGGTTGTGCCATTTTGATTCATATTTCTACCTCCTAAAAATACAGCAGTCAGACATGCATTCATTTTAAAAATTTACTCTGAATTTTGTAAAAGTCCAAGATATGACACTTTATCCAATGTATTCTGAAACCATAAAATAGCATTAGTGTATAAGATCAATTATTCTGATTCACACTAAGGCTTACAAGACCTCAGGCTCAGCATACATCCTTCTGAACACTCCAGGAAACCTCCAAATCCTTGGAATCCTCTGAATCAGAGGTTGCCGACACATTCCTAGAGGGTCCATGCAGGTAATTTTAATACATAAATCTTATGGAGTATAATATAATCAGGAGTGGGGGAACCTGGGGTTAACTAGAGAGGGCACACCCTGTATAAGAACATTCAAATTCAATTTTTTAAATAATGTGTCAATCACATAAAATATGGCTAAGAATACATTCTGCTCTAAATGGAATAGCAAAGCAATATGCTTCTTGGCCTGACCAATCTGGCCAGTACATCTGATACGATGTACTCTTTTCTATAATCACTTGTTTATTAGCTATCAATCTCCCAGTATAAGTTCCCTGAAGGGACAGAGTCTCTTTCACCCTTATATTCATTTAGTCATTCAAAAAATAGTTTTTAAGCTCCTACTAAATACCATTATTTTAGAAACTGGGCATATAGCAGTGAACAAAACAAGTGAATTCTCTGTACGCATGCCTTTTTGATCTTATGGGGAGATACAGAATAAATGTATAAATAAATAAGAAAAATCAGACTATGTTACATGGTAATAAGAAATAAGGAACATAAAGTAGATAGGACAGAGGGTTTTGGGGTGGGAGTGAGGGTTGATATTTTATAAATGATAACAGAGATCTCTCCAAGAAGGTGACATTTGAGCAAAGACATAAAAGAAATGGTGAGTGATCCACATAGATATCCAGGAAGAGCTTTCCAGACAAAAGGAACATTAAGCACATACGTCCTTGAGTAGAAAGTGTTTTGCCTGACTGAAGAACAGCAAAGAACCCAGTGTGGCTGAAGAAGAGGAAGCAAGGGCAGGAATAGGAATTTGCACAGAAAGGTAAGAGAAGGGGGTGCTGTTCATGCAGGGTCTGGCAGACCATTGTGATGACTTTGGCTTCTGCTCTGAATGAGATGGGAAGCCACTGGAGGAGGGATATGATCTGGCTTATGTTTCAATAATATTACTGTGGCTACAAAACTGAGAATAGATGGAAGGAGGGTAAAGGTAAACAAAGGAGACCAGTTAGTTAGGAGGGAATTGCCATAATGAAATGCAACAAATGATGGTGGAGTGGACCAGACTGGTAGCAGATAGGATGGTAAAAGGCTATCAGATTCTGTATATATTTTGAGGTGGAGCCAACAAGACTTGCTGATGGATTGCATGTGGGGTATGAAAAATAGAGAGGAGTCAAAATTTTTGGCCTGAGAAACTAAACAGAGGAAGTTATTAATTTACTGAGGTGGAGAAGACTATGGGAGGAATTGGTCTGGAGTGAGGGCAAGGGAAGAATCAGGAATTCGGTGCTGGACAAAAATTGTGATGCCTATTGGGCATCCAAGTGGGAAAGTCATGGAAGCAATTTGATGTTTATGACTCTGAACTTCAGGGAAGATGTCCAGACTGGAAATATAAACTTAAGATTAGCCAGAGCATAGGTAATATTCAAAAAGACAGACAGGATGGAATTACCAAGGACATTATTGTAGAAGGAGAAGAGGTCCAAAGACTCAGAGCTTGCCAAGGTTTAGATGTCTGGGAGATGAGGAGAAACGACCAGATGAAACACAGTCATGATGAAGACAGTACCATGGAAATGCACCACCCAAATTCCCCCTTCAAGGAAGGACTTGCTTCCCAGTTTAAGGAAGTATGGGCAGCAGACAGTCACAGCCGTCAGCTACTTTAGGGTCCAACTCAGCAGCAGAGACCACCTCGGTCAAAAGCATGCCCTTCTCTGATAAGTCTACTTGGGAAAATAATATTTTCTATATGGAAGTCTATTCTGGCAGTTTTGAGTTAAGTGGTACTATAGTTAGTAAGACTGAGGGAACCATCGGATAAAGACACTTACATGAAACCCCATAATCCAATTCAGCTTTCTTCCTCTTTTGAACTCTAATATTTTTAAATGGCATTTTAATTCCAGTAAGTTATATGTTTTTTTATCTAAATTAGTAACTCTAAGTACTTCCCTAAATACTTGGGAAGTTCTAGCACTTCCTTGGTTATGCAACTATAGCAAAAGAGGCAAAACTACAGATTAAAGACAACTTCAAATGGCTTATTTCACCCAACTGCAATTATTTGCTAATTTGTCTATATTTCCAACAGACAATGAGCTTCTTGCAGTTAAGAACCATGCATCTTTGTATCTGTGGTATCTAAGCATGGACTAGTTCTGGTATGTGCTCAATAAACCTTTGATTAATTAATTAATTAATTAATGCATCCTCACAGAGCTATTGAGAAGCAAAATAAAAATCATTTAAATTTTACCTTCTCTTCCTTCTTCTATGATAGAAATGCCAATAAAGAATGAAATGGCAGGGGCTTCCCCGGTGGCGCAGTGGTTGAGAATCTGCCTGCCAATGCAGGGGACACGGGTTCGAGCCCTGGTCTGGGAGGATCCCACATGCCGCGGAGCAACTGGGCCCGTGAGCCACAATTGCTGAGCCTGCGCGTCTGGAGCCTGTGCTCCGCAACAAGAGAGGCCGCGATAGTGAGAGGCCCGCGCACCGCGATGAAGAGTGGCCCCCGCTTGCCACAACTAGAGAAAGCACCTCGCACAGAAGCGAAGACCCAACACAGCCATAAATAAATAAATAAATAAATAAATAAAAATTTAAAAAAAAAGAATGAAATGGCAGAAAAATAAGAGGAGGGAGGCAGGAGGCATCAAGATAATACACAATTAATTAATGGCTGATTGTATGATTATCTCTTTCACATTTGCTCGTTTACATAAAAGCCTAAAGTGTGGCATGGTCAAACAATTTGTGCAATAGAGTACAGATTTCTTTATCACCAATATATGCACTATCTACCAGTGTCCAACCACAATTGTTGGACTGTTTTGTTCACTTGTGAAAAATTGCGTTTCACATCTGTAACCTCAAACATTTATATTGCAATATATTAATTGGATTTACGTATTTCTAATTGATCTTTTTTACTCTTCACATTTCTAATCATTTAAAATGCATTAGTTACCATGGAAACAATGTCATCAACTAAGGGGAAACCTCAGTGACATCCACAAGAGATGAAATATGAAATCAATTAATATAATGGCTGTGCAATTTATAAGAGTTACTTAGAAAGGGTTAGCTGATCTAATGTAAAATAAATATCATAGCATGAGGGAGGGTGTAGTCACTTTTTTACTCCTACAATCTCAGGTAAGTTCTATCATCAGTCACCCACTTAAAATGTATGCTTCGTTTGGATAAATTTGTCATATAAATCATCTCAGAAGTGGTCCATAGATTTAGTCATCCTCAGAAAAGATGGGAAATGAAATAAGGCAATTCATAGCCTATGCACCGCTCTTCCATTCCAGGATCTTTGCCTCCTTCTGGCTGTGCCTTACACTGAAGTACTGATTTCTGCATCCAGTGACTTCCTTTGTAGATGACAGACTCATCTCAGGAAAAGCCACAGAGTAGGCAACCAATAAGGTGGTGAGATTTTAGGGCAACAGGAAAGTCTCTACATAAAAATATTACCTCTCACCCCATGGTCTCTTGTGCATGAAATTCTACCATTTATTTCCATTTTTTGAGCATTGTCTTCCCTAGAAGACACCTTTTAAACTGCAGATCTGAAGTGCATAAATTTGAGACAAGAACATATCTCAGAGATCCTCATATCTCATAGATGAGGAAAGTTGAGCCCCTAAGTGAGGAAGTGGCTTCCCTAGGACAAAAATATCAAGTAAAAGAACAGGGCTAAATAAGAATCCCTATCTCCTAACTCATAGGAATAGCACTGGGAGCCTATAAGAGGGGTTTGGAGAGAGAAGGAAAAATGGGTACAGGTAGTATGAGATGTGGTCCCAGGGAACATAAGTGAGGAACCATGGAGAGTAAAGGAAGGAAAGCCAATATAGCAACGCTTAGTGAATGGTTTGATATAGAATATTACACAGCAGTGAAAAAGAACCAGCCACTAACACCTACAAACAACATAGGTGAACCCCACCAGCATAATACTGAGTATAAGAAGTTAGACCCAAAACAGGATATACAATATGAATCTATTTATATAAAATTTTAAAACAGAGAGGGCACAAGCTAGCATTCTGAGGTGCTCAAAATATTCTGTATCTTGAACTTGGTAGTAGCTACATGCATGTATACAATGTAAAAATTCATAAAGCTATACATCTAAGATTTGTGAAGTTTTATGTAAATTTTGCCTCAATTTTTTAAAATCTTAAAAAAAAAAAAACTTTATTGAGTTGACCAACACTGTAGGTAATAAATGTTTAATTCTGCCAGGATCTTCAAGGTGTTATTTGGAATGAACCTTAAAACTGTTTACCCAAGGGATGGAAGAGATAAATGCTTAACCATCACATCCCAGAACCTATTGATTGAGGTTTGCCTGATGGGGCATTAATTTCTCTGCATGTGCATGAGTGCCAATGTGTCCCCCAGGTGCCCACCCTATGGACTCAGAGAAGCCTCAAGGCAGAAATCAGGAGATGCACAGTTCATGCCTGTGATGAGGCACTGGCAACATAAAAAAAAAAATGGAAGTCTGATCAGAACTGTTCTCCATGGCTATGGTTAGAATCAGAGGTAAAGCTGAGAAGATATGAAACAATGATAGAGACGTGTCTGATCCACACAGACTTTCCACACATGATAGCAAAATGGTACTATAGGTGAGGTGTAAATGTCAAGTCCTGGTGGGTGTGAAAAGGGTAACCTTAGTAAAAGCAATGAAAAAATGATAAGACAACAAAATTATGCCCCAAATAATATATAACCCACTTGGTCCTGTGATGCTCTAAACCAGGAGTCCCCAGCCCCCAACCGTGGACCAATTAGCGGTCCGCCGCCTGTTAGGAACCGGGCCACACAGCAGGAGGTGAGCGGCGGGCAAGCAAGTGAGTGAAGCTTCATCTGCCGTTCCCTATCGCTCCCCATCGCTCCCATTACCGCCTGAACGATCGCTCACATTACTGCCTGCTGAACCATCCCCCCCATCGCTTGCATTACTGCCTGAACCATCACCCCTCCCACCCCCTCAACCCCCGTCTGTGGAAAAATTGTCTTCCATGAGACCGGTCCCTGGTGCCAAAATGGTTGGGGACCACTGCTCTAAACTCACTGATCCCCACAAGAAAAAGCATTATGTGTGTGTGTGAAATAGAGGAATGAAAGGGGTTGTACTGCATTCTCCACAGCCTTCCATTTTCACAGTGAGACAGGGGTATGTCTGTAAATAGATGCAGCAAGATCAATAACAGTGGCGATAACCTGACCAATGAGGAGATGCCTTTAATGATAGAGAGCTGAGAGAGAGTTTGGGATAAATGTGAAGATTTCCCAATAACCAAATACCCTGTAGTGTAGGCACTGAAACTTCATTAACTACTTATGAAAGTTCCCTTTGGAGCAAATAACTTTGAGCACTTAGAGAGGGGGAAGGACTGAGAAATGCATTCCTTAGCAATAAAGTTAAGTACATTCATATAAATTAGTCTCTAAGGGACCCCAATTATATCACTGACTTGACCCTCTAGCAGGATTCAGCTGCTAGAATAACACCTTAAATTTGCTATAGCAAACCCTACCACAGGCAGAGAAAGAAAGAGGTTGTGTCACAGGCAGAGAAAGAAACAGAGGTTGTGTCAATCATAAAAACCAATGTTACAGATACGACTGTTGCCTGACTGTAACCAACCTTCATTCTCTACTTCCTCGTTTCTGTCAGTTAGCTCTTCCACAAACAGCAGATGTGACTCAATCCCACTATGACTGCATATGGCTTAAACCAAACAGAACATTCACTTTTCCTAGCCTTTATTACTGATACAGTGTCATATGACCATGGTACACAAGCATTTCCTCTTTTTCCTTGGAATTTTTCCCTAGGTGATTGTAAAGCCAGGAACTGTAGCCACCATCTTGTTTACAGCCTATGGATGAATCATACACGTGGAGGAAAGTATGTGAAGAGAACACTGCTCAAGGCAACTATGAAGCCCACAACACCTTTTGACTTAGAAATATGGGACCAACGACTTTCTGTGTTGTTTAAGATAGTTAGAGCTGGATTTTCTGTTGCTGCTGATTCATTTATTTTTCTTTTGTCTCGATTTTTAATAACTATGAACCTTCACCAAATAAAAGCTGGATAAGCCAAATACCAATTGCCCCACTAAAACACAAGCAGGACACCCTGGCATTTCCATTCTCTACTGAGGTTCACCATCATTTTCCGTAATTTTTGTAGCTATATGGGATATTTCTAAATTATTTAGAATAAAACATATTTCTTTTCAGATAAACTGACTTGTTTATCTATTCCTATTTTTTGAGCATATTGTTATGAATTCCAGCTTAAGTGAACCTCTGAACCTACCCAAATTCATCCCGAAACATCTCTGAGGATCTAAGCTGTAGCAGTATCTTGGCCTAGAACTTCATCGGAGGTAAGAAATTGGAAGAATAAATGATGATGCATTATTCTTTTGTTCATTTGTTTTTAAACAATCTGAGCAATTAAATATATACAAGCATGAT